>NC_000071.6:143513846-143821571 GCF_000001635.26 Mus musculus | reverse complement strand
CACACATCGCTCCAATGCCTGTACCCACACACACTTGAACACACACACACACACCACATATACAGAAATTTTTAAAAGGGTAAGATTTTTCTGGAGGTGAACTTGAGTTGAAGCTGAAAGTTGGAGGACCGGGGTGGCCTCGAACTCACAGCAGTCCTCCTGCCTCTGTCCCCAATGCTGGGTTACCAGATAGTGCCACTGTGACCTTCAGGCTTCTTTATACTCAGTATTTCTCTTTTCTGCAATAACAAAAGTCTATTTTTTCAGGTCTTTTTTGGGGGGGTTGAAGGTAAGGGCAGATTAACTCTAGGGTCACCAACATGACAGGCAAGAGCTCTTACTGCTAAGCTACCACCCAGATTTTAAAAAAAACTCTACTCTTTAATATAAAAAACAACAAATAATCAAGTCTATCTAAGAACTTAAGAAATGGGGAATGGAGAGATGGCTCTGTGGTTAAGAGCACTGACTGCTCTTCCAGAGGTCCTGAGTTCAAATCCCAACAACCACATGGTAGGTAGCTCACAACCATCTGCAATGGGGTCCAGTGCCCTCTTCTGGTGTGTATGAAGACTGCAACAGCATCTTCATATACATAAAAATAAATCTTAAAAAATAAAAAATAAAAAGGAGGAGAAAGACGGGAAGTTAAAATGTGGTGAGGAGTGGGGGTGGACCTCTGGAGAGCCGGGGAGGAACAGGAAGTGAATCCAATCGAAACGCAGTGTACGAATATGAATTCCTACAAATAATAAAGTATATATTTAAAAAGTCTGAAAAAAAAAAGTCTGAGGACCTGGCTTAGTTGGTAGAGTCCTTGCCTAGCAGACACGAAGCCCTGAGTTCAACCCCCCAGGCACAGTGGTCACACATAAGTGTGCCTGTGACTCCAGCAACATCGAGGGAGAGGCAAGAGGATCATAAAGTCTAAGTTTATCCTTAGCTACATAGCAAGTGAGAGGCTAACTTGGGATACATGGAACCCTGGTGTTAACAAAATACCATAAAATAATCTAAGAAGATGACAACGTTGAAAAGGCCAATACAGGCTAGAAAACTGGCTCAGCAGTCAAGACTACATAACCCGCTGAGGACTGAGATTCGGCTCCCAGCACCCACACCACGGGGCTCAGGAATCCAGCTCCAGGAGGATCCCATGCCTCTGGCCTCTACAGGGACCTGCTCTCACGTGCACACGCCCACACAGCGTCACACGTAATTAAAAATATTCTTTTAAAGGCTAACACTCAAAGTAAGTAAAATGGAAAACAAAGGCTGAAGAAAGTTCCAACTTCCCGGCCTCATCTACAAGCAGAAGAGGAAACATAGGTAAAAGGAGAAATGACTCCAAGTTCTCAAAGTACAAAGATGTCAGCTGCAGGTGCGAGCCGAATTGAGTTCTAGCTGCTTGCCAAGCAGGATGTCGGTAAACATACAAGACAGATAATCCGGAAACATGCTCCCAACAGCCAGGCCGTCAGTAAGGGAAAGCCTGGTCAATCAGTCCTCGTGCCCGCTACCTGGGAGGCTAATGCAGATTCCAATCCAGGCTGGGCTTCCGAGTGAATTCAATGGGCAACTTAATGACACCCTGAACAACGTTAACAACGTTAGCGGAGCGGAGCAGAAGCTCAGCTGCGGGGCACTTGACGAGCGTTCACAAGATCCTAGCTCAATCCCCGGCTTAACAAATAAATAAAGTATTGTTACTGTATTATTTTGTTTTTAGACAGGTTGAAGGATTAATCTAAGGTAATACTTTTGAAACACTGGTGACAGCTGGGCGTGGTGGCGCACGCCTTTGATCCCAGCACTTGGGAGGCAGAAGCAGGTGGATTTCTGAGTTCGAGGCCAGCCTGGTCTACAGAGTGAGTTCCCGGACAGCCGGGGCTACACAGAGAAACCCTGTCTCAAAAAAAAAAAAAAAAAAAAAAAAAAAAAAAAAAAAACCAAAACCAACCCTGGTGACTAATGAAAGAAAACGAATGTCTTGGAATACAGACTGGCTTCGAGACTGCGGTCTGCTGCAGCGAGACTGCGGTCTGCTGCAGCGAGACTGCGGTCTGCTGCAGCGAGACTGCGGTCTGCTGCAGAATTCCTACAGCGAACTGCGATTGCTCATTGAGGCTTTGACTTTTCTGACTCCACCGTGAACTGGCAGTATGATCTCTTCAAAGCATTCAGACCACCTGTAAGACATCACCTAACTCTTGGCCTTACACCCATTAAAAGTGATACTGAACGTTCCACAGACCTTTCTATGTTTAAAGGCAAAGAATCAGCTGTGGGTGAATACTCGTCATCTCTTTAGAAGAGGCATCACCACGGAAGCAGAGCCGTATTAACAGGAAGAGGGCAGAAGTTCGAAAGTTTGTCCTCGCTCACTCCCTTCCGGAATAATCTTTGGTGTGCAGACACTCTTATCACGGCGTCACAGAAGAGATGGACCTGCATGTTTACAGCTGGGCCCTCTCCTAGGACACACACTTGCTCGGCTCACGGGCTACAGTAACATGCCACTTGCCGTGTGGGGAAAATCTGCATATTCATTTAAAAGTTATCTTACAACCAGCCTCTATACAGCCTACTGAGTCACCACGATGAACAACTTTTATTTCTCATTGTGGTCAATTATTACAGGCAGGATTTAAAAATGAAAATGGAGAAGAAAAAAAAAAAACCCTGAATTTAGTGTACACTCCTAACTCCACTACAACATACTCATTTCTAGCTTTACTGTAACCTTATAAGCATTCTGTGTATACAGCTAAAACCTCCTTGGATGTATGTTTTGGGGGCTGGAAGATAAACCCAGGATCTCACTCATCCTAAAACATTCTCTGTCACTGCTCCACCGTCATTATCCTTTTTTGTTAGTTCGAGATAGAGTCGTATGTACTTCAAACTGCCCTGGAACTCAACATGAAGCTCAGGCTTGCCCTTCAAGTCCCGATCCTCCTGCCTCCACTTTCCATACGTCTGGGTTACAAGAGTGCACCACGACTCGGTGTATTCACTATCGAGAGCACAATTTCAGTTTTAAAACGGCTCAAGCAACTGGTACCAACCAACTGCACTTTCTGTAAAATACCAGAACGTTAACCTACATAAGAATCGATGTTTTGAAGACGACGCGCCTTACGTTACACAATTTGATTTACATGTATCAAAAGCCTCAAGAAAACTGGAGCGTTCGTGTACTACCTCGCTAAAAGAAATCATTACTTATCTAATCTTTACTTATCTAATCTCATTCTAGCAGTGAACAAAGATTACACTCAGCGAAGAAAAACAAGAAGCGAAAAGCGGCCTCGGGGAAGTGGCGCAAAACAGAAGTCAAGAAATACAAATGCCCACAAACGGGTAGAGCGTAGACGCTCTTGTAGTAAATATTTACCTAACCCTTGACAGCCTGCCCGCCACCTCCCGGTGCCCTACAGCTCTGGGCCCGAGTTCGAGCCCCGAGGCGGCCTAGGATCTTAGGTGACCACCGGGGACCACTGGCGCGCAGGAACTCATATGAACAGCGAACCGTGGGACTGCGCGAGCCATCCCTGTCTCACCATCATACTTGGGGTCCGACACCTCTGCGGGGAAGTCGATGGCAGGAGGCGCGGCCACCGCCCCCGCCGCGTCGTCGTCCGTGTCGCGCTCGCCGTCCACGGAGCTGCCCCCCAGCATTGCCGTTCGGAGCGTGGATAGTAACCTCGCTCTGCCGGTCCCCAGACGCTGCCGGCCACTAGAGCCTCCCCCCAAGCCGGAAGTAACACAAGAGCCAACGGAAGTCCCGCCCCAGTGACCAGGAAGTTTCTGTAGGGGGGCGGGCTCTCGCTGTCCCGCCCCTTTTTTCTCTAAAGGAAATGATTGGCTGATCCACTGCGGGTGTGCCCCGAGTGGGCAGGACAAGCAGGGGTGTGCTGGCGCGGCGTGGTGCGGCGCTGCCTGTGTAGGAAGGACCTTTCTCCTTGACCCTGTGGGTTGTGTCTGGTTCTCTGTTCTTCCCATATTATCCCTGTAGGCATCATAAACGCTCAGATCTCACACCTGCAAACTTTTCTCTGGAAAGTATAATAAGCAAGGGGACCCACACTCGGAAAGACAAAGACCGCGTGTTTCTCGCTCAAATGCAGATATCCTAACCTGTAATGGATATACGTGGGAGTAAGTGTGGGTAAAGCCTAACAAACCAGAAAGAAGACCAGAGAGAGTGAAAACTGATGTTGGGGCAAGGGCAAAGTAAATAAACCGAGGGGAAGATACATGGTGCGCGGGGGAGGGAGCGGGGAGACCGGGAAAGTAGAAGCAGTATTTTATGGATGTTGGTATATCAACTCTGCCTTCATATGTGTGTCTGTTGCCTATGGAGGCCAGAAGAGGGCATCAGATCCCCTGGGACTGGAGTTACAGAGGACTGATAACTGATGAGAATTGGACTAGGTCCTCTGCAAGAGCAGCAAATGCTGTTGACTACTGAACCGTCTCTCCAACCTCTTCTTTGTGTTTTAATTTCGAAAATCCAGCCATCTAAGGGACCTAATTTTAGAAGTGATGCATATATATATATATATATATATATATATATATATATATATATATATATGTACATGTATATGTATAAGTGATACGTATATATATAAAATAACTATCTTTTAAAAAAATCACCCATCGTAGTGGTTTATATGCTTCTAATTTTTAAATTTGAGCACTTGAGAGGTAGAAATGAGAGGACCAGGTGTTCAAGTACATAGTGAGTTTGAGGCCAGGCTGACTTAAATGATACCCTGTTTCAGAACAAAAACAAATTTATCTACAAGTCCTGACTCGAGTAGAGCAAACTTGCTTTGATCCATCACAGACCATAGCAAAATGGGAAATGCCAGAGAGAATCTAATCTAAAGGAAATTCTTGGGTTTTGAGACTAACTTTCCAGTTGGTTTCAAACCAAAGGTTTTTTTTTTCCTTGTGACCACCTGGAACCCACCCACCCACCTCCAAAGCTACCCTAGATGATGAAGTTAAGATTCAAAAATCGATGCTGGGACTTGGGAGTAAGTTTACTTGTTGCTCAAGCCTAAGGACCTGAATTCAAATCCCCAGAAACCCACACAAAAGCCATTGGCTACAACTGTGCATGTTATACTAGAACCTGCAAGGGACAGAAACTGGAGAATCCTTGGGGCTTGTTGGCCAGCCAGTCTTACCTAATCAGAGAGCTCCAGGATCGATGAGGAGCCCTGTCTCAAACACACACACACACACACACACACACATACATACATATGCATATATATGGTGGAGAAGGCTCAGTGGTTGAGAGCACTTGTTTTCAGAGGACCTGAGTTTGGTTTTCAGCACCATGTCTAGCAGCTCAAAACTATCTGTAACTCCAGCTCCAGGGGATCCAACACCTTCTGGCCTCTGTGGGCACACACACATACACACATCCTCACACATACACATATACATATACAAATACACACATACCCTCACACAGACACATACACACCCTCACACACACACACCCTCACACATACATACATATACACATATACACTCATACCCTCACACACACACACACACACACACACATATATATATATATATATATATATACATACATACACACAAATACACACACAAGTTTAAAGAAATAGGGTGATGAGCAGTAAAGAAAAACTGATACCATCCTCTGGCCTCCATATATGCATGCACATGAACATGTACACATGAATATACCACACATAAACATACAATTGTTTTTTAAAGGTTAACGTCTTTGTCCTCTGGTAATGTCCCTGCTTTGATTGTCAGTGCAGTGCTGTTGAAAATAATCCATAGTAGCTCTCAATGCAGATAAGTACAGCTGGCATGAGCATCTTGTTTTGTGCTCCGAATTTAGCGTGGTATGAAAAATTGGTAGAGTTGACATTTTTATTTTAACGTATGTTCCATATAGAGTCACGCGGTTCTATACAGCCTCTCTCGTGTGTGGGAAGAGAGCAGCCCTCCAGGAGAATGATTTAACTGAATGCATCCATGGGTTTTTTGGTTTGTTTGGTTTTTTTTGAGACTGTCCTAGAACTCACTTTGTAGACCAGGCTGGCCTCGAACTCAGAAATCTGCCTGCCTCTGCCTCCCAAGTGCTGGAATTAAAGGCCTGCGCCACCACGCCCGGAGCTGCACCCATGTTTTTTAAGCCACTGCTTATAACTCAACAATGCCCTTCACAGGAATGCTTCCCAAATACAAGGCTGAGCAAGCATGGTGTTGCGGGCCTGTGATCTCAGGACCTGAGTGTGGAAAGAGGAAGATCAGGAGTTCAAGACCATCCTGGGCTACATTGTCTGTTCAGAGAACAGCCTGAGACACATGAAACTCAATTGTTCTGTATTTAAAAGCCAAACACACATATAAATATCCATACAGGGATATAGACTGTAGGCATTAAAAACATTGATATGGAATCTGGTGAGATGGCCAGGGGTCTGGGGTGGGGGGGAGGTGGGGGAGGGAATGTGCTTGCAAGCTGTGCAAGCCAGAGGATCCAAGTTCAGAGCCCCAGCATCCATGCAAAGCCAGGCAGTACCAGGCTATACCAGTTCCTTTTCTGTTGCTGTGACAAACATGACGACTGAAAGCAACTTGGAGACGAAAGGATTCATTTCCTTGCAGGTTGCAGTCCATGGTGGAGGGAAGCCAAGGCAGGCACCTAAGGCTGCTTCCTGGCTTGCACCCTGGCTGTTGCTGTGACAAAGCATGCACCAGGAGCAAGTTGGGAAGGAGAGACTTCCATATCACTGCTCACCATTAAAGAACAGGAACTCAAATCAGGGCAGGAACCTGGAGGCAGGAGCTGATGCAGAGGCCATGGAGGGTGCTGCTTACTGGCTTGCTCCTCCTGGTTTACTCTGCCTGCTTTCTTATAGAATCCAGGATCACCAGCCCAGGGATGGCCCCACCCACAATGGGCTGGACTCTCCCCATCAATCACTGATTAAGAAAATACACTACAGCCCGATCTTCTGGGGGGCATTTTCTTAGTTGATGATCCAGTGCACTCCCTCTGACTTAATCAGCGACCATTTTTTAATTATTTCTTTTTACTTTTGTCTCACTCCATGGCCTGGGACAGCCTGGAACTGACATTGTAGACCAGGGTGGCCTTGAGTTCATAGACATGAACTTGCCTCTGCTTCCAGAGTGCTGGGAAAGACGTACGCCACCACAGACAGCTTCAGCACCATTCTTACACAGCTCCGGTGATTAGAAATTAAGAGAATGCCTTGCAGACATGGCCACAGCATGGTAGTCTGATCTGAGCACCTTATCAGTTGAGGTCCCTCTTCCCAGCTGCCTCTAAGGTTGTGTCCGGTTTACAGATGAAATGAGCAATGAGAGGGCTCTAACTCCAATGTGGAATTCTTTAGGAAGAGACAAGAAGAGCCTGGAGAACAGCTGGCCTGCCAGGATGGCTGAAAAAGCAAGGTCCAGTTCAGCGAGAAACCCTGCCTCAAAAAACAAGATGCAGCTTGATTGAGGAAGACAATCCTAACATCAGCTTCTAGCCTCTGTGAGCACCTCCATGGATGAACGAGCATGTGTGTGTATGTTCCAAACACACACGCGTACACAGGCATGCATACACAAGCACAAAGAAGACATAAGTTAGAGATAGAGCTTTAGATCTCAGTAGTAGAGCACTTGCATAGCATATACAAAGTCCTGGGGAAAGGAAAATGTGCTATGCAGTATCTGGCCCACGTCACTGTTTCACCATCAGTAGACATGCCCAGCGTTAACAAGGTCAGTGCTTTCAAGCAAGCACACAAACTAAGCAGAGTTTCTAGACGACAACATGCAACTTCCACTACCTGCTAGTTTCACTTCTACTCATATACAGTGTGATGGTTTGTATATCCTTGGACCAGGGAGTGGGATCATCTGGAGGTGTGGCCTTGTTGGAATAGGTGTGACCTGGTTGGAATGGGTGTGTCACTGTGGGTGTGGGCATAAGATCCTCACCCTAGTTGCCTGGAAGTCAGTCTTCCACTAGCAGCCTTTGGATGAAGACATAGAACTCTCAGCTCTGCCTGCGCCATGCCTGCCTGGATAATGCCATGCTCCCACCTTGGTGATAATGGACTGAACCTCTGAGCCTGTAAGCCAGTCCCAAGTAAATGTTGGTTTTTTTTTTATATAAGACTTGCCTTGGGCTGGTGAGATGGCTCAGTGGGTAAGAGCACCCGGCTGCTCTTCCAAAGGTCCAGAGTTCAAATCCCAGCAACCACATGGTGGCTTACAACCATCTGTAATGAGATCTGACTCCCTCTTCTGGAGTGTCTGAAGACAGCTACAGTGTATTTACATATAACAAATAAATAAATATTAAAAAAAAAAAGACTTGCCTTGGTCATGGTGTCTGTTCACAGCAGTAAAAACCCTAACTAATACATACAGGAATGCATACAAAGGAAATCACCAGCGTGGGAAGTTAAGATGAACCTGTAAGGAAATCCATGAAAGTGTGGCTCTTTCCCATTTTTGTCGCGTGTATGAGTGTTTCCCCTGCATGTATCTCTATGCACTGCTTGTGAGCCAGGTGCTCAAAGGGCTCACAAAGGGACATTCATCCCCTGGGACTGGAGCTACACATGGTGATGATGTGCCATGTAGATGCGGGGAGCCCAGGTCCTCTGGAAGAGCAGCCCAGGACTCTTAACCACTGAGCCATCTCTCCAGCTTCAATTTAGTTTCTTATTATTTTTGGAGGTGTGCATGAAGTGTGTGGGTGGGTGGATGGCCACAGTGTACATGCGGAGGTCAGAAAATGACTTTGCTTAGTCTGTTCTCTTTCCACCGAGGAGGTTTTTGGAATCACTTACTTGGCTGGGTTTGTTCAGCAAGAGCCTTTATTGGCTGAGTGACGGCGCACTTGTCCCCAAAGTGTGGTTCCTAATACAAAAGTCGAAAAGTAAATACTAGCAGAAGAATAGTCACAGCACATTACCATTACTGAACCTTTACGAGGCCACTGCAAAGTTGATACAGCATATTTCTTTGTTTCCATAACAACACATTCCTCTGGGGTCCCCCCCACTTTGGGTTAGTTTGTTTGGTGGTGGTGGTTTGTTTGTTTTTGTTTTGTTTTCTGTCTTTTGTTGGTTTTTTTTTTTTCCTGATTCTTCCATCTCAGTATCCTTTTTTTTTTTTCAAGACAGGGTTTCTCTGTATAGCCCTGGCTGTCCTGGAACTCACTTTGTAGACCAGGCTGGCCTCGAACTCAGAAATCCCCCTGCCTCTGCCTCCTGAGTGCTGGGACTAAAGGCATGTGCCACCACCGCCCATCATCAGTATCCATTATTGAATCTTTGTCTCTAGATGTATAAATTCTGTAGGACTCATATTATATCTGTCTTCAAATTCACTTAGGCAATACAGATGCATTACTGTGTCACCCCAGCCACGTTGACACATACCTACAATTCCAAAACATCAGAGATGTAGGCAGGTCCTAGTCAGCTACAAGGGAATGTGTCAAGAAACATACCCCAGAAATACCGGTGCCCAAGGGTATGCATTTGATGGTGTTTAGTAACAATATTATTGGTATTATAACAATGTTAAGAGCCCAATATCTGTAATGGTTAATGTTGTCAGCTTGATAGGATCTAGAATCATCTAAGAGATAAACCTGGAGGCACGCCCACAAGGGATTTTCTGTATTAAGGTTAGCCTCTGAGACTGTCCTTAAAGGATTATATAGATTAAATGTGTTATAACTCTGATTGGCACCATTTGCTCTGGGCTGGATTAAAAAAAAGAAAGAAAGTGAGCTGAGTACAGGCATCCATAGCTCTCTGCTTCAACACATTCTTTGTTTTTCTCAGTGCCAAGGACGGAAGCTGCGGCCTCACGCATGCTAGGCAAACACTACACTGCTGAGCTGTGTTCCCGGTCCTCTCTTGCTTCTTCTTGAATTTAAAAAATCACATTCTTATGTATTTTCCGTGTGCGCACATGGCTGTATGCATGTGAGCATGCGCTCCGTAGAGCATGTCAGAGGACACTTTGTCGTGTACATTAACTCCGTCTGAGTTGATCTCACCTTTACCACGTGAACCCTGGGGCTTGAACTCAGGCTGTCAGGCTTGGCTACAAGCCCCTCTTATACACTGAGCCATCTCGTTGGACCCGTTCTCTGCTTCTTGGCTGTGGACGCAGTTGACCAGGTTATCTCAAACTTTTACTGTTGTGACTTAACTGCCACAGTGGACTGTGCCTGTAAACAATGAGCCATCAACAAACAAACAAACCAAACCTCCTCCGTCCTTACGTCACATTTGTCGGAGTATTTTATCACAGCAGAGGAGAAACCTAGTCAATGTCCGTCAGCAGGAAGATGGACAAAGATTGTGAATGTAGAGTGACTCTTCCTGAGCACTGAGCAAAATGCTGAGCAACTGCTGGTAAGGAGGTGTCTTAATCAGGGTTCCACTGCTGTGAGCAGACACCATGACCAAGGCAACTCTTATAAGGACAACATTTAATTGGGGCCAGCTTACAGGTTCACAGGTTCAGTCTGTTATCATCATGGCAGGAAGCATGGCAGCATCCAGGCAGGCAACATGCAGGAGATGCTGAGTTCTACATCTTGATCTGAAAGCAGCCAGGGGGAGACAGTGACCCCTTTTATTCTTGACTCTAAGCCACATGGCCAAGGCTGCCAAGTTCTGCTTCTTGCTGGAGCTGGAACAGGCCCCCTTATTCTATTACATCTTCACCAGCTTTCTGTTTTCGATTATTTCCTCGACTGCCTAAGCTTGCCTGTTCTAGAACTTGGCTCAGTAGACTGACCTTGAACTCAGAGATCTGCATGCCTCTGTCTTTTGAGTGCTGGGATTAAAGATGCGTGCCACCAGACCAGGACCTAATTCTTTCTTTACCTTTTCATAAGATCTTTGTATATTCTGGATTGTAGTTCACTCCAGATATGGTCAAGTTGACAACCAAGAATAGCCATCACGGGGGCTGGAGAGATGGCTCGGCGGTTAAGAGCACTGACTGCTCTTCTGAAGGTCCTGAGTTCAAATCCCAGCACCCACATGGTGGCTCACAACCATCCTTATTGAGATCTGACGCCCTCTTCTGGTGTGTCTGAAGACAGCTACAATGTACTTACATATAATAAGATTAGCCATCACAGTAGTTCAGGTAGATCATCAGAGACATTGAATCATCCTAGTGAAGGCCCTAAGTCACAATGTAACTATAGTCATTGCTCCTGTTTACTGAACACTGTCATGTTAGCCCTACTACCCATCTTGCCTTAAGTATTTTCACTCACTGATTCCACATAACAACCATGCCATAAAGATACTGCGCTTATCTTATTTTATAGACAAGAACATAGGGGCACAGGAAGCTTTTGAAATACTTAGCCCAAGAACATACGACTTACACGTCGTGCAATTAGGATTTTTCCACATATTAATTTCCATTGGTATTTATATATTTTCCCTATTTTGTGGTGTGTATGTGTGTGTGTGTGTGTGTGTGCTCTGAACTTATGTGTATGCCTGTTCAAGAAGGAAGATACACATGTGTGCACATGCTTGTGAAGACCTGAAGTTAACATAGGAGTCCTTCGTTTCCCTTCCTCTTACTCACTGAAGCAGGGGCTGTCAATCAAACCTGGAGCATCTCTGATACAGCCAGTCAAGCTACTTAGCATGCTCTGGGAATCCCACCCCTGCCATTTGGGGCCACCATGCACACTCAGCATCTATGTGGGTTCTGGGGACCCAAACACCTGTATCTATTTTATGATAGTTTTGTTAAAATATAATTTGTATATTATAAGATTCACCCTTGTAAAGTGAATTTAGTATGTTCAGAGAAATTCAGAGCTACCGCGGATAATTTTAGACATTCTCATCACCCTGCAGAGAGACAGATCCTCAGCAGACTGAATTGAAACCCAGGCAGTTTGAGTCCAAATTTAGCTTCAGAAAGAACAGCATGGTGTCACATATGCAAATTTCTTTACATATGCCAAAAATGTATGTTATCTCTGCACATAGAGTCATACTAAAATGCTAAGACACACATGGAAATGATTCTGACCTTATTATTACTCTTCTTATTATTTTGGAGTTTATTTTTTCCTTTGAGACAAAGTCTCATGTAACTGCAGCAAGACTTGAACTTCCAATGTAGCCCAGACTGGCCTTGAACTCCTGATCTTCCCACCATCACCTCTCAACTGATAGGACTACAGAAATCCACTCTTGCCATGCCTAGCTTTTTACTTTATTCTTTGCAATGCTAAGGACCAAGCCCAAAGCTCCATGAACTCTACCACTGAGCTCTGCTCCCACTTAGCACTGGAATCGTCATCTTCTTCATCATCACCACCACTATCATCATCATCAACGTCATCATCATCACCACCATCATCACCACCACCACCATCACCACCATCATCATCAAAATTGAGAGATGATTTCTATGCATTCCACATTTGCCCAAAACACAGTATATAACCCAGACGGATCTTGAACTTTCAATTCTCACACCAAAGCCTCCTGAGTACTGGGATTACAGGGAAGTACCAACATGCCCAGATGGTTCCTGACTTTAAAAGCATAATTACTGGCCGGTCAGTGGTGGCACACGCCTTTAATCCTAGCACTTGGGAGGCAGAGGCAGGCAGATTTCTGAGTTCAAGGCCAGCCTGGTGTACAGAGTGAGTTCCGGGACAGCCAGGGCTATAGAGAGAAACCCAGTCTCAAAAAACCAGGTTAGGTAGATGGCTCAATTGGGAAAGTTTGAGTTTTTCGTGTCCTTGTATGCACAAAGACCTGAATTTGATACCCAAAGATCCAAGTTTGAGGGTCACAGAATTCATTTAAAAAAGAAAAGGAAAAGCTGGGCATGGTGGAACCCTCCAGTAGCCTCAGCATTGTGGTGCAGTGTGCTCCTCTCACAGTGAGAAGAGCCTCCTTAGTGAGCTCTAGGCCAGTGAGGGACGGTGTCTCATAAAACAGGCAAAAGTGCCAAGCCTGACAGCCTGAGTTCAATCCCTGAGGCCCACGTGGTGGAGAGAAAGGGCTGACGCCAGCAGGTTGTCCCCTGACCTCCACACATGCACCATGGCACGTGCCTGTGTACACCAGCACAATAAACAGAGTGTGGTTTAAAAAAAAACCCAAGGTGGATGGTGTCTGGGGAACAATACCCAAGGGTGTCTTCTGTTGTATACACACATACGCACATGCACACGCATACCTGAACACACACATATACACAGGCACACCTGACACACACAGGTATACACACAGGATAAGAGAAAACTCTAACTCTCTCTCTCTCTCATTTATTTATTTATTTTTTATTGAGACAGGGTTTCTCTGTGTGGCCCTGGCTGTCCTCGAACTCAGAAATCTGTCTGCCTCTGCCTCCCAAGTGCTGGGATTAAAGGCGTGTGCCACCACTGCCCGGCTTCACTATATTCTCAGTATGTAGCTAAAGGTGACCTTTGAACTTCTGATATCTCTGTCTCTACTTCCCAACTGGTTAGATTACAAGACTCTAACAACAAGCCCAATTTTATGTAGTGCCAAAGATCGAACCCAGGGTTTCAAGCACGCTAGGCTAGCACTCTGCTCACTGAGCTATGTTGCCACTCTTCAGAGCACTTATCTCAGGGTGTAAGGGGAGTGATTTCTGAAAGACTGGCATTTGGAATCCAGCTCTATCTTCGATCATCAGTTCTATAATAAAAGTAGTTGATACAGTCTGAGTGTGGTCTTCCCCCTTTCGGAAACCCATATCGAAATTTAATCTTTCTTATGAGATTAAGAGATGAGACTGGGTGGGACATCTAAAAGGAGATTAATTATCTGCCCTCATGAGTGGATTAAACCACTTATGCAATTAATGGACTAGTGGATTTTTTTGATTGATTGGTTATTTCAGGAGATTGCTGTAAAAGCCAGTTCAGTTGTCTTTCTCACGTTCCTGTTCTCTCACCATTATGACAGTCTGTGCAACCTAGGGACTCTGCTAGCAGGAGGATCCCAGATGTAGTTCCTCTAATTTAAACGTTAACTGTGAACTAAAATAAACTTCTTATCATAATGTGCTCAGCCTGTGGTAGTATATTATCCACTACATAATTTGTGTAAAGACACAAGTAAAATTCGACAGCAATGGTTAACTTGGTACATGGGGATGTGGGTATATTCTTTGTTTTCAAACTTTCATGTTCTTTGCTGTTTTACTTTGAAGTATTAGTGTTATGTGGATGGGTTTTTTTGTTTTATCTCGTCTTGGTTTTGTTTGTTTTGTTTTGTTTTGTTTTGTTTTGTTTTGTTTTGTTTTGTTTTGTTTTGAGACAGGGTTTCTCTGTGTAGCCCTGGCTGTCTTGGAACTCACTCTGTAGACCAGGCTGGCCTCGAACTCAGAAATCTGCCTGCCTCTGCCTCCCGAGTGCTGGGATTAAAGGCGTGTGCCTCCACGCCGGGCTCATTATTAATTTTTAGACAGAGTTTCATGTAGTCCAAGCTACCCACAAAGTTTCTAGGTAACCACAGACAGTCTTGAAGTCTTGACCCTCCTAGCTCTGTCCCTTTCAACAAAGAGTACTGGGAACCGGGCTGAAGCAGGGAAATAAAAGTAGATCCCTCTCTTCTTCTCTTGCCCTGTAGGAAAGTCAACTCAAAATAGATTTTAAAAAGAAAAGAAAAAAAAAACTACTTGTAATGGCTAATCCTGGTTGTCGACTTGACTATATCGGAAATTAACTACAATCCAGAATTGGAGGGCTCACCTGTGATCCAGGCCTTGAGGCTGGAAGACAAGTTTCTGACCTGGATCGTGATAGGGAGATCTTGAGGCATGGTGGCCATGAAAAGTTTAGGCCCAGGCCAGGTAGAACAGGCCTTTATTCCCAGGAGGTTGAGGCAAGGAGATCTCTGAGTCCAAGTTCAGCCTGGGGCAAAGCAAGTCCCAAATGCAGGCGTGGTGGTACACACCTTTAATCTGGAACATACCTTCTACTGGAGACCTACAGAAGGACATTGGAAGAAGGAAGATTCGCTCTTCGACTGCCTTCATTTACTTGCCAGCACATCTGTTGGAATCTACTTCTACAGAAGACCAGATGAAACAGCTAGCCTTGTGGAACTGAGCGACTACTAGATTCTTGGACTTCCCATTCACAGCTGACCATTGTTGAGGAGTTGGACTACAGACTGTAAGTCATCACAATAAATTCCCTCAATATAGAGATTCATTCCATAAGTTCTATGACTCTAGAGAACCCTAACACACTAATATATGACTTATACCCTAAAATTATTATAGGAGACAGTTTGTGTTGGGGTGGGGAGACTTCAAAACAGGCATAGGCAAGGACTTTCTGAGGGGGTTCTATTCACTCATCACGCCAACAACTGACAAATAGGATTGCATGAAATCAAACAGCCAGTACTTAAAATATAAAGTACAAGTGACCAGTGAACAGAGAAAAGAAGTTCAACATTATTGGCCATCAGAAGACTACTAATTAAAACTTCACTGAGGGACTAGAGGATGTAGGTCAGTTGCTAGAGTCTTTATCTAACATGCAAGAAGTCCTAAGTTCAGTTAACAGCACCTCATGAACACTTACTTAAACCCGGTACAGCAGTATATGCCTGTGATCTTGACACTCAGAAAACAGAGGCAAAAGAATCAAAAGCTCAGTGCCATGCCCAGATGTCTAGCAAGGTCAAGGCCAGATTGCTCTATATGTGACAGTCTCTGAGGGAAAAAAGTGTCACTCACAGGAAAATGATACAACTCGAGATGATTATAGTAAGCAAATTAAGTCAAGTCAATATCACATTAGAGGCAAAGATCACAGCAAGTTTTAGGCCTTTCTGTCCTATGCAGCAAGACTGGAAAAAGAATAAAGAAAAGAAAGAGCTGGGCGGTGGTGGCACATGCCTTTAATCCCAGCACTTGGGAGGCAGAGGCAGGGAGATTTCTGAGTTCGAGGCCAGCCTGGTCTACAAAGTGAGTTCCAGGACTGCCAGGGCTACACAGAGAAACCCTGTCTCGAAAAACCAAAACCAAAAACAGAAAGGAAGGAAGGAAGGAAGGAAGGAAGGAAGGAAGGAAGAAAGGAAGGAAGGAAGAAAGAAAGGAAGGAAGGGAGAAATGTTAGGCTTTGAAAATTGTTCCTTTGCATTTATTTCCTTATCTTTAGTTAGTGTACAAGTAGGGAGATTCACACGTTAGTGAGAACAATTTTCTGGAGCCAGTTCTGTCCTTCCGCCACATGAATTCTGGGGACATCAGTCTTGGTGGCAGGCACCTTTGCACCTTGAAGCATCTCTTTAGCCTAATGTCACACTTCTAAAGTCCTCCATTGGGTTGTCTGGGACCCCTGGGTAAAAGTAAAGAATTGCCTGGGAAAGCTTAATATTATGCTCATATTCCCATGATCCTTTAATCTTTGCCCTTTGTAGATTTCATTTCCTTTGTGCAATTATTCAAGTACTGCTTATAGCAGTCTTGTCCCCAAATGATGTCGGCTACTAATTACTAAATTTCCTAATGTTTTATTTTATAATATACATAACATCTTCTTAATTTATAAAGAGGATCTTGATGTTGCCCAAGTTACATTATGTAAACTGACACATCTACCTGAGGCTTTCTCTCCCTGTTACTGAACACCTGTCTTTTCTTGGCTGGGCTCTGATACTTTATTTTTCTTGGCTTTCTGAGCAACCTGGTTATAGATAATAATGCACTGCTGTCATTTGTCAGAAAGCATCTTCTCCCCTCGCATCCCGTACTTTTTCACATGAGTGTCTTCTGTCAGATGTGGTTTTTCTGTTAAAAGAGAAATCAGGGAGGCAGCGGGAGGAGAGGGGTAGGGAACCTGGGAACGAGGTCAGGTACTGAAGCATCATCATACTCCACGTTCCTAGATCTTGTGTAGTGTCCAGGCCAGGGGCAGCGAGGCCCCATTTGGCACCGGTACTTGGAGATGGACACCATAGCCGGAAGTAGCTTTTTGCCCAGGGGAAACTCCACAACAGCCACGTTTGCACATGGCAGTTTTGCTGCAGGCTCAGCATGGGGGTGGTGGGTGGGTGGGTGGGTGGTGGGTTTGGGCTGGAGTGGTGTTGGCTCAAACTTGGGGTGTAGTTTTCTAGTGGGTTTTTCTTGGGGTGGCCGGTAGCAGCGATGGACGTAGGACGCGGCTCCTGCCACCCTTCCAGGCTGTCTTCAAGAAAATCTACCCTCCTTTTTGGACTATGGTGCTCAGCCTGGCTTTCTGCCTTGCCCAGAAGTAAGCGTTATCTGCCGAGTGTTATCATGGGTTCGATTCTGTTGCATTCCATATACGTCTATATAGTATACAAAAATTGTAAGTAAGGAGCCTGATGTGGTGGCCTCTGCCTAGCATTTATAAGGGAGAGAATGAGGAGCTGAAGGCCATCAAACTGGGCTCCATAGATTGGTGTCAGCCTGAGTGCATTCTAGGAAACATCCTGTCTCCAAAAGCCAATTAAAAAAAATTATTAGAAAGAGAAAGGGAAGAAGAGGAGGAGAAGTAAGCAAGGGGAAGAGAAAAAATATAAACAGTGAGCAGGGGAGAAATGGCTCTTCTAGTGGTGGCTGAAGGATGGCCATGTGTCAAAGGGTTGTACCTCAAAATGTAGAGAACTAAGGCCCTGTTGCTCCAGGGTATAACCATGCTGTCTACTCCTTGACTCACAAGCTCAGCCTGCTCTACTTATAAAAATAAAAAGCAGAGACTATGCCGGGGCCTAGCAAACACAGAAGTGGATGATCACAGTCAGCTATTGGATGGGTCACACGGCCCCCAATGGAGGAGCTAGAGAAATTACCCAAGGAGCTAATGGGAACTGCAACCCTATAGGTGGAACAACAATATGAACTAACCAGTACCCCGGAGCTCTTGTCTCTAGCTGCATATGTATCAAAAGATGGACTAGTCGGCCATCACTGCAAAGAGAGGCCCATTGGACTTGCAAACTTTATATGCCCTAGTACAGGGGAACGCCAGGGCTAAAAAGGGGGAGTGGGTGGGTAGGGGATTGGGGGGGTGGGTATGGGGGACCTTTGGGATAGCATTGAAAATGTAAACGAGGAAAATACCTAATTAAAAAATAAATAAATAAAAAGCAGCAAACACAAAGCGATTGGAAGGAGCTTTTATGTGGGGCCAATTGTGAAGCCTTTCGCAAGGCTTCAAAAGGTGAGCCAAGCCTGGTGTGCTGGCCCACACTTGTGGGCATGGTTCTTAGGGATGAAGACAGGAGGGCTAGTTAGGTTATGGTGAGACTGAAACTCAGGAAGCCCTGGCTGGCCTGGACCTTGTGACCTTGTGACCTTGCGACCTTGTGACCTTGCAACCTTGCGACCTTGCGACCTTGCGACCTTGCAGTGCAGCACAGGATGACCTGCTTCTCCTGCCTCTGCCTCCCCAGGAGCTGGCATTACAGGCATGGGCACCACACTTACATTGGGTGCTGGGGAATCAAACGCAGGGCTTCAGGCAAGTTAAGCAAGCACACTACTACTGAGTTACAACCCCAGCCCTCGTATCTTTTCTAAGAATGGTCTCGAACCTTTGCTTCCAGGAGTCTGAGCTGCACTGCCAGTGCTGACTGGTGTCGTCCCTGCCAGAGGCCGCGGACCTTAGTGGTCGTTTCCCTTCACTACCTTTCGCCCTTAGGATCTCCCTTCAGAGAGAAGGCCCCATGGCCTTTACATTTCTGTCATGTTTCTTAGGGGGAGTTCAAATATCTGACTTTCTTTTTCATCTTAATCTTTTCCAACCCATTTCCTTTATAGCCTCAGATGACAACAGATATGAATGGTAAAGAATTTATATCCACGAGGTTGTAACAGAAGGGGACTTGGAAGGAAGATGGTTGTAATATCAAAAATCCCACTTAGAAAAGAGGTTGCTACATGTCAGGCAGGACAAAGATTAAACCCCGAGATTGGATAAAGTGGCTGGGATACTTTCCCTGGGGAGATGCTATACAACTAATAGGGAACGCACCACCTAAGTCTAACTTGGTGAACCAGTGAGTTTATTGGAATTACTTATAGGAGTATGGGTGAGGGGTTACGCACAGAAGCAGGGATAACTCAAAGTCAGCTGCATTAGTAAAATCCATTCACACATGGCCGACTCATGAAAGCTGGCGCTCTAGATATCAACAGGTTGAAGCACCTCTTCCTGACAGCTCCTCTGGTTCTAGTCTCCTCAGCAGACATTACTGTGTGTATAACCTTGTGGGGGTGGGAGCTTGTGCATCTGTTCAGTTTCAGGAACTTCCTGAGACTCGTGGGTTATTTACTTCCTGAATTGTAACCTCCATTCTGACCTTCCTGAGTTTTAGCCATCTTCCTTTTGGGATGAAATATTTCCATTAGAAGGAAATTGCTGCATATTTGGCGGCAAATGCTTCATGGGGTGGTATAGGTCCCAGTGCCCAGGAGGATGAGGCAAGAGAATAAGCCTGAGCTATAGTAAATTTCAAGCTAACCTAGGCTCGCAAAAGAAGTGAGATGATAGGGAGTCCTGAGGCAGAACCTTTATTGACAGTGGAGGGGGGGGGGAGCAGATAAGCTGCATAGCCTTGGAAAATTGAAATAATTCAGTTGGTTTCTGTTGTAAATGACATTTCTTTTCTTTTTTTTTTTCTTTTTTTTTTTTGGTTTTTCAAGACAGGGTTTCTCTGTATAGCCCTGGCTGTCCTGGAAGTCACTTTGTAGACCAGGCTGGCCTCGAACTCAGAAATCTGCCTGCCTTTGTCTCCCGAAAAGGAAAACCAACCCCCATGGATACTTAATTCCTCCTTAGAATAGTGAACAAAATACCCATGGAAGGAGTTACAGAGACAAAGTTTGGAGCTGAGACGAAAGGATGGACGACCCAGAGACTGCCCCACCTGGGAATCCATCCCATAATCAGCCACCAAACCCAGACACTATTGCATATGCCAGCAAGATTTTGCTGACAGGACCCTGCTATAGCTGTCTTTTGTGAGGCTATGTTAGTGCCCGGCAAACACAGAAGTGGATGCTCACAGTCATCTACAGGATGGAACACAGGGTCCCCAGTGTAGGAGCCAGAGAAAGTACCCAAGAGCCGAAGGGGTCTGCAACCCTGCAGGTGGAACAACACTATGAACCAACCAGTACCCCCAGAGCTCGTGTCTCTAGCTGCACATGTAGCAGAAGATGGCCTAGTCAGCCATCATTGGGAAGAGAGGCCTCCTGGTCCTGCAAACTCCATATGCCCCAGCACAGGGGAACGCCAGGGCCAAGAAGTGGGAGTGAGTGGTTAGGGGAACAGGGTGAGGGGAGGGTATAGGGGACCCTTGGGATAGCATTTGAAATGCAAACGAAGAAAATATCTAATAAAATAATTTTTGGTATTTATTTCATTTACATTTCCAATGCTATCCCAAAAGTTCCCCACAAGCTCTCCCACCCACTCCCCCACCCACCCACTCCCACCTCTTGGCCCTGGTGTTCCCCTGCACTGAGTCACACAAAGCTTGCATGACCAATGGGCCTCTCTTTCCACTAGGCCATCCTCTCATCCATATTCAGCCAGAGACAGGAGCTCTGGGGCGGGGGTGGGGGTGGGGCACACTGGTTAGTTCACACTGTTGTTCCACCTATAGGATTGCAGATCCCCCCAGCCCCTTGGTTACTTTCTCTAGCTCCTCCACTGGGGGCCCTCTGATCCATCCAATAGCTGACTGAGCAACCACCTCTGTGCTTGCCAGGCCCCGGCAGAGTTTCACAAGAGACAACTATATCTGGGTTCTTTCAGCAAAATCTTGCTAGTGTATGCAATGGTGTCAGCGTTTGGAAGCTGATTATGGGATGGATCCCCGGATATGGTAGTCTCTAGATGGTCCATCCTTTCGTCTCAGCTCTCTGTAACTCCTTCCATGGGTGTTTTGTTCCCAATTCTAAGAAGGGGCAAAATGTCCACACTTTGGTCTTCATTCTTCTTGAACTTCATGTGTTTAGCAAATTAAACAAGTTTTTTTTCTTTTTTGTTTTTTGTTTTTTTTGGTTTTTCGAGACAGGGTTTCCTCTGTGTAGCCCTGGCTGTCCTGGAACTCACTTTGTAGACCAGGCTGGCCTCGAAATCCTCCTGACTCTGCCTCCCGAGTGCTGGGATTAAAGGCGTGCGCCACCACGCCTGGCTAAACAAGTATTTTTAAGAGATGTATAAATCTTCTCTGTTAACTCTTTGAGAAACCTACTCACTAAGCATGCCTTCACATTTCCCTAATTTTTATTATTTGCTCTTTTTTAAAAAAAATAAGGAAATCATTCTTTCAGTATTTTTAAAAACACACTTAACAAAGGTGATTAATATTTTAAACTTTTATTTATTTATTTATTTAATGCATGAGTGTTTTGCCTTTGTGTAAGTATGCACCATGAGCATGCCCAGGGCAGGTGTTGGGGTGTTGAATCCCCTGTAACTGGAGTTACAGATAGTTGTGAGCTGCTATCTGGGTGCTGGGAATCAAACTTGTTGTGTAAGTTGAGGGTTTATGTTGCTGTGATAAAATACCATCACTAAGGGCAACTCGGGGAGGAAGAGGGTTATTTCATCTTACACTTCCAGGCAGTACTCCACTACGGAGATGTAGTCAGGACCGGAACTCAATCAGGGCAGGGCTGAAGTAGAAGCCCGTGGACGCATGGCTGCTTACTGGTTTGCCACACTGCTTGCTCAGCCTGCTTTCTATACAACTCAAGACCATCTGCCCAAGGAAAGTGGCACACCTGATGTGAGCTGGGGCCTCCCACATCAGTTATTCACCTGATGTGAGCTTGGCCCTCCCACATCAGTTATTCACCTGATATGAGCTGGGCCCTCCCACATCACTTATTCACTTGATGTGAGCTGGGGCCTCCCACATCATTCAATCTAGAAATTGCACTATAGACTTCCCTGCAGGTAAATCTTATAGAGGCTTTTTTTTTTTCAACTGAGAGTCCTTCCCAAATGACCCTAGCTGTGTCAAGCTGTCATAAACTAAGCAATTCACACGCGCACTCCAGAGTCTTGGTGTGCATATACTTGACTTCAGTAGCTTATTCAGTGGAGGAGTCACTGGTGACATTCTAAATGCTCACAAGTTTTCTGTCATTAATGTGCCTTCGTCTTTGAAGTGCCTCATCTTTGCCTTAGGTAACGGTTTTGTCCTGGCAGTGCTGACTGAGCCCATATGGGTCAGGGGACCTCTAACCCTAGTGGTCACGGCCATTCATTAGGCCTCACACCGTTAGGATCCCACTAAACAGGAAGAAATAGTCAAGGGTGACAGTAGTTAATTTTCTGTCTTGGACTCCTCATCAAGGTGAGTTAGATATTTGGCTTATCATCTATCACATATCCAAGCCAGACCCTTTCTACATACCCAAAGCAAAGTATGCTACGCCTAACCCTTAGCATACTAAGAATGCCCGTGTTGGAGGTAGGATGCCTTATTTTATTATTTTTCTCATATCCATGGTGTGGGGAGCGGGTGTGGCGGCAGTCCCAAAGGCGCCAGGGACTGCAGCTAAGTCATATGACTTGCACCTGACTTCCTCATATAAGACACAAACATCTTGAGTGCTGCGCAGGTGTACCAGGATACAGGTGAATCCAATTTGGTGGAGATTTGCCCCTGCTGCCCTGATTAGCTGAAGCTGCATGCCTGGTGAGGTGGCGTGGCCTGCTGTGCGTGGATGGGAACTGAAAGTATAAAAGAGTGAGAGGCCCAGGCTAGAGGGAGGATTATTATTCAAGAGAGGATTACTATTAGTGGGGAGATATAAAAACAAGGGAGATATGAACAAGGGAGATATGAACAAGGGAGATATAAACAGGGGAGATATAAACAGGGGAGATATAAACAGGGGAGATATAAACAGGGGAGATATATAAACAGGGGAGATATAAACAAGGGAGATATATGGAGAAAGAAGAAACAGGACTGAATAAATGTGTGCAGAAGGATCCTGTAGCAGCGTCGTTCTTCCTGGCCTGTTGAGCGCGCGCAAGAAGTGGTGCCGAGGGGGGCTGGTGAGATGGCTCAGTGGGTTAGAGCACCCGACTGCTCTTCCAGAGGTCTGGAGTTCAAATCCCAGCAACCACATGATGGCTCACAACCATCTGTAACAAGATCCGATGCCCTCTTCTGGAGTGTCTGAAGACAGCTACAGTGTACTTACATATAATAAATAAATAAATCTTTAAAAAAAAAAAAAAAAAAAAAAAAAAAAAAGAAGTGGTGCCGAAACCCGGGACGAGAAGACCTGGGACGAGAAGACCTGGGACGAGAAGATCTGAGACGAGAAAACCCGGGAAAAGAAACATCTTCAGGCAAGAGCGAAGACCCCCTGCTACAGGGAGGATTCAGAACTGCATCACGGGGAAGGAGTGGTTAATAAAGGTTCCCGTAAAACAGACTGTTGAGAAGGATCCGGCGTGGATTCAGAACTCTTCAGCTGGGGAACGGTACTGATGAAGAGAAAGAAGAAAGATGAGGACGGAATAAACTGCTGTTAGAAGGACTGGTGGTCGCGTCGTTCTTGCTGGTCGAGAGCGGGCGCGACAATTGGTGGCCCGTACGGGGAACCGACTCCCCCACCGAGTTCAGAACTTTCAGCAGTCAGTGGTTGCTGGCAGGGTAAGTTCACAGTGAGTGAAACTTGCGACCCCAGGAGTTTGGGAAGGACCTCGGTTAAAATAGAGGGGAATATAAAGTTGCCAGGAAGCAGGTACAAGGTAACTAAAAGTTCAAGGTTTTGGGATAAGTTAAGGTTCCCGGTTTGGGGACAAGTTAAGGAACTATGATAAGCTCAGTGTAGTGATCAATAGATCCTCGCTGTGTAGTTATGCTTTTTTCTCCCATTGACCCTTTGTGGGTAGGTCTGATAGTTTTGGTCTTGTTTGTTCTGATATATGGACTCTGTTACTGTTTGAATCGAGAGACAGTCAAGACAGGTCAGAAAATCCTTACAGAGCAACAAGAAAGTATGTCGGAAGAGGAAAAGGGCTTAAAAAGAAAAAGGAAAAAGAAAGGAGACACAGTGTTATCAGGTGGTCAGGAAGGACGAAACAAAAGAGCCGAGGCGGAGGAGGAAGGCGAATTAGCTTCTGTGCCTCCTCCCTATGCCTCCTCAGCAGTGAAAACTTGACTCTCATATTGACTCCCCAGATGGACACACAGGTGATTGAGGTTATGGTCTCATCACCACGAGGTATTGTGTCCATCCCCCCTGGGGATCGAGTAGATCAGGTGTTGACATGGGCGAGAGGGTCTGTTTGTGTGTTTCCACAGGACCAGACGGAACCTCTTTGGGTGCCGGAGAGATTGGTGAGACGCTGCAAGAATGAGGCTCCTGATCCAGTTGCCCCTGTGGATGTGGTGGATGATCCCACAAGCACAAACGATGGAGCCGAGATGGGAGATCCTTTCGGTATTCCAGAAGCCGATACCAGCTCGACATGATATTCTTTCCACGCTTTTTGATCCCTGAATTCCCCTTAAAGAGATAGCCCCGCTGGCCATCTATCCCTTGCTTCAGGGAAGATGAGTGGGGATGAGAGCCCTGGGATGTATGCTTGTTATAGTGTGTGTGTTGTGTGTTTGGCACATGTGTTAGGTGCAGAGTGTGCAGGCCCGCACTTTCGCCATGGTAGCGTAGGCTTTTGCTGCAGTGGAGGCGGGACAATCTCCTCAGATTTGGTTTGCCGCTCTAAAAGAAATTATGCTGCATTATGCCGTGGGGTGCGAGGCTAAGCACTGCACAGAGGATAGCTTGCTGTTGGCATCCTGTGGAAGGCACGTCTGATTGCATGAAGGTTCAGTGTCCTAGTTCCCTTCCCTCAGGAAAAACGACACGGGAGCTGGCCAAGACCTCTCTGGGTGATGAGCCTAAGAGATGGTTTTGTGTAGGGCCCCTATGCTTGCACACTGGGGATCAGACCTCTACCTTCACCCATGAGGCTTGCTTGCAGCAATTAAGATCTGGCCATAGGTTAATTAACATCCTGGCCTTTTGATGCACCTGCCGCAAGCAAAACACAATCTCCCCAGGTGTGGCTTGGCATAATAGAGAGGTAGTCAGTGATAAGACTCCCTGGGCATGTCACCAACCTAAGACAGGGATCAAACCAATGCTGTTTGTCACCCAAGGACGGGTAAGGGGCATGGCTGCGGGGGGCTATCTACAGACATTCTCTCTGCCAAAAAAGAAAAAAGGGGGAATTGTGGGGAGCGGGTGTGGCGGCAGTCCCAAAGGCGCCAGGGACTGCAGCTAAGTCATATGACTTGCACCTGACTTCCTCATATAAGACACAAACATCTTGAGTGCTGCGCAGGTGTACCAGGATACAGGTGAATCCAATTTGGTGGAGATTTGCCCCTGCTGCCCTGATTAGCTGAAGCTGCATGCCTGGTGAGGTGGCGTGGCCTGCTGTGCGTGGATGGGAACTGAAAGTATAAAAGAGTGAGAGGCCCAGGCTAGAGGGAGGATTATTATTCAAGAGAGGATTACTATTAGTGGGGAGATATAAAAACAAGGGAGATATGAACAAGGGAGATATGAACAAGGGAGATATAAACAGGGGAGATATAAACAGGGGAGATATAAACAGGGGAGATATATAAACAGGGGAGATATAAACAAGGGAGATATATGGAGAAAGAAGAAACAGGACTGAATAAATGTGTGCAGAAGGATCCTGTAGCAGCGTCGTTCTTCCTGGCCTGTTGAGCGCGCGCAACACCATGGCAAAATACCAACAAAGCCAGTTTAATGCAGCAGGTTTCCGTTGGTCCACAGCTGTAGGATGCAGTTTGCTGTGACAGCAGGAATTGGGGACCACTGATTACATTTCCTCATGGTCAGGAAGGAAAGATGATGCTGATGCTCAAGTCACTCTCTGTCTACTCATTCTAGGACCCCAGCCCACTGAATCACAAAGGCATCCATACCCCCGGAGACAGAGCCAACAGTCAAGGGCAAAGAGGCAAAAGCCACTCCTACCCTACAGTCTTTAAACTGACCCTGCAAACCCACACCTCTGCCTTAAACCCAGATGTATAGTGGACCCCTGCATGCAGGTTCTCTGCAGAATAAACGCTCTTTGCTGTTGCATACTATTTGAGTCTGGGGTATTGTTCTTCACGAATCACAGGCCTTTACAGTACAAAGTACTCAGACTTTCTCTAATGGCGTAGTCTCAGTAATGACCAGCACTCCTCTGGCTCTGCCTTGTCTGTAAGGTCGGTTTATTTTTTTCAAGGCTAGATGCTTTTCCCTGCCCGACAGCACATTTTTAATTCCTTGCTTCTTCACATTTGCTCTCTTTCATCTCTTTCATCGTAGACCTGGATAAAGGCAACTAACAGTGCCCTTACTGAAGCCTGAATGCTGTCCTGTCTTGAAATTTCTTCTGCCAAACAAATTAGTTCATCATCTTCAAATTCAGCTTCACCGAAGTTCTCAGGACAGGAGCAGATTGCACACAGGTTCTTTACCACAATACGGCACAAACACCCCCAGCCCAGTTCCCGATAGTTCGCCCTCTCCTCCCTTGTCTGTGTCTCTGTTAGTATTTTTGTTTTATAGGACTGCCACCAGAATGGCCATTAAGTTCTGCCTGCAGTAGTTTATGCCTCTTGTGGCCCACAAATGCATCTTTCCCAGGTTACCCACAAACCAGTTGAAACAGCCTAAGAACCACATTGTCAGGTTATCACAGCAACACCCCCACTCCCGATACAATTTTCTATATTAGTAATGTTCTTAGTGCTCTGAAAAAAAATACCTTACAAGAAACACCTGAAGGGAGGGAGGGCTCACTTGGACCACAGGGAAGTCCATGATGGTAGGGAAATCATAGTAACAAGAATGAAGAAAGAGCCAGGCTTGGTGGCGCACGCCTTTAATCCCAGCACTAGGGAGGCAGAGGCAGGTGGATTTCTGAGTTCGAGGCCAGCCTGGTCTACTGTTATTAACGCGTTCTCACGCCCGGCCAGGAAGAACACCACAGACCAGAATCTTCTGCGGCAAAACTTTATTGCTTACATCTTCAGGAGCAAGAGTGTAAGAAGCAAGAGAGCGAGAAAACGAAACCCCGTCCCTATTAAGGAGAATTCTCCTTCGCCTAGGACGTGTCACTCCCTGATTGGCTGCAGCCCATCGGCCGAGTTGACGTCACGGGGAAGGCAGAGCACATGGAGTGGAGAACCACCCTCGGCACATGCGCAGATTATTTGTTTACCACTTAGAACACAGCTGTCAGCGCCATCTTGTAACGGCGAATGTGGGCGCGGCTCCCAACATCTCCCCCTTTCCTTTTAATAAGAGCAAATAGGCCACCCATATTAATGAGAGTGGAGATAGAGGTCAAATCCCCAGTGTGTAGGTAAAGGAGCCATGTACAGGATTAGCTCTTAGGCTCACAGGCTTTTACCCAGAGCAACCCTGACCTGCTCCCGTGTCGTTTTGCCTGGAGAGAAGGACACTTGGACACTCAACCTTCTTGAAAGATGACATGTCTCCCTAGAATAGGCTCATATATGCCGCAGAGCCTTTCTACTGCAGTGCTTAGCCGTGCAACTCTCTCGGGCTGCTGAAGCACACTCACTCTATCCCGTGCAATGAGACTAGCCTCATGGGATATAAGAGCTGAGTGGCCAGCGACCTATTGCCTAAGCATAGATATATCAGGGGAAGCTCCATGTTCTAGTCCTGCAAGCGCCTGGGCAATAACCACCTTGTCTCTCCTAGTTTGGGCCTTAAGCTTACAGACCAATCAAAGAAGCAACACTAATCCACAGCAAAGTGTATCTCCAAATAATATTAATCCCACCCATTCTTTAAAGAAAGAAAATGCTGAGGAGATCCAATTGGGTAATCCTTTGGTCAGGGACAGGTCCAAGCGCGTGGAGTTGACCTGAAGTCTCAATTCCCGAAGGATCTGTTCAAATTCAGCCATCCAATTCTGTAACATATACTGAAAAAGACTTTTTGACAAATTAGCTGCCCTAGTAAATTTAACATACTGAATGGAAATAACACACAATCCCGGAAACTTTTGTTCACATCCCTGCTGAGTTATTTGTCATAATACATCTAGTTGTATCTGGACAAGATCCATGAGTTGATTAACCAGCATGAGACCTCTCTGTATCTTGACATTAGCTGAGGCCTGTTCATCTATGACTGTAGTCACTGAGGCTGACAAAGTGTTAATGGTGTCAGTCGTCTGGACCTGTCCAGACAGAGCCAAGGCTGTCTGAATTAAGGCCAAACCCAGTTCCCAGTTAGTGGTAAAAAAGCAGGAGAATACTTGAGCATTATACATCACCGTCATTGGGAGTGGAAATATCGACATTATCCCCCAACGCTGCTCTCTCTTTATTATTGACGCCCTGGACATCACCAAGACGAGGGACATTAGTATTCCCTTGGTCAGTCTGGATTTTTCGGGTGAGTCTTTCTGGTATCCAAAATGGGTTGTCTTCATTCTGTGGGAAAACACAGATAGCTCCCCTGGATCTTATCAAAATAGGATCCGGGCCATACCATTTATTATCAAGGACATTTTTCCATTTAACCATCTCATTGGGCCTATCTGGCTCTGTACAATGACGTTCAGCCGCAGTATGGCCATGAGCATCAATATTTAAAAAATTGAGTGTAAAGAGTGCCATAGACACAGACACTCTTGGTGCTCGGGGTAAAATCTCTTCAATTCCCCTCTTCTGTTTTATAAGATAGGTTTTGAGGGTGCGATGCGCACGCTCAACAATACCCTGTCCTTGAGGGTTGTATGGAAGTCCAGTCAGGTGGGTTACGTCCATCTGACGGCAGAACTGTTGGAATTTTTGAGACATATAAGCTGGTCCATTATCAGTCTTAAGGAGTCTGGGTTTCCCCCAAGCACTCCATGCCTCAAGACAATGTTGAATCACATGTGAGGCTTTTTCTCCGGTTAACGGAGAAGCAAACATGATGCCAGAACATGTGTCAATGGACACATGGAGATATTGAAGTTTTCCAAAGGAAGAAACATGTGTAACATCCATTTGCCAGACCTGTAGAGGTCGAATACCGCGTGGGTTAATTCCCACATGAGGAACTGGCAAGAACTCACAGCAGCTTTGACATTGAGTAACAATGTCACGGGCTTCTTTTCTTGTCAAGGAGAAACGACTGCGTAATGTTTCAGCCGTCACATGAAAATTGTTATGAAAATTTCTTGCAGCCTCTACCGGGGATGATAGGGCAGCAGCCACCACTTTAGTGGCCTTATCTGCCAAATCATTTCCCAGAGCCATGGGGCCAGGTAGGCCTGAATGGGCTCTAACATGAGTAATATAAACAGGAAATCTTCTAGATAACAAAACTAATTGTATCTGCTGAAAAATATTGGCAACTCTACTGGAAGGCTTAATCACTCCAGCCACTTCTAAAAGATTTACTGCATTAACCACATAATAGGAATCTGACACAATATTAAGGGGTTCTAAAAAGGTTTTTAAAACTTCTAAAACCACTAAACATTCTACCACTTGAGGTGAAATTTCATTATACTGTTTGGATACCACTTTACCATTAGCCACATAGGCACCTATGCCAGTTTTTGATCCATCAGTATATACCACAATCCCATTTTTAAGTGGGTTTCTTACTGTTATTTGTGGAAACACAACAGATTGATTTTGGGCAAACTGTAAGATTGGATGCTTTGGATAATGGTTATCTATTTTTCCTGAAAAGGAGGTAACTAAAACTGCCCAATCATTAGATGTGGCTGCCAAGGTTTGAACCTGTGCAGCGGTATAAGGTACAATTAAAAGATATGGACTTCGCCCAAAGTGGGTGATTGCTGCTTTTAGACCTTTAAGGGCAAGCTGTGCAATTGCATCAGGATACCAATCTATTATTTTAGCTGGGGATACGTTTGGATGGATCCACAACAATGGCCCATTCTGCCACAAAACTGCAGTTGGCAATTGTGCTGTCTTAAAGACACACAAACTGAAAGGCTGCGAATCCTCAATACGTTGTAATTGTGCATTCTGTAAGGCTTTTTCCACTTTTTGTAAGGCCTGGTTAGCAGCTAGAGTAAGAGTCCTAGGGGAGGAGATATGAGGATCTCCTTCTAAAATACCAAACAAAGGCCTTAACTCAGCGGAAGGAATCTTTAAAAAAGGTCTGAGCCAATTAATATCTCCCAACAGCTTTTGAAAATCATTTAAGGTATGGAGGTGATCTCTTCTTATCTCTACCTTTTGGGGCACAATCTTATCTGGGGACACCACAGAGCCCAAGAATTGTCCTGTATCAGAAATTTGGACCTTTTCTGTGGCTATCTGTAAACCCCACTGACTTAAAGTTTTAAGTAGAAAAGGATATGCCTTTTGTAGCATGGTAAGGTCTTTATGGCACAGGAGGATGTCATCCATGTAAAGGAGCAAAATTAAAGAGGGGAATTGTTCCCTCACTGGCAAAAGAGCTTCTTGCACATAAAGTTGACACATAGTAGGACTATTGGACATTCCCTGTGGTAAGACCTTCCATTGATACCTCTTATCAGGTTCCATGTGATTAATAGAGGGGATGGTAAAGGCAAATCTGGGCCTATCTCTTGGACACAAAGGTATAGAAAAGAAACAATCTTTAATATCTATAATAATTAAATTCCAGCCACGTGGTAAGGCGGAAAGTACAGGGAGACCCCTCTGTACTGGGCCAAATAAGTTCATTTGCTCATTAATGGCTCTGAGGTCATGGAGCAGTCTCCACTTTCCTGACTTTTTCTTAATTACAAAAATTGGAGTATTCCAAGGTGAGGTAGATGGCTCAATATGGCCTAGTTTTAATTGTTCCTCTACCAGTTGAATCACAGCTTCCAGTTTTTCAGAGGATAGGTGCCATTGAGGAACCCACACTGGGTCCCCTGTTTTCCATGGTATGGGTCGTGCTGCCCCAATGGCCACTAAGGAAAAACCCAGACCCTGTCTGTCTTGGTTTCCATTAGGTGAGATGGGCTCTATCCTTCCCTGTTCTTGATGTCCTAACCCTTTTCCTTCTTTATAACCCATCTTTGCCATGATATTTTTTGCTTTAGCTGAATACCCTCCCGATGGGGCGTTTTCATTGGACAAAATAAGGCCCAAATGCTGCATAATATCCCTTCCCCAGAGGTTAACCGGGAGTGGGAGCACATAAGGTATGAATTTCCCTTGCTGTCCTTCAGAGGATTCCCACGTCAAGGCAACGGAGCTTATAGTGGGACATGATTGATATCCTAGGCCCTGTAATGAATGAGATGACTCTGTGGTGGGCCATGCTTTGGGCCACCAATGTGTAGAGATTATACTTTTATCTGCTCCGGTATCAAGGATGCCTTCAAACTCTTTTCCATTAATCTTAAGGCGGAGCTTAGGTCTATCATTTAAAGATACAACCAAATAGGCAGAATCATTTCCTGAGGAGCCCATTTTCTTTATCTCAGGTCCTGCAGATTTCTCCCTGGTATTATCAGGGAGGAGCAGCAGCTGAGCTATCCTATCTCCTTTACTAATAGAAAAAACGCCCTTAGGGCTTGAGCACAGGACCTGTATTTCAGGGGAATGTTGACAATCCATAACTCCAGGGTGGACTACTAAGCCCTGCAAGGTGAGTGAACCCCGGCCGAGAATAAGGCCCATGGTTCCCGGGGGCAAGGATGGTATAGGCTCCACTGGCACCGGCTGAATACTCATTTGAGGCATTAATAGGAAGTCGGAGGCGGCACGCAGGTCCACCCTTGTGGGTCTTCCTGGGTCGCCTCTCTGACTGCTTCCTGGGTCCTGACAAACCGGTTCCCATATCTTTGAGGGCCCTGGGACCGAGGGCCCGATGACCCGTTTTTTGGCACATAAGCTGATTGACTATCAGGTGGGGGAAGAATTCTGCCCTTTATATCCCTCACAGAGCGACACTGGTCGGCTCTATGATAACCCTTGCCACACTTAGAGCAAAGAGTGAGAGTCCCTCCCTGTTTATCTGGAGCTCTGCAATCTTTCTTAAAATGCCCAGGTTTTCCGCAATTAAAACATGTCCTCTGATCATTTCTGCTCATGGAGCGGTTCTGAGATTGGAGGATGGCGGCCGCTAAGCCTGCATTGGTGAGAGGTCCCCCAAGCTCTCGACAGACCCTGAGCCAGTCTTGTAAGCCTTTGTTCTTTCTTGGGGCTATGGCCGCTCGGCACTCCTTTGTGGCTTGCTCATAGATTAGCTGTTCTATCAGAGGCGCAGCTTGCTCTGACTCTCCAAAAATACGCTCTGCTGCCTCTGTCATTCTGGCCACAAAATCTGAGAAGGACTCCTGAGGTCCCTGGACAACTTTTGTTAATTGACCAGTGGTTTCACCTGCTCGGGAGAGCGCCTTCCAGGCCCTAATAGCCGTGGAGGAAACTTGGGCATAAGCTCCCCAATGGTAGTTTGTTTGATCAGCAGAATAAGCTCCCTGACCCGTTAACAAGTCAAAAGTCCAATCTCTCTGCTCTGGAGTCAAAGCAGCTGCGTTTGCTCGGGCCTGCGCTTGTGCAGTTTCATGCCAAAGAGCTCTCCATTCCATATATTTGCCCATACTAGGGAGAGCGGCTTTTACAACCGTTTGCCAGTCGGCAGGAGTTAGTGCCATGCCGGCGAGCCTGTCTAACTGCACCAAGGTAAAATTAGCATTGGTTCCGTATTTACGGACCGACTCGGCAAGTTCTTTAATTTGTAAGTATTCTACCGGAGCGTGGACACGCCCACCCTCGGCTCCTTCAAAGACCGGAAATGCCTGTTGTATTTTCCTTTGTTCCTCTCTGGGAATGAATGAGTCTGCGCACTGCCTCTCTGCGCACTGCCTCTCTGCGCACTGCCTCTCTGCGCACTGCCTCTCTGCGCATTGCCTCTCTGCGCATTGCTGACGCACTACGCAGGGCGGGGGCTCCGCATAGGGCGGACCTTGAAACCGACTGCCCGGAGGTTGAACAGTACGCTGGCTTTCGCCAGCCGCTTTTGGCTTTTTTCTTGACCAATTAGCTGGCTGGTAATGGGCTGCTTCTTCCTCCCAGTCTGTTTCCTCAGAGGAGAATTCTTCATCTGCTTCAGAGCTACTAAGAGCTGGCTTCCTGAGCTCATCTAGTGACGAGTATCTCCTAGAGACCTCCGCTAATCGATCTTTTTTCTTTTCTTTTTTCTTTTCCTTCCTTCTAATCTCTCCCCAGGTATTCTTACCTGACCTAAACTTTTCCTCAGGTTCAAGACCCGTGGAAAGGCCTGTACGCTTATTTTGTGTACCATATTTTCTCTTTGCTCCTACTCTCTCTCCCCGCTTTACTTCTGATAGATTGTCCTGAATTTCATCTAGAATCCTCCCTGCCTTAACCACTTGATAACATGTGAAAAGGAACAAAAGGGCTTCTAACACTAGAAAAAATTCAAGGCCAAACATAACTTGTAAAGCCATTTTCCACTTTACTTCTGATAGACTGTCTTGAATTTCCTTAGAAAGTTCAAGACCAGACTTACCTCGTAAAGCTGTACTCACTGGTACTCTCGTTCCCCAGCTGAAAAGTTCTGAATTCATACAGTTGAATCCTTCTTAACAGTCTGCTTTACGGGAACCTTTATTACCGCGACCCGCAGTTCTGGTTCTGGAATGAGGGATCTTCCTTGCGCCAGTCCCGAGTTTTTTCTCGTCCCGGAATTCGGCACCAATTGTTATTAACGCGTTCTCACGCCCGGCCAGGAAGAACACCACAGACCAGAATCTTCTGCGGCAAAACTTTATTGCTTACATCTTCAGGAGCAAGAGTGTAAGAAGCAAGAGAGCGAGAAAACGAAACCCCGTCCCTATTAAGGAGAATTCTCCTTCGCCTAGGACGTGTCACTCCCTGATTGGCTGCAGCCCATCGGCCGAGTTGACGTCACGGGGAAGGCAGAGCACATGGAGTGGAGAACCACCCTCGGCACATGCGCAGATTATTTGTTTACCACTTAGAACACAGCTGTCAGCGCCATCTTGTAACGGCGAATGTGGGCGCGGCTCCCAACAGTCTACAAAATGAGTTCCAGGGCAGCCAGGGCTATACAGAGAAACCCTGTCTTGAAAAACAAAAAAACAAAACAAAACAAAACAAAAACAAAACAAAAACAAAACAAAACAAAACAAACAAGCAAAAGAATGAAGAAAGATGGAGCGGAAGTGTATACCTGTATTCCCAGCACAGGGGAGGCTGAGGCAAGAGAATCAGAGTTCCAGCTTACCCTGGTTATATAGGAAGTTCTAGGCTATCCCAAGCTCTCAAAATGGGGAGGGGGATAGAGTTAAGGGAGAGCCTGAGGCAGAGCCTTACTTGGAAAAGCAAGCCAAGGAAATGTACACAATAGAAGCAATTTTATGGGTGGCTTCTACCCCACTCTATTCCGTTTAACTTCCAAGTAATGTTCAGAGAGACATCAGATCTTATTAACGAACTGCTGGCACTGTGCTGGGCAAGTTCTGAACTCTCCTCACCCAACTAGGCTATTAATAACCAGATAATGCCCCGTTACTCGCCATCTGAGTCTTGCTCTGTCCCATGCGTGTCCTCAGGGTGAGCCACTTGGCCATGTGCTCCATCATGTCATGGCCACCTCCTTCTTCCCTTTCCTTTTTCTTCTCATGATCCCTACCTGAGATCTCCTCACTCAGTCCAAGGTTCTGTCTCCCCTGCCCAGTCACAGGCTCAAGCTTTTTCTTCACCAATCAGAGATTTTGGGGGAGCATTCTTTATAGCACATTGGTCAATATAGTGCCCATGTCCACACTGCATCTTGATTCTCAGTGTCTGAATACACCATGCACAAGACCAACCCCAACAATACACTGCTTAGCACTAGGAAACTGGACTGATTCTGCTGGGTATGGTGTAGGTGCAGTTCTAATTGTCTAGTACTTGACTTTGGGTAGCTTAGGTAAAGAGAACTACTACCTTGTGTGTTAAAGTTAAAGAAGTTGTTGGGAGTTTAGACAGGATTGGTTTGCTTGTTGATGAAATCCATATTCTTGCTAGAAAACTGTATTCCCCCAAATTAGCTAGTCTAGAAGTGAAGAATCTTTCCCAACCCAGGAAACTTTAGAATGCGTCAATAATATCCTAAGACAGTCTGGAGAGATGGCTCAGTGGTTAAGAGCACTGACTGCTCTTCCAGAGGTCCTGAGTTCAATTCCCAGCAACCACATGGTGGCTCACAACCACCTGTAATGGGATTGAAAGACTCCGAGAGGAGCCCCTCGCTCAGGCCTCAGGACAATAGCGGACACCCAAGAACTCACAACAGACCGAGCTTGTTGCAAACCACATGAGGCTTTATTCGGGGAAAGCCAGAGCTCTGGGGACGACTCATATCCCACGCAGGGGTAGAGGAGTCGACCTCGAGGGGAAAGAGTTCCCAGTTTTTATAGACCCTCAGGGGGGAAAGGAGAAGGGGAAGAGTAGGGAATTTCCAGATCTAAACAATATATATTCTCAAGAAATGGGTATGGGAGGGGTACAAGGAAAGAGTCTAATGAAGGTACAGCAATGGGCACATACCTGGTCAGAACATTGGCAGACACACAGGTTCAAGGAGTGGCCAAAGCATTGTGCACCTCTATTTTTCTAAATCAGTGAAGCTAGTTCTGCTAACACTGACGTCTATCTTGCCAACTTCAGGGCTTCTGTGTCCTTTTACATCCTGCCAGGATCTTTCAGGATCAGATGCCCACTTCTGTGTGTGTCTGAAGACAGCTACAGTAGATAACTAGTATAGGAGATAAAGCATTTATGTCAGAGGAGATCTGCTGTTTGTCCCATGTGCCATTGAGAGCTATTTGGCTACTTGCCAAGGACTGGGAACCAGATGGTCCCTTTTTGTAACCCATCATGGTCACAGGACGATCTGGGATACCATACGTGTCCTGAAAATCGGTCTCAGGATTACACCACTATCTTGTACTTGGAGCAACTTTGCACGAGGAAAGCACACTGGATGAAATTCCCTATGTATAGTATTCTATAGCCTCGTCAGAATGAGGACCTCCTTCGGAAAGGTATGTTAAACGGAGTGAAGTTAAGCCTTTGATAAAATGGGAAACACCTTTCCGCTGTTTGAAATTCCTCCAGAGGAGGATGAGCTGCTGTCCTCTCTCCTGGGTCAGGAGAGGGAGCCCCCCCCCCACTACTCCTCAGAGGCCTGGCCTCTTCCTGAGCTCCCCACATTCGCTGCAGAGTCTCAGCCCGCTCACATGGAGGCTGCACAATAACTTGATGTATGAATTTGCCTTGCTCCAGGAAGATCCTGGTTCTCCTAATTCCTCGAGCTGGTTATCCTTCCGCAGGAGCTTATTGGTGCCAGGCTTTTAGCTATCCAGCTTGTGGCTGCTGATATAAAAACAGTTCTAAAGATAAAAGGACTAGCCAAGCAAATGTGGTAGAGAGAAAGGTGTCTATTCAAGAAGGCTTACCACTGGCTGGATAAAAAGTCTGTTTCTTTCCTTCCTCCCTTGAGTTGCCCACTTACCTATGCAAGCAAGCACACTGATGACGCCAACACAGTTAAAGCACAGAAGTAAGTAACCATGCTCTTAGTGCCTGGACTCTAGGAGGAGCAGACCCTGGCAGGATTATCCCTTTAGATAAATAAGTTCAAGGATATTTGCTATCTCGGGCAGCACCTACGGATATAACCACTAGATCATTTAGATGCATGTGAAACCATGAAAAAGCAAGACCAGAAAAGAGAATCTATTAGAAATCCAGCAAAGTTGGGTTCCATTCTGGGGAGCAGAAACACTATCGGGAAGATGCTGGACCTACTTAGTGACAGGCCTTCTTTTAAAGCACTGAGCTTGGTTAGTTTAAAGCACTGTCCTGCTTAGGTCTCTCCAAGCCTCAGCTCAGGAGGGGAGGCACCTGTCTTCACTATCCCTCATTCTCACCTCCTTTCCAGGTAAGGCAGTCAGAATAGGTTGTCCAGCTGCAGCTACACCCTATTTGTCAAGGTGGGCAGATTGCAGCCCAATGACTTGCAGATCCAACTAGTTAAATCAGTCATTTCAGACATCAGGTGGGGAGCAACTAGGAAGTGGTGAAATCTGAAGCAGCGAGGCAGGAGAGGGTTTGAACTCCTACCTCCTGGCTGACTTGCCAAATGTTAACAGATGTCATTATCTGGACTGGGTGATTCCAAGTCCTTGGCATCTTAGCCAAAGAATGGAACACACACGCACTCGTGCATGCACGCTCGCATTGGCATTGCATCGGCAAGGGAACTTGAGTCCTATAGGTCAGACACACTGTAAGTGAGCAGTGGGCTCCTTGAATTAGAGTAGGCAAGGAAGGGCTCTGGGTCACTGCCAACCAAGGAGGAGCAACTGGCTGCTAAGGGGCATGTCATGAACTATGGATTGCTCTCCATTTGAAGTGTGTGACCCATCCTAAATGGGGCAGCAGTTTCTGGTGATAGCTTAGATAAAGGCAAGGAAAAAGGAAACTACTTTTTGCCTTCTTGCCCTCACTCTTGCTGGCATGTTCATCTGTTCTGTTCTTGCTGCTGCTGCTGCCGCCTCCCTGTTGAAAATTGAATGGACTCCTTTAGACTTCCGATGTATAATGAATACTAGAAGCTCTCCAGGGATCCTGTAAACTTTCAGCAGCAAATTGGGACTGCTGAGACATGCAATGCAGCTTCATGGACTGAGGAACGGCTGGATTCTCAGCCACTACAGTTGTGAGACAGCCATTGTTGAATTATCCAGACTACATCATGTAAGCCATGTATGAGATTTGCATATGTCACACACAAGTGTGTGTGTCTGTGTGTATTCAATGCATTTCACAGAAGCACATGTGAAGGTCAGAAGACAACTTGTGGGAGTCAGTTCTCTCCTTCCAGGTCATGTGGATTCTAGCAATCTAATTCATCAGATGCCCTGGAACCACAGTTACAGGTGAGTGTGATCTGCCATGTGAGCACTGGGAAATGAACCCAGTTCCTCTCTCTGCAAGATGAGCCAGCGCTCTTAGCCACTGGGCCATCACCGCAGCCCCCAGGAACAGAACCATAAAAAGCAAGCGACCTTGTTGGCGGCCGCCTCCCAGTGCCTCCCAGTCTCTAGGAAATCTGGAAAGACGGCATCTCAGGCAGGTGCCTCCGGACTCCATGTGGAGCCCACAAAACTGAGAGCCATGAGCATCAGCAGGCGGCCATGGGAAGAGGATTGCCCTAGCTGTTCTTAGACAAAGAAGGTAAGGACCAACTTGACCCTTAGCTCCTTCTTGCAGAAGGTTAACAACGAACAACTATGGGGCAAAGGGGCTCCCTGATCTGGCTTCCTATAGTTAGCACTGTTCAGATTTTCTCTGAGGAGTCCCAGGATCTGTCTACGGATGGATCTGGAGAGGGAGCTGAATTCTTTACACTGGAGCCAAATATGTTGTGTTCCCAAAAGAGGAGTATCCTGTTCAAGAAAGAATGTAAATTAAAGGGTATTGAAGCCAAGCAATAGAGCCCGTCCAATAGATTTAAAGCAGTGGTTCTCACCCTTCCCAATGCTGTGCCCCTTTAATACAGTTCATGTGAGGTGACCCCCAACCATATTTTGGTTACTACTTCATAACTGTAATTTTGCAACTATTATGAATTGTAGTGTAAATATCTGATCTGCAGGATATCTGATATGTAGCCTCTGTGAAAAGGTCACTCAACCTCAGAGAGGTCGTGGTGCACACCTTTAATCCCAGCACTCAGGAGGCAGAGGCAGGTGGCTACGAGTTCGAGATCAGCCTGGTCTACAGAGTAAATTTCAGGACACCTAGGACTACTCAGAGAAATCCCGTCTCAAACAACAACTACTACAAAAAGTACGTTAACTTTTTTAAAGATTTCTTTTATGTGCATTGATGTTTTGCCTGCATGTATGTCGGTGTTTGGGTACCAGATCCTCTAGAGCTGGAGTTACAGTTAGAAGCTGCCATGTAGCTGCTGAGAATCGAACCTAGGTCCTATGGAAAAGCAGGCAGTGCTCTTGATCACTGAGCCATCTCTCTAGGCCCAGTAGTACTTTGTAATTTAAGATTTATTTTTCCTTTTTTTCCCCCCCAAGAAGAGCAGGACAAACTGTTACCCATTGAGCTTCTCCAGGCCAGGCTTTTCCGATCTTGACTGAAAGGATTATACAATTGTCAAGGAAAAGGCACAGGTGTGTCTCAAGGACAGTCCAGCAGCTGTGCCTTATAATCCCCGGGGACAGCATTGCCTTCCTCCCACGGAAGCTGGCTTGTTGCCAGCTAGTCAGTCCAAGACCCTAGAGGCAACCATGGGGACTCTCAGGCATGGCTCTCAGGTTTCTGCTGTCTTTGGACTCCACCTCATATTGAAAGACCCCCGAAGGGAGACCCTCACTCAAGCACTCAAGCCCCGGGACAGCCGCGGACCCAAGAAGACACTGAGACCGTACTCAAAATGTAGAAGGCAAGATTTAATAGAACAACAGCAAGAAAGCACATGGAACATAGACCAGAGCTCTGGGGTCGAAACTCATGCACCTAGTGGTGTAGAGGAGAATCGACGACCAGCCAAATTTTTCACAGGCTTATATAGTAAAACTCAAGGGGGGAGAGCTGGGCAGGGAAAGTACAAGTTTACATCACTAGGGGGTTCTGCCAAGGGACAAGGGGTTCTGCCAAGGAATCTACGTAACTAAGGGGTCATGTCCTATTATTTGGCAATGTACCCGGTTCATTTTGAGGTTGTTCCAGGAGGCCCTTATCTCAAAAATGTTCTTGGAACAGTTTTTAGTTGGGAGGGTTCGAACTCTAGGGTGAGGAGTTCAGGAATGCATTCTGGGGTGAAGAGTTCAGTAAAAATTTTTATTCTTCATTCCCCACTTCTTTTAGGAGATAGCTCTAATCTTAGAGCGAGTTTTCAACCTCCTGAAGGACCCGATATTGTTGCCTTAGTACCATAACTTGGACTGCGTTTATCCTTTCTCTAATAAAAGCTACTAACTTATTAAGGATGCATGGGCCAAAAGTAAGCAAAAGCATAAGTGTAATTAAAGGTCCTGCTATAGTGGAGAGGAGAGTGGTGAGCCAAGGGGACTTATTAAACCAGCTTTCAAACCATCCTTGTTGGCTTTCTCTTTCTCTTTTACGTATATCTAGGCGTTCTCTAAGTTTAGCCATAGAATCTTTGATTACTCCTGAATGGTCAACATAAAAACAACATTCTTCTTTTAAGGCAGCACAGAGTCCTCCTTCTTTAAGGAATAATAAGTCTAATCCCCTTCTATTTTGCAGCACCACTTCGGACAGGGAAGTTAAAGATTCTTCTAATTTGGTTATAGACTGTTCTATAGTTCTAAGATCAATATCCATAGCTGCACGTAGTTCTTCATAGTATTGGGGGGTCTTAATTAAGGCAGCGGTTCCTGTACCTACTCCAGCTGCTACTCCCAATCCTAATAGAACTGCCAAAGTTAAGGTAACGGGTTCTCTTTTCCAGCGGACCCGATGTTCAAATTTATCTAAAAAAGAGCTATCATCATGATACAAGAGTCTGGGAATAAGCTGAACCAAAATGCAGAAATCTTTGGAACTATTAAAAACAGACATAGACACACAAGGAGTGAGACCGGTATTGCAAGCCCACACTGTGTCTAGGGGGGGCACTAGATACTGACCACTTTTGCTAGACTGGATGTTCTGGGTCTGATTACAGAGGTGCCCTTTATCCTGAGGTACCTGGCCCAAGCAAAGCCCTCTTCCTGAAACTGCTGCTAGAGTCAACTTTCTGTTTTCTCCCCAAAGACATTGAGAATGATCTGAAGTGATATTATAAGTCCTGATCTGAGCTATTCCTTCATAATAAGGGGGGCTAGAGGCATAGCATAACCAGCATGATTGAGTCATATTAGGGTTAGTTCTATTTAGAACTAAAAAAGCTCCTTGGACTAGACTGACCAGACGGTCTTCTGTTCCTAGGGGCGGTGGGGAAGCCAAGGTAGGCTTTATGAGGAGAGTATTAGTTCCTAGGGAGGGTACCACTGTGTTGGGCTGTGGAGTTGGTGGAGCTGGTACAGTCGGGACCTTTGGGGGAGCCAGTACGACTGGGGGGCCCTGTTCTATAAGGACCTTGTTGGGCCCTACGAGTGTCACTGCCGGGTCTCTCACTGTCAGTCTGATCGTGAAAATGAACCCAGGATCTCTTAGTGGAATGTATACGCGCCAACCCCACCTATTTCCTTTAAGCCAACTTAGACGGTGTTGTTTCCCGTTCTCGGTGAACCTTATACGTAGGGGGTTGCAGTATTTATCTTTGCATGGTCCTGAGGGTGCTCTGTTTTTAAAAGCGCACCCACTCTCTTGATATTTATAGGGGTTTCTTTCTCCTTCGTTTGACTTATCATAGCCACTACCTCGTTTTACCGTGATTAGGTCCCATTTAGAGGAGGGCTTCCAGTAAGCATCCCCTGTCGTTTCACATGTCCATTTACCACAAAAGTAATCTGATGCCCCCCCCCCCCCCGCATTCTTGTTGAAGCCTTTTGCTCTGACCCTGACCAGGGCAAACATAAAAATGTGCAGCTCTAAGATTAGCTCGGTAGAACTGCCCCAAACACCCATATGTGCTCCCTATCCCATTTGGGACACACCGCTCCTCAGGGGGTGGGTTGCTAAGATCAGTATGATTTGAGAGGTCCCAATTGGGGGATCCTGCCGCTAACTTACAGATGTCAGGCGTGAGATCAGGCCACCAAGTCCAGAGGGGATGGACTGCAGTGGTTGCCCATACAATGTTTCCCTTTTCATTAAGCACCTCCCAGGACTGTTGAATTGGAGCATGAGGGTTAAGGTTCCCTAGGTCTAGAGTGGCGCCTGCGGCGCAGACGAAGCTTAAGAGGATTGTCAGTGGCTGCCACTGTCCAATTGTCGTCGTGGTTTTCTTCATCTTGACTGGCGGCCCTCTTGACGTGGGAGGCGTGGATCCAGGAGGCGATTCCGTCAACTTTTACCGCAGTAGGGGTTGTCAGTAACACCAAATAGGGTCCCTTCCACCGTGGCTCGAGGTTGCCGGTTCGATGCCGTCTGACCAAGACTTTGTCTCCAACTCGGAACCCGTGGGGTACTGCGGTGGTCCCTGGGGTATAGGCTGCTTTCAGTTGGTCCCAAATCTGGGTCCTAATCACTTCTAGGGCCTTTAAATGAATAAGCAAAGAGGAGGGTAAGACAGGGTCAGAGTCGGAAACTAATGTTCCACCAGCTTCCATTAAGGGGGGAGGTCCTCCATACAGAACTTCAAAAGGAGTGAGCCCGAAACGATCAGGGGTGTTTCGGGCTCAGAAGAGCGCAAGAGGAAGGAGAGCCACCCAGTCTTTTCCGCCGGTCTCAATGGCTAATTTAGTCAAGGTCTCTTTTAAGGTCCTATTCATCCTCTCTACCTGTCCTGAGCTTTGAGGGCGGTAAGCACAGTGTAATTTCCAATCGATGCCCAACTGAGTGGCCAAGCCCTGACTTACCTGGGCAACAAAGGCTGGTCCATTGTCGGACCCGATTACCTTAGGGATTCCAAATCTTGGCAGGATTTCTTCAAGGATCTTCTTGACCACAATCTGGGCAGTCTCTGTTTTAGTGGGAAATGCCTCAACCCATCCTGAAAAGGTGTCTACAAATACTAACAGATACTTGTTACCATACATTCCAGGTTTAACTTCAGTAAAGTCTACCTCCCAATACACTCCAGGATGGTCTCCCCGTTGCCTCTTTCCAGGTTCTCTGTAGGCTTTAGTTGCATTAGTGAATGCACATGGTTTGCAGGAGTCTATAATCTTTTGAGCCACTGACTTCAGGTTGGGGACTTGGTATCGGGAATTTTTAATTAGTCTCATCATTTTTTCAACTCCCAGGTGGGTGAATTGGTGTAGTCCTTTCACAAATTTTATTCCTTCTTCGGGAGTTAATTCTATTTTTCCTTCAAAAAAGTATGGGAGGGGATCACTGGTCCACCATAGCTCTTTTATGTTATACCTCCCATCCTCAGGGCTTTTGGGCAGATCACCTTTTTCAGTTAAGATCATGGCCCCTTGAGCAACTTGTTTTGCCACTAAGTCTGCCATTCGGTTGCCCTTGGCCACCAAGTCTTCTCCTTTTTGGTGGCCGGGGCAGTGGATGATGGCTACCTTCTTAGGTGCATGTATGGCTTCCAACAGGGCCAGAATTTCTTCTTTGTTTTTAATGTCTTTACCAGCCGAGGTCAATAGCCCTCGCTGCCTGTAGATGGCCCCATGGATGTGTGCGGTAGCAAAAGCATATCGGCTGTCAGTATAGATATTAACGATCTTACCTTTAGCCTCTCGGAGGGCTTGTATAAGCGCTATAAGTTCAGCCTTTTGTGCCGATGTTCCTTCAGGCAAAGCGCTTGCCCAAATTACCTTTTTCCCGTCTACCACCGCAGCTCCAGCCTTTCGCTTCCCCTCTATCAGGAAACTGCTGCCGTCCGTGTACCAACTGGGAGCTCCAGGCCAGGGTTGGTCAGTCAGGTCACTTCTGGTCCCAGTTTCTTCAGCGAGGATGTCCATACATTGATGTACTGGGACGGAATCATTTGTTAGAGGGAGAAGGGTAGCTGGGTTGAGGATGGCAGGGGGCGCAAAGGTTACACGCTCATTTAGCAGCAGGCTCTGATAGTGTGTCATTCGGGCATTTGTCATCCATCTGTCAGGTGGCTGCCGCACGATACTTTCTAAGGCATGAGGGGCCACAACAGTCACCTGTTGTCCCATTGTCAATTTGTCAGCATCTTTGATCAGCAGGGCCACTGCTGCAATAGCTTTCAGACATGTGGGCCATCCACTAGCAACAGGATCTAATTTTTTTGACAAATAGGCTACAGGTCTCTTCCAGGGTCCCAGTGCTTGTGTCAACACTCCCCTGGCTACACCCGCTCTCTCGTCCACATATAGGACGAAAGGCTTAGTCAAGTCTGGTAATGCTAGCGCGGGGGCAGTCATTAAAGACGACTTGATAGCCTCAAAAGCTCTTTGGTGTTCTTCTTTCCACTCGAAAGGAACCCCTTCCTTAGTCAAAGGATATAGAGGTGCTGCTAGGGTTGCAAAGCCTGGAATCCAGAGTCTACAAAAGCCAGCAGTCCCCAGAAACTCACGTACCTGCCGTGGGGTAGTTGGCGATGGGATCATCATAACAGTCTTCTTCCGGGCCTCTGTGAGCCATCTTTTGCCCCCTCGGAGGGTATACCCCAGGTAGGTTACCTCAGTTTGACAGATTCGTGCCTTTTTAGCCGAAACTCGATACCCCAAGTCACTCAGTTCTGCGAGGAGCCTCTCAGTTCCCTGGTGACACAGCTCCTTCGAGGCCGCCGCGACCAAGAGATCATCCACATACTGTAGTAGGGTAAGCTGAGGGTTTCGAGCGCGAAAAGGCGCGAGATCCCGATGGAGGGCCTCGTCAAACAGGGTGGGGGAGTTTTTGAACCCCTGTGGTAGCCTAGTCCAAGTTAGTTGACCAGTCTGTCCGCCCTCCGGGTCCCTCCATTCAAAAGCAAACAGGAGCTGACTCTTAGGGTGCAAGTGCAGGCAAAAGAAGGCATCTTTTAAGTCCAGGACTGTATACCATGTTCTCTCAGGTGGGAGAGAGCTTAATAAATTGTACGGGTTCGGGACTGTGGGGTGAATGTCCAGGACCCTTTTGTTAACCTCCCGGAGGTCTTGTACCGGGCGATAGTCATTGGTCCCTGGTTTTCGAACCGGCAGAAGTGGTGTATTCCAGGGGGACTGACAGGCCACTAAAACTCCTTGGCCTAGCAACCTCTGGATATGAGGCCGGATGCCTTCTCTAGCTTCCTTGCTCATGGGGTATTGTTTTACCGAAATGGGGGTGGCATCAGCTTTAAGTTCTACCACAACCGGAGGCACTTGTTTAGCCAACCCCATTCCTGCTTGTTCTGCCCAGACATTGGGGAACGCAGTTAGCCAACCTGAAGAGACTGCGTTTTTGGGTTGTTCTTCATGTAACCGGTACTCTTCCTCTGTGTTGAGGACAAGGCAGGCAATAGGGGCCTTTCCCCAGCTTACTTGTGGGCCTTCTGAAGTAAATTGGACTTGAGCCTTTAGTTTGGTTAGCAGATCGCGCCCCAAGAGGGGAGCAGGGCACTCAGGTATCACCAGAAAGGAGTGGGTCACTATATTCTTGTCTATCTGAAGAGCTCGTTTGGTCGTCCAGGGGTAAAATTTACTACCAGTGGCTCCAATTACCATGGTCTTTTTGGAGCCTAGCTTGCCTAGGGGGTTAGTGAGTACTGAATGCTCTGCTCCGGTGTCTATCAGGAAGTTGACGGGAGTCCCCTCCACGGACAAAGTTACCCTAGGCTCAGGGAGGGGGTCTGAGCCCCGACTTCCCTAATCATCTTCTAGGGTCAGGACCTTGGATCGCTCCCGTTTTTTAGGGCAATCTCTAGCCCAGTGTCCTTTCTCTTTGCAATAGGCGCATTGGTCTTTTTCCAGTGGTATCTTTCTGCCACCTGGCGGTTTCACTGCCCTGTTGCCCAGGAGCCCTATTTTACCTTTTCCTGACTGTCTATCATTCACAACTGCGGCCAAAATTTTACTCAGATTTCTCTCCTGACGGCGATCCCGTCTATTTTCCCTCTCCTCCATTTCTTTCTTCTCTCTCTCCTGCCTCTCTTCTTCTGTTTCCCTCTTATGATAGACTTTCTCTGCTTCTTTTACTAAATCTTGGAGCGTATGATCTTGGAGCCCCTCCAGCCTTTGCAGCTTTTTCTTAATGTCGGGAGCGGACTGACCAATGAAGGCCATGGCTACAGTGGCTCTCTGCCCCTCTGACAAGGGGTCAAAAGGGGTGTATCTCCTATATGCCTCCATTAGACGCTCAAGGAAGACTGAGGGTGGTTCAGTCTGCCCCTGCAAGACCTCTCTTACCTTAGCCAAATTGGTGGGCCGTCTAGCGGCTCCTCTGAGACCTGCCACTAGAGTCCGGCGATAGACAAGGAGGCGTCCCCTACCTTCCGCGGTGTTGTAGTCCCAGTTGGGGCGGTTCAAGGGGAAAGCTTCATCCACGAGGTTAGGGAGGGCAGTGGGTGTGCCGTCCTCTCCCAGAACATTTTTTCTCGCCTCCATCAGGATTCTTTCTCTTTCTTCTGTGGTGAAAAGAACCTGCAAAAGCTGCTGACAATCATCCCAAGTGGGTTGATGGGAGAACATAAGTGACTCAAGGAGCCCAGTAAGTCCAGAGGGGTTCTCTGAGAAGGGAGGGTGGTTAGTTTTCCAATAAATAAATCAGAAGAGGAAAAAGGCCAGTACTGTAAAGGAATGAGATCATTAGGTCCTGGTGCTGGCCCTCCCACATGTGCTCTGAGTGGCAAGGCAACTGTTGAGTCTGGCCCCCCTTCCTCCCCGGGGCTTCGGCCTCGGCGACTCCGAGTCCCCCCCGCCGGTCCCTGAGCCCCTCTCGCTATTGGTCCCTGTGGTGGGGCAGCTGCAGGTGGCTGTTGGGGTAGGGGGTAAGGGGGAGGTTGGGAGTCCATCCAGAGGAGGTCGTCAATCTCTGGATAGATCTTGGGGGGTGCTGATGGGCCGGACTTTCCGGCTGCATCAGACTGGGCAACCACGACCGTCAGTTTCGAAGAGATTGGGGTCCAAGGCTTGACCCACGGAGGTGGGAATTGGACGAGATTCTGCCAGGTCACAATGTAGGGGATCTGATCAGGGTGACCCCCTTCCTCCTGAAAAACAATTCGCCTGACGGCGGCGATTAGTGACAAGTCAAAAGCACCCTCAGGTGGCCAGCCTACTCCAAACGTTGGCCACTCGGAGGCGCAAAAGGTCTGCCACGGACCCTTTCTGACCTCCACCGACTGGTTGTGGGTTTTGACCCGCACCTCCTTCCAATGCTCCAGAGTCAGAGAAAGGGGAGTGGACACAGATTGTCCCATTTCTAGAAAAACAGTAGACACAACAAGAGCGGACACGAGACTAAGACAAAAAAGAAACCAGAAACGGCGGCGACTCTGCGTCGACCACAAGCAACTCAAAGAATCAGATGGCCTTTCTAAGGCCGGCCGATTGAGACCCTCTGCACGAGGTGGGACTCGAACCCACGATCCCGTGACCAAACGCGAGGTGAGACTCGAACCCACAGTCTCGCAACAAGGCGCGAGGTGGGACTCAAACCCACGATCTCGCAACAAAACGCGAGGTGGGACTCAAACCCACGATCTCGCAACTGGGCACGAGGTGGGACTCAAACCCACGATCTCGCAACCCCAAATGGTCTCTTGGCCTCCAAAGGGGTCCACCAGGCGTCCCTGGTCCTCCCCTGTTCCTCCTGGGACGTCTCCCAGGGTGAACGGACAGTGGACACCTGGACACGTCTATCCTTATCCACCCCGCGTTCCCTCTCGGAGCGCGGTCTCACTGAGCGTCCGCAAAACCGAAACTGCGATCGCACCAAACTTAGAAACAGAACACAAACATCAGACCAAAACAGAACAAAGAACCTTACCTCTAAGTGGGTCTAGGACCTCTGGGTGGTCGCGCTGATTCCCGGCCAATGCACCAAAATGAAAGACCCCCGAAGGGAGACCCTCACTCAAGCACTCAAGCCCCGGGACAGCCGCGGACCCAAGAAGACACTGAGACCGTACTCAAAATGTAGAAGGCAAGATTTAATAGAACAACAGCAAGAAAGCACATGGAACATAGACCAGAGCTCTGGGGTCGAAACTCATGCACCTAGTGGTGTAGAGGAGAATCGACGACCAGCCAAATTTTTCACAGGCTTATATAGTAAAACTCAAGGGGGGAGAGCTGGGCAGGGAAAGTACAAGTTTACATCACTAGGGGGTTCTGCCAAGGGACAAGGGGTTCTGCCAAGGAATCTACGTAACTAAGGGGTCATGTCCTATTATTTGGCAATGTACCCGGTTCATTTTGAGGTTGTTCCAGGAGGCCCTTATCTCAAAAATGTTCTTGGAACAGTTTTTAGTTGGGAGGGTTCGAACTCTAGGGTGAGGAGTTCAGGAATGCATTCTGGGGTGAAGAGTTCAGTAAAAATTTTTATTCTTCAATATCACAAGCTGTAAGGACCGGATGCTGACTTACTTGAGTGACATGGACCCTGTAATTAAGCCACTAAAAAACCTAAAGAAGCCACTGGTGAGCATCTCTGCATTAAGTTCTGTGCATGAAAGGCAAGAGCTTGCAGCAGGTGCACTAATGCCCACACTGGAACCCTATGTCTGTGCAATTCGGGTACTGCCATGTTTTAAGGCAGTTGCTGCAACTTGCCTGCTAATAGACCAGATCTAACTATGGGCAGCCTCTGAGTTTGGGCCTCATACCAGGTGTCTAGAATTGCAGAAACAAAGAGCCAACACTGATTTTATTTTATTTTTTTAATCATGTGTTCATGAACTCCTGACCAATGCAGACCTGTTCAACCAAGGGTGTCTTCTGCTATCCAAGTCAATAGTCAGCTAGCTCTCTCAACTCTTGAGAGGAATTTTAGTTCTCCTGGCTCAGTGTTTAGTGTCTTGAAGCTGGTAGAAAAGGTATATATATCCAGGTGTCCTGGCAGGCGGGTGCCCTCCCTGAGCTGCCGCCACCCACCCAGAAAAATGTGCTTTCTTTTTCCTTCAAGAAACAAAACAGAAAACTTTACCTTTGTTAAAAATATATTCAGAAGCCAGGTGTGGTGGCGCACGCCTTTAATCCCAGCACTCGGGAGGCAGAGGCAGGCGGATTTCTGAGTTGGAGGCCAGCCTGGTCTACAGAGTGAGTTCCAGGACAGCCAGGACTATACAGAGAAACCCTGTCAAGAAAAACCAAAATATATATATATATATTCAGTGTCATACAAAGGGCTCTGTAAGGCAAAACTTTAATCTTTTAACTACATTACATCCCTCCTCCTTCCAGTCTCACCCCACAAAACCTTCCCCTCATTACAGCCCCTACTCTCAGAGAGGGGGAAGCCCACCTTGGATGTTGATCAGGAGGGTGCAAGCCACAGAGCAGGCAGCAGGTGGAGGGGGTCTGGGCACTTGGTTTCTATTCTAATGTAGTGACTGTCATTCCCCATTGGCTGGGGGCTGACCTCACAGACTTTTGAATTGACTATTTGTAAAAGACTGGGGTAAAGGAAATGTGGAAATTGGGAAGGGGTCTGCTGCTTCAGTCACCAAAGTTCTGAGACTGTAGCAGGGGCTTTGTATTCAACTACAAAGGTTTACTAGGTCTCGAGTCGGGAGGAGGAAGGGATAAACATTTGCATAATAGTCTTACAAGGTGGGGGAGATAAAATGATTTGAATTCATTCTCACAACCCAAGGTATTTATTTATTTATTTAATGTATGTGAGTACACTGTAGCTGTCTTCAGACACACCAGAAGAGGGCACTAGATCCCATTACAGATGGTTGTGAGCCGCCATGTGGTTGCTGGGAATTGAACTCAGGACCTCTGGAAGAGCAGTCAGTGCTCTTAACCACTGAGCCATCTCTCCAGCCCACAACCCAAGTTTTACGGTGGCTAATAGAAAAAAAAATATTTAATGTTTCTGACAAATCCCTCTTTGTTCCAACTCTTTAAGAAGGTGGTGACTTTCTTTTGCTGTCACATCTTGAAGTCAGAGACTAGGAGGGCGTTCGTGTTTAGTAAAAGCTGAATCAATAACCCTGGGAATGAGCCCCCGATGCACGGGATGGTCTAGCATGGTTTAAGGTGCGCACACATGGGTAGGGCTGCTCCCTTGGCCAGAAGACTGATTCGGCCCAACTACTCTCCTGACCAGAAGTGTTCCTGCTTTCTTCTTCCTTTTTCTTTATTATTTTTGTTTATATACTTATTTACTTTTTTTTTTGAGGCAGGGTCTCTCTATGTAGTTGTGACTGTTCTAGAATTTACTATGTAGACCAGGCTGACCTCGAATTCAAAGATGTGCCCGCTTCTGCCTCTCAAGTGCTGGCCAGTTTTTTTAACAGGCCTTCATTGACAATTTTTACACCCCCTCCCCCTCTGCAGCACACCTCCCCCACCCCATCACAAAAAAAAAATCATAGAATCATTTAGGAACCAAATCAGATTTTTGGCTCTTTGGTTTCTGTCAAAGAGGAGGCTGCCAAGAGTTCCAAGAAGCTTTCTGGCTGTTAGCCAAGAGATAAATTGTCTGTCTGTCTGTCTGTTTGTTTTTCCCCTTAAACTGCCTAGCCAAACCTCACCTGCTTTTACCATCCCGCTCCTCCTCTGAGAGATAACCTTAGGATTATCTGTATAACAGCCAGTTGTAGAGAGGGAAGAAAAGAAGTCCTTGCTTGGTACCCGAAGAGGGGTATGAGGCAGAAGTTATAGCAAGTTATTTGCAGAAACAAGGGAAGCCAAAACGGAGTGTTTTAAACATCCAGATCAAAGTTCACTGGAATCTCTTACCAGGCTCACAAGAACCTCCCTCTATTTGGCTCCTCTTCATTTTCCTTTGACTTTTAAGACTGGTCTCCAGTGATGGTCTGACCGATTGAGACCATCTGATAGATAGCCTTCGGAGTGGCAAGTCAGCATGACACCCCTCCCGTTTGGCTTCTTAAGGAGAGAAAAGAAACTCAGCCATTGTTTGATTTCTAGGTTAAAGCAGTTATGGGCCTGTCTCTCCGCTACTGATAGGCACTGCAGTTTTGAACTGAGGCAAAATCTGAAGTCTTACATCTGGGTTGCATTTTCTTACCAAGAAGAAAATTCTTAGTGAGAAGTAGTTATCTAATGTCTCATGGATTTAAGTCCAAAATCTGGGGAATGGATCCTTGGACTGTCAAGAAAACAAAACAACAACAAATCCCACATACTGAGCATCTTAGTTTGGGAGTGTATTTTCTTATTGGGTGTTTTAAGATCATATAGATGACCAAAATTAATCATTTGATTTTTATCGTCAAGGCCAGTTGCGGATCTGGTCCTCAGGGGTCACTTGGGTTTAAGAGGAGCCTCTGGCTGTGAGGACAAGTCAGAGGCCTTGCTTAACCACCCACAGCCTTCGCTTGGAAGCATGGAGGAAAAATGTCCTCTTTTTTGTAGACTGGTATGAGTTCACTCAGTAGGCTCACCATGGGCTCCCTGAACAAAAGGGCAATGACTTCCCAGAGTCACAGAACATTTGAGTAGGCCCCTGGCACCCGCTAACCTTGGAGGGTAAGGGGAAATATTCTCCTTTTAAGTCCCTTTTACAGGTAGTAGTGGTTCACAGCTTCAATCCCTGTGATCAGGAGGCAGAGACAGGCAGAGCTCTGAGTTCAAGGCCAGCCTGGTCTACAGAGCAAGTTCCAGACAGCCAAGACTCTCTCAAAACAACAAAACAGAACAAATCCCTCTTACCATATCCGTATAGGCCTCTAAGTATAATTATCAAACTCTTAGGGTTTCCATTGCTGTGAAGAGACACCATGTCCACAGCAACTCTTAATGAGGACAGCATTTAATTGGGGCTGGCTTACAGGTTCAGAGGTTCAGTCCGTTAGCATCAGGACAGGAAACATGGCGGCATGCAGCGGACATGGTGCTGGAGAAGGAGCGGAGAGGTCTCCATCTGGATTAGCAGGAAGAGTGAGGGAGCCACTGGGCCTGGCTTGAGCTTCTGAAACCTTAAAGCCCATGCTCAGTGACACCTCAGTGACACCCTTGTAGAAAGTCCTCCAACAAGAAGGTCACACCTAAGAACAGTGCCCCTCCCAGTGAGCCTATTTTCATTCAAACCACCACAAGCACCCAGAATGTCAATTATACCCTTTTGGTAGTTTTAACTACCATGTTATATTTAGATGAAACGTGAGCCAAGACCAAACATTTCAAAATAAACTTTGATTAGACAAACATTTTAAGCACTTCTTGTCATTGTTATCAAGAGCAGGTCAATAGCCCCCCTGATTTAAGCAGAGGCTTGATATCAGTATATTGGGCTTAAATTCTGAATACCGTCTGTATCATGTCTACACCTCGTCCTTTACATGCCTTAAATAACTTAGTCAGACCTTCACAGCTCAAATGAGCTTTCTGGCTTTCTTTTTACATCTGGAAACATCAACCATCTCAATATTCACTCACAAATCCTTTTCCTACCAAAATAGTTTCGTTTCTATAGCCTTCTAATATTTTTTGTTTCTTTAATACCACAAGGCATAATCACATTAACAAATGAATGTGTCGTTTATTGTGAGAGTTTTCCTTGCAGGGGCAGGGACCCTAAGCAATGTCTATTCCCACTGGACTCTTCACCCAGCGTATATTACAGCCTCCCCATCGATGCACAGGTGGAGCCCCCACTACCTAGTTTTTCTTAGAGCATATACTCTAGTCTGTCCCCCTCAAAAGAGCAACCATGAGGCCTCATAACATTAGGGCAGAATTACATCCAGCTGGTAGGAGAGGCTGGGTACTCAAGTTGAGGGTCCAGTGACTGTCCTTAACTCTCTTTTGCTATGAAGGGACATCTACAGGCAACAAACTCAGCTGGCACTGCAACAAGGCAGGGGACACATCTCTTCCAAGGAGTGGATCTGAACACTCTCCCAGATGGATCTGAAATCCTGGAAAAGCCCCAAAGTGTTAAAAATATTCTCAGGGTCACACGGAGGAACACCCAAACAAAGCCTAAGCAAAACTTTCCTCTTGATCAAAGGAAGCACTCAGAAAGGAAAGTGCCCAGGCGAGGAAGGACAGTTGGTGTTTATTTTAATGCCGGTGGTCTTTTCCCCATTGGCTGGGTCTGACCTGAGTTGTTGGTTAACTAGTTGAAAAGACTCAGAGCAAATGAAACAAAGCAAGAAGCAGGCTGCCTCTTAAGTCAGTTTACTTTGTGTAACAAAGGTTTTACCAGGTTGGGAAGGGATTAAAATATTTGCATAAAAATCTTACAAGGTGGAGGGATATATAGCATTGGAAATGTAAATGAGCTAAATACCTAATAAAAAATGGAAAAAAAAAAACAAACAAAAAGCCTGAGCTTCGTCATGCACATCAGCTTCACAGTATTTGATAGCGGCTAACATTTCTTATATTGCACCCTATGCGGGCTAGGCTGCACTGGCTTCAAACACAAGTTGTGAACCCATTGTTGTAGATTACACAATAAATTAATTCCATTGCAGATTCTGCACTGGTTTGTATTTGAAAGACATGCTCCCGGTCGGCACCAATTTTATTCCAAGAAACAGTGACCCTGCAGGGGTAAGAGGCGCTACTCAAGCCAGAAAGCTTGGGAAGATGTGAAAACAACCTAAGATACAGCAAGAAGTCAAGGATGACAGTGGACACACATCCAAGCCCAGCACTCCGGAAGAAGAGGCAGAGAATACTGCTGTGAGTTCCCTAGCAGCCTAGGATACAAAGTGAAACACTTGTTTCAAATGAGTCCATCGAAAGGAAGCAGGGAGACGTTCACCCACAGCCCCAGTCTAGAGGTTAAAGCAGGAGAATCAGGAGTTCAAACTGTAAATCTAGGGGCTGGAGAGAGAGCTCTGAGATTGACAGCACTGGCTGCTGGTTCAATTCCCAGCACCCACGTGGCAGCTCACAACTGTCATTAGCTCCATTCCAGGGGATCTGTCACCCTCATGCAGACATACAGATAAAACAATGCACAAGGAAATAAATCATTAAAAAAATCATCACCCTGGCTACATACCAGCTTTGAGTCCAGACCTTGTCTCAAAATTAAAAAAAAAAAAAAAAAAATTAAAGCTTATACACCATAGTGTATGACAAGGGTATTACATCAAAGACATAGTCTGTCACTCAAGGATCAGGGTTACATCAATCATAGGTTGGCTATTAGGATGGCCAGGGTCATGTCTCTGGCCAAGAGAGCTGATTTCCTGGGCTGGCTGTCCTGGTGATCCTCTGCAGCTGCCGTGAAAGTGACGATAATAATCTAAGGTGACAGGGTTGTGATGTCAACAGTGTAGCCACTCGCCAGGGAAAGGGTTTCATGGCTGACGGCCCCCTGCTCAAAATTCTTGTCGTGGACAGTTTCCAGGTTGGTTTTTATGACGCTAGGATTCATGTGGCCCAGGCTGGCCTGTAGATGAGGAGACCCATGAAGTCTTGATGATCCTCCTGGCTCCATCTCCTAAGTGCTGACCTGACAGGCACAGCTACCGTGTCTGGCTTTAAAGGTATTTTTCAGAGAGCCTTGAGTTCCCTCTAGTAACTCTTAGAGACAAGCTTTCTGCTGTATAACAGACAAGTCAAGGTCATAGCAAACACAGGCTGAAGCGAATCACCCTTCATAGAGCTTTATTAGGGAGAGCTACAGGCTCATGAGCAGAGGCGCCCACGATGGGGCCTGAAGCGGGAGAGCATAAGGAAAGAGAGCCACCAGGTACAGCATGATGGGGACCCTGAAGGGAAAGAAAGGGGACATTTTACAATTTTTTGGGGGGTGGGGGGAGGGTGATAAGATCCATATCACTTGACCTAGCTAGCCTATGTGGTGTGAGTCACAAGACAGGAAGGAACTAGATATAAGTAGAGTTATAAGTCGAGGTTGTCTGGGCATCAGTGTCTGGGCTTGGCACTGTAGGGGGCTTAGAGAGAATGGAACTCTGAGAGCTGTGAGGTCACAGCAGCTCTCTGAAGCTGGCCTTGAGAGACTGAGGGGTGTGGCCTCCCTCATTCTGGGGAGAGGGAGCAGTGGGTAGAGGACCTGGCTTCTGCCACTGCCCTCTGAGCACTCTTTGCAACCCCCTGTGTTGTGTCGATTTTTCTTTAAACTTTCCTGAGACTGGGACTCAGGAAGCCCTGGCTGGCCTCGACCTTGCGACCTTGCGACCTTGCAGTGCAGCACAGGATGACCTGCCTCTCCTGCCTCTGCCTCCCCAGGAGCTGGCATTACAGGCATGGGCACCACACTTACATTGGGTGCTGGGGAATCAAACCCAGGGCTTCAGGCAAGTTAAGCAAGCACACTACTACTGAGTTACAACCCCAGCCCTCGTATCTTTTCTAAGAATGGTCTCGAACCTTTGCTTCCAGGAGTCTGAGCTACGCTGCCAGTGCTCACTGGTGTCGTCCCTGCCAGAGGCCGCGGACCTTAGTGGTCGTTTCCCTTCACTACCTTTCACCCTTAGCATCTCCCTTCAGAGAGAAGGCCCAAGTCTCTGCCCTCTATTTCTTGAGGTTAATTACATCCCTGGCTTGGCATCTGTCCTGTGCCCTACCCAGCCCCTTTCCCCAACACCTGCAGTGTATACTATTCTTGCAGAAGTGGGAGGTGGCTTGGTAAAGACTTTATAATCCTGAGAGAGGACCTGAAGCAAGGAAGATGGCGATACAGTCACAGATCCCACCCAGAGAAGAGTTAATTCATGGCAGGCAGAGTGGAGGGATGTCCTGGGCTGGATCAAGTGGTGGAAGATAAGAAAGAGGGCCAAAACCAGCATGTGGTGATGTGGGCCTCTAATCCCAACAAGTTCAGGTCCCAGCTCTCCTATGGTTAAGAGGGCAGGCAGAGAGAGGAGGCTGTCTGCAGAGAGAGGAGGCTGCTGCAGAGAGAGGAGGCTGCTGCAGAGAGAGGAGGCTGCTGCAGAGAGAGGAGGCTGCTGCAGAGAGAGGAGGCTGCTGCAGAGAGAGGAGGCTGTTGCAGAGAGAGGAGGCTGTTGCAGAGAGAGGAGGCTGCTGCAGAGAGAGGAGGTATCTGGAGTTCATGGATCAGCTAGCCTGGCATATGCAAAGGACAACAAGAGACCCTACCTCAAGAAAGGTCAAAACTAAGATCTGATGCTCAGTGAGGCCCTGTGGCCTACCATCTATCCACCATGTCAGGTATTGGACAGACACACACACATACACACACATACACACACACACACACACACACACACGAGAGAGAGAGACAGACAGAGAGAGAGAGAGAGAGAGAGAGAGAGAGAGATTAAAAAGAATGAGAATGAGCAGACATTCAGATTCAGAAAGAGAGATTGCATTTCGTGGTCCCATGTAACCATGTAGGATATAACAAAGGACTCACTATAAGCCAGGTGTGGTGGCGCACACCTTTAATCCCAGCACTCGGGAGGCAGAGGCAGGCGGATTTCTGAGTTCGAGGCCAGCCTGGTCTACGGAGTGAGTTCCAGGACAGCCAGGGCTACACAGAGAAACCCTGTCTTGAAAAAACAAAACAAAACAAAACAAAAACCCAAACAAACAAACAAAGGACTATGTCCCCAGAGAAGAAAACTCCTGGTCCAGCTACCCCACCCTCAGGAGTGCAGGACTGAGCCTGGGCTGCCTTTATGTGTTCTGGCAGAAGGAAGGCATCGTTTTCTGCACACTAGACTGGTAGCACTCTGCAGTTGCTTTTTGTTCCTCGGTCCTAATGCCTTTTCTATGAATGTTTTATCACGTTCTTTTCTGTGTGCTGGCAGAGGGTGTGCAAGCCTCAGTGCACATGGAGATCAGAGGACACATGGAGGAGTCAACTTGTTCTAACGTATGGGTCCTGGGGACAGAACTTGAGTCATCACAGTTTACCCACTGAGCCATCCTTCTGGCCCCTTGTATCCTTTTTAAATAACAACCCCTTATCTTTTTTTCTAGAAGGCCTATTGGTGTGACAGATAGTAACTAAGTCACCAGGTCCTAGAACCTCTGACTCCTGTGGTCAAGTCTGTTGCCAGCCCCCCGCCCCCATCCTCCACTAAGAGGATCATAACTCAAAGAGGAGAATTCCCAATAGTCTCCGAGTTTCTTTCATCTATTTCTTGAGGTGAGTTAAGACTTTTGGCTTATCATCTGTGTGTCCTCATGCCACTTTCCTAGACACCTGTACTTGCTAAGGATGGGATTGAAGGTGGGATGGTAATAGCCCTGGGAGGGGACCAGAAGGAAACTTGGGAGATGGTTCTACTGCCACAGATCCTACCCAGAGAAGGGGGTGCCCCATGGCTAGGCAGGGCCAAGGGTGAGCACCAAGTCTGTCTGATGCAGTAGAACACAGGTTGATGGGAGGAGGCTCAGTGTGCAGATGTGCACGTGCAATCTCAGCACTCAGGAGCCTGACGCAGGAGAATCACAAGTTCAAGGTCAGTAGGCTACGTGGAAAGTTGCAGAGTAGCCCAAGCTCTTAAAACAAAGACGCAGAATGTGGAGGTAAGTCTGAGGTGGAGCCTTTGCTGCCATTCCTAAGGGAGAGGAAAACTTGGGCAGGCAAACAATGGCAAACTGGAACAGTTCAGAGGGTTTGGATACACAAGTGGTGGCTTGTCGCCTGATACCTGGCTCTGGGTGAGTTAGGAGAAGAGAAAAAATGGTTTGAGTGTGAGACTTAAATCAGGAAGTTGTCAGGAATACAGACTCAGGACTGGTTAGTTTGTTCAAGATAGCCACGCCCCTGGTAGAGAACGTTTTGAGGCTCCAAACAATGACTTACCCTAAGAGCATAAACTTCCCCCAAGCCTTCAAACTTTGGGAAATACCAAACCATCCTAACATACAGAAAGTAAACTGAGTGTGGTTATATACACCTGAAAACCCAGCACTCTAGAGGCCAGGGCAGGAGGCTTGCTGTAACTCAAGATGGGTTACAAAGTGAGACCCTGTCTCAAAATACAAAGCAGAGCTCTGCATGGTAGCACATGCCTATCATCCCAACACTCTGGAAGCTGAGGCAGTATGTCTGTCTGTCCAGGAGTCCAAAGCCAGGCCTGTCCATGTGAGTTTCAGGTCATCCAAGGACACCTAAAAAAAACAAAAAACAAAAAGAGAAATTTGTTAATAAAAGTTAGCTGGGTATGCAGTTTAGTGTTTGCCTATAATACTAGTATGTGGAAGGCTCCGTCTAGGAGATCACGAGATCATTAGTTTATCTGTTGTACCTTCAGGTAATGTCTCATAGTCTTAGTCCAGACAGGATAGAAGTCACTATGTAAGCCATAGGCTGTGGCCTCAAGTATAATAAAACCCTCTTGCCTAAGTGCTGGGATTTCAGACTTGAGATACCACATATTAAGCTAGGATTTCAAGTTTGAGGCCACCCTGAGTTATGGATTGAGACTCTGCTTCAAATAGTATCAGCACCATGCCCTCTGCCTGCCTTAACTAGCATGCAGGATCCATGAGGAGGAGGTAGAGGAACCGGCACAGGGGACAGTCAACCTCAAAGGCTTCCTTCCAGCTCTCACTTCAGTTATCAAAAAGCTGGGCGATCCTGCACTCCCAGCTGCTCAGGAGGCTGAGGCAGGAGGATCACTTGAGCTGAGAGATTTGGAACAGAATGAGATACTTTTTCTTTAAAACACTTTTAAAAAGTCAGATGTGGTACACTTGGAGCATGGGGCCTGCTGAGAGCAAGGCCAGCTGTGGCTAATTCCAGGCTATGAGACCCTGTCTCAAAAAATGAGGAGTACACCTGTGTGGCTTAGTTGGTAGTGTGCTTTGACCTCTATGCGGGGAAGCCCTGGGTCGATCCCCAGTGCCACATTATCCAGGTAGGGTGATGCACTCCCGAAATCTTAGCACTCAGGTGACAGCAGCAGGGGGTCTGGAGAGCAAAGTCATCCTTGCCTGCAAGTTCCAGGCTGACATGGACTGCCAATAAATAATAAAAATAAATAAAATCACCCTAGGCACCAAGACAGTACTGGGCAAAGAGAACAATGCTGGAGCTCTGGCCATATTTCAGGTTATCTTTCGAAGCCACCATAACTAACAGCATGGCACCTGCGCCAGATGGACACTGAGATAACAGACTGGGATGGAGACCCGGATAGAAACTACACAACCAGTCACCTGATTGTCGGCAAAGGTTCCTAAATATACACTGGAGAAAAGATGGTCTCTTTCAACAGTGTTGGCGAGTGAAACTGTGTAGATGAGTGTAGATGAGTGAAACTGGGCCTGTATCGTCTCTCCCTGGTGATCAAAGAGCCTAATGGAAGATGAGCTCTGCCACTGTCAGGAAGTAGGACACGGACTCTGAGACATAGACAAGGACTTCCCGAAAAGAACCTCACTCACTCGCATACTGCTAGCAACTAATAGGATGGCATAAAACTATAGGCTTCTCTATACCAAGAGCTGCATCTGGGTGAAGACAGCTTGTTGCCCACTGGAGAGGATCTCTGTGGGGACTCTCACCCGAGCCAGGGATTTAGAGCTACAATATACACACCTAATTCAAACACCCAACCCAGTCCATGAGTGTGCTAATGAATTGCCCAGCCAGGTCTGAAAAGATACAGATAACCAATGTACTTGGAAACATCATGCCGGGCGGTGGTGGTGCACGCCTTTAAATCCCAGCACTCGGGAGGCAGAGGCAGGTGGATTTCTGAGTTTGAGGCCAGCCTGGTCTACAAAGTGAGTTCCAGGACAGCCAGGGCTATACAAAGAAACCCTGTCTCAAAAAACAAAAACAAAAACAAAAAACAAGAAAACATCATTAGCCATCTGAGAAATTCCAATGAAAACTGCACTGGATGGCTGTGTGTCTAGCTCAGTACAGTGATTACCTAATCCACAAGTCACTGAGTGCCACGGAGATCCACTGCAACTGGCTAACACCTACCTTCTACATCAGGATCATATGTAAAATGTAGGTTTCCTTCATGACACAGTAAGGGCAAACTCTAAAGCAATGCCAATCTGTAATCTCTGTCTCTGTCTCTCTCTCTCTTATGTTTGTGCTTATTGATTGTCTACAGTCTCCTCTAACAACTACACCTTAATATGGGTCCTTCTATCTACATCCCTGTAGACTTAAGATCAGCCCTCTCAGGCTAGAGGCGTGGCTAAGTGGTATAGGACTTGCCTAGCATGCAGGAGGCCCTGGCTTTGACCACTTAATCACGAGCTCAGCTCTATAAATCACTACAAGTCAGCAGTGCCAAAAGGAAACTCAAGTCTCGACTACAGTCATGATTGCCTGGATATTTCAATAAGGTTGCTAACTGACTGCTCTGCATGGGTAGTACCACTAACTGACTGCTCTGCATGGGTAGTACCACTAACTAACTGCTCTGCATGGGTAGTACCACTAACTAACTGCTCTGCATGGGTAGTACCACTAACTAACTGCTATGCATGGTTAGTACCACTCATAAAACTGCATTTACTTGGAAGCAGAGAGTTAAGACCAATAAACATATGTAAGTATATACACGGTATCACATTTACACTCCTTCATTTCTTTAACAGCTCAGAGCACTTTGTAGATATTTAGTAATTGCTAACGAGAGAGAGTAATTTCCTTTTGGCTTCCATCCTCTTGCGAAGTTCCCTTTCACCCTAGTGAGAGTAGTCCGTCAAAGAGTATCACACGACTTTAAGATGGCAATCACCTTGTCACCTCTCATCTCTGTTTTAAGGTTGGGGGCGGAACCCACCAATGCACACAGATCTTGACCTTTTAAAAACTCAAGTATTTGTTTAGGGGTAATTTATGACATAGGAAGAAGGAATAGATGAATTAAACTAAAATGCCATATTAGGGGAAGACTGGCCAGTAAGACTTTGGTTGATTTGACTAGCTACCAAGAAGTGCTTGTGAGGCCATCAAGATTAGCTTACAGACTACGGCCTATGCTGTGACAGCCCAGGCTGGTCTAGAACACACAGCATAGTCCAGGCTAGCCTCTAAGTCAGTGCTCCTTCCGCCTCAGTCTCCCAAGTGCTGGGTCATACTGATTACAGCAGTGTACCACCACATCCAGCTTGCCTTCTTCACTTCCCCAAAAGGATCCTCACTGAAACCAACTCCTCCCATCCCTTGGTTCAACTAAGACATCTTGCGTGATGATTTCCACAGTTAACTGCCAATCCTTTCAGTCTTGAGGTCTCAATGTCAAGAGGCAAACACATTGTTATAAAGACTTATTTTTTTTGTTTGTTTGTTTTAATATAGGATCACAAAACTGTCAGGTGCCAGACTTTGGGCAAAGCCTGGCTAAAAAGTAGCTAGCCATGCAGAGTGGCTCATCTCCGTAATACATATATACCTGGGAGGTAAGGTAGGGGAACTACCTCAAGTTTGAGGTTACCAAGGACTGCATAGCCAACAGTGAGGCCCGCTGGGCTGCATGACAGCCGGCCTCCCAAAATTACGAGGATCAGGGATGGTGGGCATCTTGGGACATACCTATAATCCCAGCACTAGATAGGCAGACTTGGGAGCCCTGCCTGGTCTGAGGGAGAGGGGGATGAGTGTGCTTTAAATTAGACTTTGAAAAATGGCAGTTGCTAGCCTTCACAATGGTGCCTACCAAGAGTTACTTCTGGCTGCCACACCCTCGCCAACTTTCCTTGTGCTCTGTTGAGATTGGTCTGTGTGTTCAAGACCACAGAATGAACATTACATGCCTGTAAGATACGTTCGAGACACCAGAGTAGATATCTTGACCCTCTCATCTGTTTTTAAGGGAAGAAAAATAAAATCACACTGATATTTGGACTGTCAGAGACTCTAAAGTATTTGTTAAGGGGTAATTTGTGACACAGGAGGAATTAATAAACAAGTTCAACTATGTCTCAGGCATCAGGCTGGGGTGAGAACTGGCCAGGAAAACTTTTGTTTACTTGGTGCCAGGCAACACTTGTGATGTCATCGAGATTAGAACCCTCACTTGGTAGGTCCTCACCTACACAGTGACAGTTAGCGTGCAGACTCGGCTGACTCAGCAGGTGAGCACACCTACTTTTGCTCTCTCTCTCCTCCTCCTCTCGACTTGGTGTGATGCTGGGGGTCCGACCCAGGGCCTTGCCTGACCTAGACAAGCAAAGCACGACTGAGCGACACCCCAGCCACTTCTGCTGTGGTTCTTTTTAAAATATTTTTCCGCTTTTCAGTTTTCTGGCACAAGGTATCACTCTCTTGCCCAGGCTGGTCTAGAACACACAGTGTCATCTAGGCTAGCCTCTCAGTCAGCGATCCTTCTGCCTCAGTCTCCCAGGTGCTGGGATTACAGGAGCGTACCACATCTGGCTTGCCTTCTTCACTTCCTCCAAGGCGAATGGCTAAGGAATCCTCACTGAATTCCTTGGGTCAACTAAGACATCTTACATGGCGATTTCCACAATTAACCGCCAACATGAGAGGGTTGCTCCAATTTCAATCCTTTTGGCTTTGAGGCCTCAATGTCAGTACAAGAGGCAAAGGATATATTATTACATTGCTTTAAAAAACAAAAAACCTTTTCAAGAAAGTACACAAAGCTTCTGACAAAGCTTTAACAAACGCCTAGCCAGTAGCACAGTGCTGTAATTCCCAGCACTTATGCAGGATGAGAGGCAGGTAGGGGGTGCCAAGGCAAACCCCAGCTACAGCCCAAGTTTACAGACAGCTGAGCTAAAGCACACCCAGTCTGAAAAAAAACAAAGGCTGGACATGATGTCAGGCCCTGTAATTGCAGCATTGTAAGGCAGAGACAAGATTAGCACAAGTGTATGGGCTGTTCACAGCAAGACCTCATCTCAAAAATAAATGAGAAAAAAAGTTACCCTAATATTTTTAGTACCATTATAACAGTGGGTCCTAAAATAATGTCATTTTTGGCAGGGGTTGAGAAAACTATCTCCACGCACACGCACATGCACACACTGGTGAATAAGGATGAAGTTTTACTTAACCTGTGCCACGGCCCTTCATTTGGGAAGGAGATCTGGATGTTACCTAACTTGCAGGTTCCAAGTGAGATTAAATAGCTGGCGTATTTACAGCAGGCTCTCGGGAACTCATACCCCGTGTTGTGATCTTTGGTGAGCTCGGATCCTGTAGCCTTGGATCTTAGGAGATTTGTTTAAATTAACGCGCACCAATTCTTTTTTTCAGATCGATTTCAACTCGACTGCGAATCTGTGCGGTCGGGTCGGGTAGTCTTTTTTTTTTTACTTAGGTGAGCTGGAAACACATTCTCCAACACGCTTTGCATGGTCCTTAGCTAGAGCCTCAGCTGCTACCTAGATTCATATTTCCTGGTCCTTCAACATTAACAGGGGCTGGGTCCGAGGGTCCACAGTTTCTGAAGCATCACTGTATCTGAACTCCCAGAGGCCGGTGCTGTCCGTTAGTAACGCCCACTGCGCGCGGGATGCAGGGACAGCTCGCAGGCGCACTGCGCTGGCCGCGCTCGGCACCCGTAGGGTTAGGTTGGGGCGCAGTAACTGGAAGTGTCCCCTCCCCGGGAGGAAGTTACACATTGGCCTCTTGCGCCTGGTGGAGATAGAACTTCCGCCGGCTCCGCCCCCTTCCACTTCCGGTAGGGAAGAATGGGTTGGTCCCACATGGGCAAAAACTGGCTGGAAGACTTTAGTGGTGGCGTTTTGGGAGCGGCAGCCAAGGGTCGCATTCGACTGTGTGGCCCTCCTGCCGCCTTTACAAACTGTCTTTCAGAGAACCTAATCCCCTTTGACCATGACACCTAATTTCAGTCATTCTGCTGTGACCAAAAGTAAGCTCCGTGTCCACAATGGCCTCCTACCTTATACTCCCAAACACTATACATCCATGTAATATATATTTAAGAGCCACCCGGGTTTGGTTCTTTTGTCTTACTCAGACATCATGAGTAAGGAGTCTGGTGTGGTGGCCCATGTCATTAATCCCAGCACTTAGGAGTAGAAGCAAGTGTGTTAGGAGTTATATATCATCCTGAGGTGTATAGACCATTTGGTGAGAGCCTGGGCTACATTCAATGTATGTATAGAAAGAGGGAGGGAGGAAAGGAGAAGAGAGACCAAGGAGAGGGGAAATGCTGAGCAGTGAGGAGGCGCTGGTAGGCTATTGACTAGTTGACCTGGGCCTCCAAGTTCAAAACAGGAGCTAGGCTGGACTATTTAAGTCCTGAGAGTCACAGGCTTATGGTTTCAGGCCCTGACCCTAACCTGGAGTCTACTCTTCATATCACCACCTCAGGCCTGCCATACTTATTTCAAAAACCTAAATATAGCAAAAGATTTATGGGCCTAATGTAAAAAGATGGCAATGGCTTACTGCTTCTAAATTGTAGTCAAACCTAGTGAGGTATCAATATTTGTAATCTGGACATATGGGAAATAAAGACAGGGTGAGGAGGAGGTAATTACACAATTAGGTAAGGGCTACGTGAAGCCCTGTCTGAGAAAGCTGAGACAAACGGCTTTGGGTCGAAAAGGGTATGTGTAGCGAGAGTATTACAGCCATCATGACATTGTCCATAATGCAAATGAAGGATCGAGTTTGTACCAAAGGCCTTCAGGGAGAGTTGGGCAGGGGTAGCATCCTCCCCTGGCCCCTGTGAAATGGCTTCAGGGGCCTGTAGAGTTTCCTTTATTCTGTCTTGTTTAGGAATGCTGCTTTCTAAGGCCGGTGGTCTAGACCGGCTGTAACCATGGCAGGTCTTCAGCCATGCTTGCAGTGCAGCTGCTGTGGGGTCCTCACCATGACTGCAGTGTGGACGGCATGCGAGCTGCCCTGAGAGATGCACCACCTCAGCAATGAGGGTGCGCTTGACTGGCAGCTCCCACTCAACAGAAATGCCTTCCTCTGTTGGCGCTTTTGAAAAGGGTGTCATGCATCCTAGGCTGGCCTGTAGCGGACAGAAACTTGAACTCTTCATCCTCTGGTGTGCATCTCCCAAGGACTGGATGTACACACTTGCAAAACTATGAGAGATTATAAATATATTTTTCATAGATATATAATTTTTGTCCAATGACACCCAACAGAAGATACCAACAGAGGCCTCCTACTTTTACATCTACTTTTACACAAGCAATCCCATCAACCGAGAAAAGCCTTTCATCCCCAGGCACACGGACTGACACTCATTATTTGATTGTGATCAACTAAACCTAGAAGCTACAACATGAAAAGTAAAAGGACAACTACAATAGTCTCGTTAGGACCGTATGGCTTGATAATTACATAAACCAAGGGAGGGTGAGACCAGCGACACAGGAGCAGAAGATAGCCTTGCAAATCAGACGCACGAGCTAGCACCTCCAAGAGTGCTGGGAAGAAATGGGGTCCTGTAGAATATTTCTGTGATGCTAGGTTTGGGGGCTGGGGAGATGGCTCGCTCAATAAGAGCAATCACAGCACAAGTAAGAGGACATGAGATCAAGTCTCCAGTGCCCATGTAAAAGCCAGCGCGGCCAGGCATGGGCACACATGCTCGGAGATACAGAGGGACAAAGGCAGCACAGCCAAAATAGCTAGCGAGCCTCAGATTTAGTGAGCAGACCTCTTAGAAAAGTAAGGTGGAGAGAAAGGAAGGACAAAGTGTTCTACACTGATTGCAGTACACACGTGCAAATGAGTGTACGCAAACTGGACGAGAGGACCAGAGAGATGGCAGTGGGTCATGGTGCTGGCTGCCTTGCCTGATCACCTGAGTTGGGAGTCCCAGGACCCACATGGTAAAAGGGCAAAAACAACCTTTGCAAGTTGTCTTCTGACCTCCATATGTGTACTGTGGCATGTGTGCAGACATACATATGCATGAACACAAAAATTATGACTTTAAAAATCAAAATGGGTGATGTGACTGACTGATTTAAGATAGTTAATGAGTTTTCAAATATTTGTCCCTAGTTGTCTTGTTGGTGTGTGCGGACAGTAGGAACCAGTATTGTCAGGTCCCGGGACCTCTGACCCTTGTGGTTAAGTCCATTACTGGACCCTGCCAAGAAGCTCTCCCCTGCAGTAGATTTCTCCAGAGCCTCCACGTTACCTTCATCTATAGCTTGAGGTGAGTTACACACTTGGCTTAACACATGTACTAGACTCCCGCACGTAGATACTTCTGCACGCACACTACACACACAAATGGCAAGAAGTGGGAGGTAAAGACCTCACATCAGCAGGAGAGGAGACAAAGCACACTGGGGAGATGGTTAGATAGTCATAGCTACAGAAAGGGGGAGGGGCCAAAGGGGGAGGGGCCACCTGGCAGACAGGGAATCTCAGGTTGAATCAACCAGCTCGAGGATGCAGAGTCTGAGTACCCAGAGCACATTTGAAAACCGAGGGAGTACCACGGGCCAGCAATTCTATGGTGCAGTAGTAGAGAAGGAAGTCTATGAGGAGGCCTGTATGCATCTAGCCTAAATCACATATTGCAGGAGAGACTTTGTTTCAGAAAAGTTAGTCGGTGGGGACCATCCCAGCTACATCCTATTGCATCCATTAAGACAAGCCAGGGCATGTGTTTGTCACCACACAGAGTATGGAAATGAGATGAGATTCTGATGGAGAGCTTCTAGTGACATTTCATAGTCCCATGTAGTCAGGATTATTAAAGTCACTGTGTTAACATTAAACTAGTGATTAACTGCCTCCGTCTCTGGGAGAGCGAGACTCACATAAGTAAGCTCTGGGTGCCCCATATGCAAGGCTGGGAAGGAATAAATGGCCCACACCATGCTGTGCAGCACTTAATCAACCGACCTTAACGTTGTCACGATGCCCTTCATTTCATAAAAGCATTTTAAAATATTGTGTATGTTGGGGGTAGGAAGGGTGTGCTAGCATGAGACGAGGCAGCTGTGTGGTCACCCCCACTGAGTGGGAACCGCACATTGCACCATAAGGTTCTTAAGAATCAGAAGAATGGCAAAATGTGGTGGTAAAAGCCCAAACTTAGTGACAATCTACCGGACCAATATATCATGTTGGTGACAACCCTGAATCTTTCTCCTAGGAGGCTCGTGGGTTTGCCCCGGCCTAGGCCTAGGCCTAGGCCGTCAGGTCTTAGGACCTCTGACCCTCTGGGTCAAGTCCATTCCCACCCCACCCCTCACTGGAGCTCCCCGGCAGGAGGAGACTTCTACTCACCTCCCAAGTTACTCCTCTGTTTCTTGAGGTGAGTGGGATACTTGGGTTATCATCTGTTTCATGCCCCACTCCAACTCCTTCCCTAGACACTGAAGGATTTTGCAGGTGCAGTTGCAGATGGAGGTAGGGTGGTAAAGACCTTTCAGCCCCAGGGGGTCCAGAGACACCTTGGAAGGAAGATGGCTCCACACTTACAGATCCCATAAGCAGAAGCAGTGGTTCTTGGAGGGGCAGGAGGGAAAAGACTTGGATGGGTCAAGAGTTGTAAAAGCCAAGAATGGTGGCCAAGAGAACATGTAGTTGAAGGTGGTGGGGTGTGATATCCCAATAGAGATTTACTATTTAGACATTGCCTTACTATTTATATGCTTGCCTGGGAAACACAAAATCTGGTGCTTGCCTGGACTCCTAGCAATGAAGGAGAAAGAGAGTACTGTGGAGATGGCTTTAATGGGCAAGCCAACTCCCAGCTAGCATGAAGATCCAAATTTGAATTCTAGGAACACAGGCAAAATGATAGTCCCTACCCCTCTCTCTGTCCACCTGGGAGGCAGAAATGGAAAAAGTCTAGGAGCTCCCAGGACAGCTGGGAGGACTCCACAGAGTAAAGGGAGCAAGGGAGGAATCGCATCCTATGACGCCCGCCCACTGTCCTCCAGATTCTCATGGGAGTTGAGTGTGCATGAGTCTTCATGTGTGGAGACACACAGAAGAACAACTAATGACGTGAAGCAGAATGAGTGGAGATTCTGAGGGATAGCCATTAGTGGCCCCTCTAGGCTTCATGGAAACATGTGGGGCTGCCAGGGCCTCGCTGTGTCTCCATGGAGAACTTCAAACTGCTGTGACCTCTGCTGTCACCTTTGGGAGTGCCAGGATCACAGGCTTGTGCTGCTCAGTTACTGAGCAGGGAACCAATGGCTTCTGCGTGCTAGACTAGCAATCTGCCGACTAAAGGTGTTCCCTGCTAACACTATGGCTTCTCTTATTAAAGTTATTTGTATCCCATGGATTGTTTGAGGTGTGAACCCAGCAACTGTGTAACAGCACAAATGTGGGTGGGTCTTAGGACAACTTGTGGGTGTCAGCTGTCTGCTCCCTTGAGGGTCTTGAGGGAAATCATAGTTCACACTAGTACTTGGACTGGAAGCAAAAGCCTTTATCAACTGAACCACTCACTCACTCACTCTTAAAGTCCTTTCTTAATGACAGTCCTTCATCTTTGCTCCTAGGAGGCCCATTGGTGTGCCTGTCCACTAGAGACCGAGGACATCAGGTCTGAAGACCACTGGCACTCTGGATCAAGTCCAGTACCTCCCTCCCCACACCCATTGGAGAGCTCCCCTGCCGGAGACTTCTCCAAGCCTCCCAAGTTACTCCCCCTATTTCTTGAGGTGAGTTAGACAGTTGGCTTACCTTTTGTCCTGTGGTCCTCTAGCCCCTTTCTCAGATGCCTGCAGGGTGCTGAGAGTGAGGATGTAGGATGTAGAAAGGTAAAGGCCCTACAGCCTGAGTGGGGCCTGAAGCAGCCTTGAATGGAGCATGCTCGTATGTCTCATGTCCCACCTAGAAAGAGGATAGCCCATCACAGGTGGGCCAATGGGGAGCCTGTGATGACGTCATGTGGGAAAACACAAGGATGAGCAGGAGCAGTAGCATGCAATGGTGTGAGTGTGGAAACCCCAGTACACAACAGGCTAAGGAGGGGCATGAAGACATCCCTGTTCATCCTGGGAAATATAGGATGGTCCAGGGGACACTTTACACTCAAAACAGGGGTCTAGAGTACTCTGGTGAGATGGCTTGAGGCTTGTCCAGTGAGCATAAGGTCCGGTGTTTGCATCCAAGAACCCAAGTAAAACCTGAAGTGTAACTAGTCCAGATTCTATCATACCTTTGGTGAGATGGTAGAAAGAATTAGGTGGGAATTTTTAAGTTACTGGACTAGCTAGCCAGCCCTGGGCAGAAGATGACTCGAGACCCTACCTCCCAGAAGGTTGAAGGTGAGGACCCACATCTGAGTGTCCTGTGGCCTTCTATGCAGGCCAAGGTCATGGATTGCATATAATGTGTTTCTGCCTCTGTCTCTCTCTCTCATCCACTTTCCTTACTATCTCACACATACACATAGAACACACACATACCTGTGGACCCAATGGGACCCACAGTGACACACATAAAAGGGCACAAATTTACAAACTACCAGGATAAGAGACTATTCCAAGGGTGAGCCTTTAGTGTCTTTTCCTGATTTCATGTAGCCATGTAGGGTGCTTAACGGGTCGCCATGTCTCCAAGGAGGGCACTGACCCCTCATCCTGCTCCCCCACCTTCAGGAATGGCGAGGCTTCCCCCCTGAATCACTGCATGTGCTTTATGCCACACTAGGTAGGACCTCGTCACTTTGGGCATGGCAGGTTAGCGCTCTGCCAACTGAGTTTATCCCCCAGAGCCAATACCCCCTTTCTCCCCTAATCCTTTATGGGTTGATTGTTTTTATGTCCTGTCTGCTTAGCACACTCAGGTATGAGAGAAAGACGACCTCAATGTTATCAGTTATTTCTTTGTATTGTGTGCGTCCACAGATCAAACTTGAGTGGTCAGGCACATAGGCAGAAAGCTTTATATGCTGAGAATCTCGCCAAACCCTAATATCTTTTCTTTTTAAAAAAATCATTATTTATTTGTATGGATATTTTGTATGCATCTTACTGCTCATTAGACATGTCCCTGCCTGGTCCCTGTGGAATTTAGAACAGGAAACCAGATCCCCTGTTACAGGCAGGTGTGAGCCACTGTATGGCTGCTCGGAATGAAACCTGGGTCCTCTGCAAGAGCAGCCATTGGTCTTAACTGCTGAGCCATCTCACCAACTCTCCCTTAATGACAATCCTTCATTTTCCTCTTAGGAGGCTCATTGGTGTGCTCAGCCTATAAGTACCTCAGTGTTCTGGTCCCAACTCCCCTGACCCTCTAGGTTCAGCCCTTACCCACCCACCTCGCACCCACTGGCATTCCCCTGCAGCAGGAGATATCTCCCAGCTTCCCAAGTTACTCTTCCTATTTCCTGAGGTAAGCTAGACCCTTGGCTTATTTTCTTTCCTTACAGCCCCCCCCACCCCCACCCCCCACCTCCCTGTTCTAGCAACCTTGAAATATACAAAGATGCTGCAAGTGGTGTGGCAAAGTTCTTACTGCAGGACACCCAAAGGAATCTTGGAAGATGGTTCTAGTGCCACAGATCCTACCCGTGAGGGGGTTGCTCCATGGCAGGCAGGGTTGCATGGAAGTCTCAGAGTGCAAAAACTGGCAGAAGACAGGGATGAAAGCCTAAAGCAGCATATCCCATCGTGGAGCTGTAATCTCCACCGTCAGGGACCTCAGAGAAGGGACTGTCAGGTAGAAGTCAGCCTAGGAAATAAAGGGCATTCCAGGCTGTCCAAGCCTCTAAAGAATGTGAACCAGGAGGGCCGAGGACATGGTTCCATGGGTAAAGTGCTTACTAAACAAGCATGCCGCCGCCGCCGGGCAGTGGTGGCGCACGCCTTTAATCCCAGAATTTGGGAGACAGAGGCAGGCGGATTTCTGAGTTCGAGGCCAGCCTGGTCTACAGAGTGAGTTCCAGGACAGCCAGGGCTACACAGAAAAACCCTGTCTCAAAAACAAACAAACAAACAAGCATGAGGACCCGGGTTTGAGTCCCAGGAAGGCATGTAAGAGCTGAGGAGGCAGCTCCTCTATGGCTATCCGGAAGCATTCAGTGCATCTGAACTGGTCAACACAGCAGAGAAACAGAGACCTAGCACAAGGAAAGGTCGAAGGTGAGGGCCAGCACCAGGGAGCTGTGACCTCCACACTCATGGCATGACAAGTGACCCCCAACTTAGCACAGGCACAAAGAACAAAAAGGATGAACACAGTCCGAGGAGAGCCTTTAAATGGCATTTCAGAGCCTCACATAGCTGTGTGGCGTGGTCAGGGACCCACTGTGTGGCCACAGATGACTCCTGAACTCTAGACCCAGCCGCCTTCCCTTCTGGAAGCTAAGATCACAGGCCTACTGTGTGCCCTTTATGCAGGGTTGGGCTAGGCTAGCACTGCACAGAGTTTATTTAACAGCTTTTCTTGAAAACAGTTTTGTGTTACATTGATTGTGTGCACCCAAGCCGGCACTGTGACCCACCTAGGTAGATCTGAGATCAACTTGGAGTTGTCAGTGCTTTCCTGCTACCATGAGGGCTCAGGGAGCTGGGTGGTCCATTTAAGTGGTTACACTGTTACGAAAGCCTTCATCTTCTGAGCCGTCTCACTATCCCCAAATACAAACATAGTTTTCAATAACAGTCTCACGTTTTTGTTCCAAGGAGGCCCATTGGTGTGCTTGGCCAGTAAGGACCTAGGTCAGCAGGTCCCAGGACCTCTGACCCTTGGGGTCAGGCCCATGACTGACCTCTCTGGCCTCCCACCAGGAGGAGCTCCCTGGCAGCAGTAAGAGGATTCTTCAAGCCTCCCAAGTTACTTCCTTATGTCTGGATGTAAATCAGACTTCCTGCTTATCTCTTAGCTCATACCCTCCCAATACCTTTTCTAGAAGCCAGAAGGGTATTCAAACTGCAGATATCAGACTTTACAGCCACAGGTGTGGACATGAAGGAGGCCTGGAAAGAAGGTGGTTACACAATGACAGATGTCACTCAATCAGGGCAGAGCTGCGGGAGATCTCAGATTGGACAAAGTGGTAGAAGAGAAGACTGAGGGCCAACAGCAGTGTGTGAACCTCTACCTGAATTGTCCAGACACTCAGGCAGGAGAGTCATTAAGTTGAGGCCCACTTAGGAGAAACAGGAAGTGCTAGCCTGGATTCTCAAAAGGAGGGAAGACCGAGCACCAGGGGAAACAGCTTAATGGGCAAAGTGCTTGGCCACAAGTGTAAGCCTTGGTTTGAGTCCCAAGAAAACAGGGGAAAGTCCAGTGGCCAGCACATACCTGCACTCCAGCTGCCCACGGTAAGGGCACCAACAGAAATTGAGGGACTCTGCAGAGTCAGGAATCCTGGTATGCAGCAGAGATCAAGAGATTTTATGTCAAAAAGGGGGACAGTGAGAACCAACACCTGAGGTGACATAAGTCTCACACAAACACACACACACACAAACACACACACACACACACACACTCTTCCCTCAGATTCTTATGGAGAGTGTTTAATGGAATTTCATCGTATCACGTAGCCATATAGGGTGGCCAGGATCTCAGTATGTCACTAGGGTGACACTGAACCCAGATCCAGGCTCCCCAGTTTCAGGAATGCTAAGATGATAGGCTTGATGGAATTTGTGCCCTTTATATTTAATGTTGGGGAGAGGACTCGTGACTTTCTGTATTATAAGATAATACTGTACCCGTTGAGTTTATTCCCCACTTAACTCTCAGTTATTAAAAAGCATTTTATTGCATTTATTATTCTTTATGAGCACTGCTGTGTGTGCACAAGGCAGGGGACAACTTTCAGGAGTCTGTTCTTTTACTATGTGGGCCTTGAAGTTCAAACTTAGATACTCAAGCTGGGGGCCCAGGAGAGCGTTTATCTCTAAAATATCTTGCAGGCCTGTAAACTATTTTCTTAACGATGAAACATCCCCTTTGCTCCCAGAAGGCTCATTGTGTGCTCGGCCAGTAGGAACCTAGGTCAGCAGGTCCCAGGACCTCTGACCCTTGAGGTCAAGTCCACTTCTTCCCCCCCTCCTCCCCCCCCAAGCCTCCCACACTACTTTCCTATGTCTTGAGGTGAGTCAGATGCTGACAGTGAGAACCAACATGCCAAGGAACCACTGTGGAACATATCACAGCCACCCCTCAAATAAAACCATACAAAGGATTAAAAAGGAGGAGAATGAGCAGGTGAGAGTTCTCCCAGCTCCCCTGTGACCAGATGGCAGGCCGATGTAGGAGATGACCTAGAATCCCATGGGACAGGGAGCCTTGTACATGCAACAGAGATCAAGAGATACCGAAACTAGAAAGATGCCCAGTGAGGACCAGCACCTGTGGATGCTATGTGCACCCCGTGTGCCCCATAGCACAATCACAACTATGCCCCAAACACAAGTTGAAAGAAAGAAAGAAAGAAAAAGAAAGAAAGAAAGAAAGAAAGAAAGAAGTCTCTGAGGGGGAGTTGTTAATGAAGTTCCCCAGTAAGTCCTAAAAGATTACACTTCTTTTCCAGCCTTCTACACTTTCAGGAAACTAGGATGGCAGGCTAATCTGCCATGTGCCATTTATTTTGTGCAGGGAAGGAATTCCTGGCTCCCTTTACTCTTGGCTAGCGCTCTACCAGCTGACCTTATTTCTATGTCTAAGTATCTTTTCTTTTGTTAAAAAAATTTACTAGCCAGGCAGTGGTGGCGCACGCCTTTAATCCCAGCACTCGGGAGGCAGAGGAAGGCAGATTTCTGAGTTTGAGGCCAGTCTGGTCTACAGAGTGAGTTCCAGGACAGCCAGAGCTACACAGAGAAACCCTGACTCAAAAAAAAATTTTTACTATACACACACACACACACACACATATATATGTATATATATATATATGTATGTATGTATGTGTATATATAGTTTCTGTTGTCTCAAACCTCCATGGCTCCATATCTAAAGAGGTTAGAACATGAATGAATTAAGGCAGTCAATTCTTTCAGTCTACTATTTGTGTCCCAGGGGTTGAACTCTGATCATCAGATTTGAAGGCAAAAGCCTTTATCTGCTGAGACATATTCCCAACCACGAGTATGCCTTCTTTCCTTTCCTTTCCTTTCCTTTCCTTTCCTTTCCTTTCCTTTCCTTTCCTTTCCTTTCCTTTCCTTTCCTTTCCTCTCCTCTCCTCTCCTCTCCTCTCCTCTCCTCTCCTCTCCTCTCCTCTCCTCTCCTCTCCTCTCCTCTTTTCTTTCTTCTCTCTCTCTCTCTTTGTTTTTTGTTTTTTGTTTTTGAGACAGGGTTTCTCTGTGTAGCTTTGGTTGTCCTGGAACTCACTCTGTAGACCAGGCTAGCCTTGAACTCAGGAATCCGCCTGCCTCTGCCTCCCAAGTTAAAAGGCGTGCGCCATCACCGCCGGGCTCCTTTTCTTCTCTTTTAAGATTTATTTATTTATTATAAAAAGTACACTGTAGCTGTCTGAAGACAGCTCCAGAAAGAGGACGTCAGATCTCGTTAGGGATGGTTGTAAGCCATCATGTGGTTGCTGGAATTTGAACTCAGGACCTTCGGAAGAGCAGTCAGTGCTCTTAACCACTGAGCCATCTCTCCAGCATGAATATGCTTTCTTAATAGCAGAAAATCTAAATCTTTCTCCCCCCAGGGAGCTTGTTGGTGTAACTGGACAGTGGAAATCAAGGTCTTCAGGTCCCAGAACCTTTGAACCTTGGGGTCAAACCCATTGTTCATTCCCTACCTTTTGGAGCTCCCCAGCAGGTGGAGAAGTATCCAAGCCTCTCAACTTAATTCCCTTATTTTTTTTTGAGGTGAGTTAGACAGGCCTATCTTCCCACTTATCACCACCCTAGAGCCTTCTCTAGACATCTGGAGTGTACTAGAGGAAGGAGAGGTCCGAAGTAAGATGGTAAAGACCCTGCAAGCCTCAGACTGTGACATGAAGGTGACCCTGAAGGAAGGTAGTTATAAACTCACAGATCCACTCAGAAAGGAGATATCTATATGCCACAGAGGAGAACGAGGAGTCCTAGATTGGATCAAATAAAAGAAAGCAAAACTGAAAGCCAAAGGAGGTGGTTTGGGCCTATAATTCCAACATAAGGCCCAGGCAGGTGATTTACCAGTTGAGGCCAGCCTGAGAAATAAGTGTATTCCAGGCTAGGCTGAGCAATCAAAAATGGGGGGTGGGGTAGTAAGGGAAATGGTTTCAAGCATAGAATTGTTGTTGAACAAGTGTGAAGACTTGAATCGAGTCCCAAGAACACGTACGGCAGCCTGGCAGGTAGTGGGTGTCAATATGCCCAGCTCTCCTCTGACCAGAAGGCATGCAGACATCAGCGAGTGCCTGGGAGTCCAGCAGGAAGCTAGCCTTGTATATGCAGCAGAGAACAAGGGACCATCAAAATCTGTGGACAGTGAGGCTCTATCCCTGAGGATGCCTCATGTCCTCCCCAGACCACACACTGCACAAGTTACAATCTCCCCATCAAACTCAAGATTAAAAGAGGGGAGAAGAGTCGCTGAGATAGACCCTTCAATGACATTTCACCGTCTTACCCAGCCACATAGGATGGCCAGGTACTTCCTTATATTACAAAAGAGGACACTGACAGGGATGTTTCCACTCTCAGAAGGGCTGGTACACAGGCCATGTTCTTCAGGGTTGGGGAGAGGACCCGTGGCTTCCTGCCTGCTTGCCTATATTTTGCCAACTGAATTTATTCCCAAGTCACAAGTGTTTGTATGTATCGTCTAGTGTGTGTGTGTGTGTGTGTGTGTGTGTGTCCCTTACATGCATGGGACAGTGTGGGAGAAAGTAGAGGACAGTGTGTGGGAGTCTTTTCTCTCCTTTTACCATGTGGAACCCGGAGATTGAACTTCGGGCTGCTGGAAAGCACCTTTGTCTGTTAAACGATCTCACAGCACCCCCAAGAGCTTTTCTAATGGAGAAACTTCCTCTCTGCTCCTAGGAGGTTCATTGGTGTGCGCGGCCAGTAGGACCTAGGTCAGCAGGTGCTAGGACCTCTGACCCTTTGGGTCAAGTCCATTGCCCATCCAAACCTATTGGAGCTCCCCCGCGGATCTCCCACGCCACATCCCTCATTTCCTGAGGTGAGTTAGAACTTGTCATCTCTTCTGTCTTCTGCGCCCTCAACACCTTTCTTAGACACCTGCAGTGTACTAGTGGGTGGGGATGGTAGAGCTGAGCAGATGAAAACAGCCTCAGCAAGGTGACCTAGAGGAGACCTGGAAGGGAGGTGCTGATACACTCAGTGACCCACCCAGAGAGGAGGCTTCTCCCGCCAGTCGGGCATACGAGGTTTCCCGGTTTGGATCAAGTGGCAGAAGACAAAAATAAGGCTCAAAGCAGCGTGTGGTGGTTTGGGCAGTAATCCCAATACTCCAAAGGCCCCAGCAGGTGATTTAACAGTACGAACTCAGCCTACCGAGCAAGTGGGTGCCAGGCTTGTCTGGGTTTTCAGAAATGGGGGGACATGAGAGGAGGGTGAATGCAGTATAAAGTTTCTGTTGAGCGAGCGTGAGGGCCTGAGTTGGGTCCCAAGAACATGTGCAAAGGCCTGGCAGATAGTGAGTGTTGGCACTCCCCGAGGACAGGCAGGCAAGGCAAGTGTCTGGAGTGCCATGGGGCAGGCAGCATAGTTTATGCAGCAGAGAATGAGACACTAAATAAAGACAGTTGACAGTGAGGATGTCTTGTGCCCTCCAAATGTCCACTATGACATGTTATAACTCTCAAACAAAATACAAAAACATAAAGGAGAACGAGCAGAGACTTTGTTTGTTTGTTTGTTTGCTTTATTGAGACAGGGTTTCTCTGTAGAGCCCTGGCTGTCCTGGAACTCACTCTGTAGACCAGGCTGGCCTCGAACTCAGAAATCCACCTGCCTCTGTCTGCCAAGTGCTGGGATTAAAGGCGTGTGCCACCACCACCCTGCTCAGAGACTTTTTTTTAAAAAAAGAATTACTTATTATATTTTATGTACATGACTACACTGTCGCTCTCTTCAGACACACCAGAAGAGGGCCTCAGATCCCATTACAGATGGTTGGGAGCCTCCATGTGGTTGCTGGGAGTTGAACCTCTGGGAGATGAGTCAGTACTCTTAACCAATGAGCCATCTCTCCAGCCCAAGCAGAGACTCTTAGGGATAGTCTTTAATGGCATATAATGGTTTTATGTCGCACCTAGGATGACCCAAGGACTCCTTTCTCATCAATGGTGGCATTGAACCCACTTCAGCCAGCTGCAATCGTCTGAAGTGCTAGGATTATATCCGGATCTACTTTGGACTCTGTATTTAGTGGGGGTGGGGTGGGGAATCCTATAGACTAGGCTAGCACTCTACCAACCAAGTTTATCCCCCATTCCTAATACAGTGTACCTTGTTAAGATATTCTTATGAAATGTATTTATTCTGTGTGTGCATGCCACTCTATACAGGAGAAAGTTAGTGGATCAGTGGGAGTTTCTTCTCTCTCTGCTTAGTGGATCCCAGGGATCAGAATCATGTTAAGCCACAGAAAATTGCCTTCACCTGCTAAAACATCTGGCCAGCTCCCAAGATGGTTTTTGTTTGGTTGGTTGATTTTGTTTTTTAATGCTAAGCCTTCCTTCTGCTTCTAGGAGACTCATTATTGTGCCTAACAAGAGGGGACCAAAGGCCATCAGGTCCCAGGACCTCTGACCCTTTGGGTCAAGTCCACTGTTGGTTAGTGTGGGGGAATCTGCCCACCACCAATTGGAGCTCTCTGCAGGTAAATTTTCCAACTCTCTCAAGTTAACTCCACTATTTTAAAAGGTAAATTAAACCCTTGGCTTCTCTTCTTTGTCTTCTTGGCCCCTTTCACGGGTACCAGAGGGAGAAGCCAAAGGTGGGATGCTAAAAAGCTTCTACCCCCAAGGAGAAACCTGGAGGAGATGTAGAGGGAAATTGATTTTCTGTGTAGTCACAAAGGGGACTCCGCTTTGACAGGGGAAAGGAAGTCTCAAGTCAGACCAACTGGGAGAAGACAATTGGGTCCAAGGTAGCACGTGGTGGTCCGAGTCCCTAAAGCCAACACTTACGATGCTCTGGCACAGGAGTTACTAGGTTGAGGTCAGCCCAGGAAACATGCTCCAGGCAAGCATGAACTCTCAAAGAGGGTTGGGGCGTCGTGGGCAAGGCTCAAAGTCCCAAGAAGACACGTAAAACCCCAATAGGGGACACCAGCAGCATTTAGCCTGGTCCACGAGGAGGCAATGGATAATAAAGACGGCCATCTGAGGACGACAAAATGTGCACTCTGGCTCACACCACCCTTGCTATACCACACACACACACACACACACACACACACACACACACACACACACAGTTGATTTTGTTTGTTTTGCTTTTCAATACAGGATTTCTCTGTGTATCCTGGGGTGTCCTGGAACAGAAACCCCTGCTACAAGCTGGCCTGGAACTCATAGACACCTGCCTGTCTCTGCCTCCTGAGTACTGGGACTAAAGACATGCACCACCACTGCCAGGCCAGAGTTGATTTTTCTTTTTTTCTTTTTTTTTTTTTTTAAAAGTACCTGCGGTTCTAAAGCAGAACCTTTATGGTTTCATGTTACTATGTTGGATGACCAAGGACTGACCCAGTATGTCACCAAGGGATATTTTAAACTCCTGGTTCCAGCTGAGTCTGCCATCAGGAGTACCAATACTACAGTCCTGAGCCACCATGCAGCATTCACTGGGTGCTAGGAGAGAATGCATGCCTCCTTCCACCCCGGCCAGCTCTCAACCAACTGACCTGATTTCCAAGTCGAATGTCTCTTTTGTTGTTCTTAACAAATTTTAATTCCATTTATTTATGAAAAGCCCTCGGAGCATTAAGGAGGTTAGAGAGCGATGTAAGGTGTTCAGTACTTCTTCCTGGCACGATCTGGACCCATAGACTGAACTCTGGTGGTCAGGCTTTCAAAAGTCGTTATCAGCTGTTATCTGCCAGATATCTTGCCAGTTCCTGCTTTCTTAAAAACCCATTTCTTTTATCTTAAGAGAGAGACTCATTGGTGTACCTATACAGAGGAAACCAAGGTCATCAAGTCCCAGGACCTCTGACCCTTTGGGTCAAGTCCCCCACCTATTGGAGTTCCCCTGCAGTACAGAATTCACCAAGCCTCCCAAGTTACATTTCTTATTTCCTGAGGTGAGTTAGACATTTGTCTTATCTTCTGTCTTCTGTACTCTTGTCTTAGTTAGGGTTTTACTGCTGTCAGCAGACACTATGACCAAAGCAACCCTTAAAAGGACAACATTTAATTGGGGCTGGCTTACAGGTTCAGAGGTTCAGTCCATTGTCATCAAGGCAGGAACACAGCAGCATCCAGGCAGGTATGGTGCAGGAGGAGCTGAGAGTTCTACATCTTCATCTGGAGGCTGCTAGAAGAATATTGGCTTCCAGGCAGCTAGAAGGAGGGTCTTAAAAGCCCACACCCACCATGACACACCTACTCCAACAGGGCCACACCTCCTAATAATGCTACTCCCTGGCCCAAGTATATACAAACTATCATATTCCACTCCCTGGCCCCTATAGGCTTGTCCAAATATATGAATCTATGGGGACCATACCTAAACATAGCATAATGCAAAATACATTTAGTCCAACTTCCAGAGTCCTCATAGTCTATAGCAGTCTCAATAATATTAAAAGTCCAAAGTTCAAAGTTTCTTCTGAGATTCATCCAATTGCTTAACTGTAATCCCCAAAGCAAGATAGGGGACCAGCTGGGCAAACTCCAAACTCTGCATCTCCATGGCTGATGTCAAAGCAGTCTTCAGATCTCCAACTCCTTTTTCATCTTTGTTGACTGCAACAAACATCTTTCTCCTGGGCTGGTTCCACTCCCTGTTAGCAGCTTTCCTCAGCAGATAGACCATGGCCCTGGCATCTTGAACATCTTGAGGTCTCCAAGACAACTTCAATGTTACAACTTCTTGTTTCAATGTCTGGGATCCACACTTGATCTTCTGGGCTCCTCCAAAGAGCTGGCATCACTTCTTCAGCTCTGCCCTCTGTAGCACTCTAAGCTCAAGTTGATCCACTGCTGCTGCAATCTTGGTGGTCATTCCTGGCACTGGCATCTTCACTACACTGGGGTCTTCCACTACAACTAGGCTTCACCAAGAGCCTGTCATAGGCTCTCTTCATGGTGCCGGGCCTCAACTCCTTTGCATGACCCCTTCAGTCCTGGGCCATCGACTGCAACTAAGGCTGCACCTTCACCAATGGCCTTCCATGGCCTCTCACAGTGCCGAGCCTCAGCTGCTCTTCATGATGCCTTCATGCCTTCAAAACCAGTACCACCTGGGTAACTCTTATATATTACCAAGTACAACCGCAGCATGAGGTACAACCTTGACTATTTCTGGAACACAGCCTCTGTGCTCTCAGAAAACACTTCCTCAGTGATGCTATCTCTTTTTAATCACCACTCATTCCTTAGCTCCAGGTAACCAGCATCAATTGTCCCAGGAGTCTCTTCCTCTTCTTGACTACAAAGCCAGAGACACATGGCCAAAGCTGCTGAGTTCTGCTGCTTGCAGGAGCTGGAACATGGCCCCCATGTTCTATTACATTATCACCAGCTTCCTCTTTTCCTACTCCTTCACTGCCTAAGCTTGGCTGTCCTGGATCTTGCTTTGTAGATTGACCTTGAACTCAGAGATCTGCTTGGCTTTATCCCCTGGGAGTCAATGTGTGTACCACCATGCCTGGATCTAACTTTAGCTGGGTAGAATCTTGCCCCAAAGTCCCACTCCCTTCATTTGTTATGTCCTTGGACACAGGATTCAGCTCCATTTCACATCCTGTTGCTCCTTGAACCATATATTTATATTTTTCCTTTCTCAGTTTGCTACACTTGTTTAAGTGCTCTTCATGAGACTTAATCAGAGAACAAAGTCCATGATGGGCATTTCTGAGACTTCCTTTGTCAAAGCAATTAATCTGACTCTCTTTACCTTAGCCTCAGGTAGACTCTTCATACAAGGGCAAAAAGTAGCCACACTCTTCACCAAAATACCACAAGACAGTCTCTAGGCCACATATGGAATTTCTCCACTGAAGCCTCTTGGATCAGTTCTGCACAATTCAAATCACTCTCAGTAACAAAGTCTTCCATATTCCTACTAGGATAACATGTTAAGCCCTACTTAAAGCATTCCACAGCTTTCCAAATCCAAAGTCCCAAAATCCACATTCTTCCAAACAAAAACATGGTCAGGCCTAGCACAGTAATACCCAAGTCTCTGGTACCAACTTTTGTCTTAGGGTTTTACTGCTGTGAACAGACACCATGACCAAGGCAACTCTTATAAGGACAACATTTAATTGAGGCTGGCTTACAGGTTCAGAGGTTCAGTCCGTTATCATCAAGGTGGGAATATGGGGGAATCCAGGCAGGCATGGTGCAGGAAGAGCTGAGAGTTCTACATCTTTATCTGAAGGCTGCTAGCAGAATACTGGCTTCCAGGCAGCTAGGATGAGGGTCTTAAGCCCATGCCCACAGAGATACACCTTCTCCAACAGGGCAACACCTTCTAATAGTGCCACTCGTTGGGCTGAGAATATACAAACCATCATAGCCGTCTATGTGGAACTAGACGTTCTAGACACCTGCAGTGTACTAGTGGGTGGGGATGGTAGAGCTGAGCTGATAAAAACCCTACAGCCTCCACAGGTGACCTAGAGAGACCTGGAAGGGAGGTGCTTATTCACTCACTGACCCACCCATAGAGGAGGCTTCCCCCTGCCAGGCCTGGTATTAGGAAGTTCATAAGTTGGATCAAGTGATAGAAAACAAGATCTGGGGGCAGGGGAGGCTCAAAGCAGCATTTTAGGGTATGGGCAGGCAATCCGAACATTCCAGAGGCTCAAGGAATCTGCTGGAGGTTAACAAGAAAACCTGTTTTTTCAGGCTAGGTGGGCTTTCAGAAATGGGGGCATCAGGATAGTTCGCTTCACCCACTAAGTGGTCACACTTGTTCTAAGATGAGAACACATGCCAAGGCCGGTCAGGGAGGCCAGTGGGGGACATCAGTACTCATGCTGTCTTCTTCAAGAAAGCAGGCAGACACAGGAGACTGACTGTAAACTCAAGGGACAACAATCCTGGTGCAGACAGTGGAGGAGCAACCCTGCATCTAAAGCGTAGGACTGAGGACCAACCCTGGAAGATGTCTGTCCTCTCCACACACCCAGTACTACACAGCACACAAGCCAGCACCCTCATCCAACACCCAAAAAGGCTAAGAAGAAGAACGAGCAGAGATTCTGAGAGGTTGAGAGCGAGAGCCTTTAATTCCATCACATGGTCTCACTGACCTGACCATGTAGCATGGCCACCATTGGTGACTTGGAACCCCTGATTAAGCTGCCTCCATGTTCAGGAGCGCTAGAACTACAAGCCATATCTGCTTTGTACTCTTTTTTTTTTTTTTTTGGTGCTGGAGAGAGGACACATGGCTTCCTGAACGCTAGGACAGCACACTGCCAACTCTGCTCGATCCTAATATCACTTCTTTTGTTAAAACATCTAATTCCACTTATTCTTTATTATGTGTCATCGCTCCATGGGAAGGCAGAGGACAACTTCATGGATTCTGTTCTGTCTTTCCACTCTGCAGACCCTAGAGGGAACTCAGACAGCTAGCCTGGTGGCAAGTGCCCTTATCAGTTAAACCATCTGCCTTGTCCCTAAAACCTATCCTTAATGACAGTCCTTTCTCTTTTGATATAGGGCAGTAGGGCCCTATATCAGTAAGTTTCAGGACCTGTGACCCTTGGGCTCAAGTCCTCTGCCAGCCCCCACCAATTGGAGTTGCCCTCTCCAAGCCTTCCAAGTTACTTTCTCTACTTTTTTGTTTTTGGGTTTGTTTGTTTGTTTTTCGAGACAGGGTTTCTCTGTATAGCCTTGGCTGTCCTGGAACTCACTCTGTAAACCAGGCTGGCCTTAAACTCAGAAATATGCCTGCCTCTGCCTTGCAAGATCTGGGATTAAAGGCGTGTGCCACCACTGCCTGGCCTTTCTCTACTCTTTTGGGTGAGCTAGACTCTTGGCTTCTCCCCTTAACCCCCTTTCAAGATAACAACAGAGAACTATAGAGGAAGAAACACTGATTTAAAGCATGTATATGGCTAGGACCACACTAGAGGGAGGGCTTGATAAACTTCATCCTCACTCACGCATGCACACATATTAAAAATGACAAGGATTGGACGGGGTGGGGGGGGGAGCTTTTAATGCCACATCACCTTCTCATGTAGGTTGGCCATGGACTCCCTGCGTCTCTCATTCTGACACTGAACTCCCATCTCAGTTCCCTGCAGCTTTGTTGTTGTTTCAAGACAAGAGTCTCACTGTCTATCCCTGGCTGTAGTCTCATTGTGTATCCCTGTCCTGGAATGTAGACATCTGCCTGCCTCTGCCTGCCAAGTGTTGGAATAAAAGTCGTATGCCACTCTCACCGGCTTTTGCCTGCACATTTGGGAATGTTGGGATTCAAGCCTGACCTCCCACAGGCCCTTTCTACTGTACTTGGGAAGGAACCCATGGTTTCCTGTATGCTATGCTAGCATTCCACACAATGAATTTGACATTCTAAAGTAATTTCTTTTGTTAAAATATTTTATTACTCTGTGTGCTCTACATAATTTGCAATGTCAGAGGGTACTCATTGTTCCCCTTTCACTGGGTCCTGCAGGTCAAACCTGAGGAGTCTGCGCTTGCAGCAAACACCTTTATTCCTAAGCCGTCCTGCCAATTCTTAATAACATGCTTGTATCTTTGCTCCTAGGAGGCTTACTGGTGAGGTCAGCCTATAGGGACCAAGGCCACCAGGTCCCAAGACCTCTGACCATTCTTCATCTCCCACATTACTACTTATAGTTCTTGAGGTAAGTTGGACACTTGGTGGGTCTTCCATCTCCCTTTTCCTAGATGCCTGCTGAGGTCCAAGGGCGTAGATGTCAGAGCGGGATCTAGGTTCACTCTTACAGCCCCAGGAGGGCATGGGAAGACTTGTTAGGAATATGGTCACACAGTCACAGATCCTACACAGAGAGGGCGCTGCATCACACCAGGAGCAGGGTCAAGGTGAGGCCCCAGGCTAGCTGAAGAGGCATATGCCAGAATGAGATCCCAAAGCAGCATAATAAATAGGTCTGTAACTCCAAGACTCCGCAGCTTCAAGCAGGGAATTCACTAGTTGGAGGTTAGCTTGGGAAACACAGGATGTTTCAGATTAGCCTGGACTATCAAAAATGGGGACTGGGAAGCTGAGAAGAGGAATTTATGGGTAAAAACTTGTGTCAACAAGCATGAGGACCCGCCTTTTATATTTCAGTTTAAGTCTGCTGAAGCTGTGAAGCTGAGGTGAGGGGCCAGCACTCTAGGCTCAGTACCGTGAGAAGGCAGGCAGAGACCAGAAACAGTCTGCTGGGGCAATTAGCTTAGCATACACAGTAGACAGCAAGAGACCACTTACAAATGGTGAAAGGTGGGGCTAGAGAGACAGTTAGGTGGTAAAGAACACTCAGGGCTCTTCCAGAGGTCCTTGGTTCAGTCCCCATCACCCACAAGGCACTTTACGACAACCTGTATCCCCTGCTCTAGGTGATCTGGGGCTCTCTTCTGGCCTCTGCAGGCACCAGAAATGCACGCGGTACACTTAAACACATACAAGCAAAATACCCATACACAGAAAAAAATATATATTTTTTAAGATGAAAGATTAGGGACAACACCAGAGGCTGTCCCCTGGCACCTCTCCCTCCTCTCCCGCCTCCTCCCTCCCCTCTGAGATTCTGGGGCAGAGCCTTTTAATGTTTCATGTTCTCAGGTCACCATGTAGGATGGCCATGGGCTCACTGCGCTGCTCACAATAAGACTGAACTCCTGAAGTAGTGCTTCCTGTCTTCGGAGTCTGAGCATTACAAGTCCCAGCTACTATTTGCCCTTGATTTGTTTATGGAGAGGGGACCCATGGTTCTCTGCATCCTAGGGAATCACTCTATCCTCTAAGCTCAGGGGTTACATCATCCTTGTGTCTTCCTTTCAGAAAGGCTCCATTACATTTCTAGTGTGCTAGAGGTTAGAGGACAATCGTACAGCACTTGTCTCCTTCTGCTGTTGTAGGGATGGAATTCAGGTCATCAAGCTTAGAGCAATGCCCTTGACCTGATGGGTCATCCTTCATAATGACAAGCTCACCTCTGTGCTTCTCTAGGAGACTCATTGGTGAAGGCAGCCCTCAGGACCAACACCACCAGGCCTGAAGACCGCTGACCCTCAGGGTTAAGTCTATTGCCGGCCTGCAACCAATTACATCTCCCCAGTTGAGGAAAATTCCTCGAGTCTTCTACATTACTTCCTCCAGTTTTGAGGTAAGTTGATCACTTGGTGTGTCTGCTGTCTTATTGCCCCCTTTCCAGATAACCTGTAGTATATTAAGGATGCAGGTGTCAGAGGCGGGGTGATAAAGACATCATAGCTCCAGGCAGCTCTGTAGGAGCTCTGGAAGGAAGTAACAGCAGCTCTGCCCAACAGGGCCTTGATCCGTGTCAGTTGGGTCAGGCGGGTGCCAGGTTGGAATAAGCATTAGAATGAAGACAAAAAGCACTGTGAGGTATGGGCTTGTAAGCCCAAAATTCAAGATGCTTACGTTTGATTTAGTCTGAGAAACAAAGAGTATTCCAGGATTAGTCTGGACTGTCAACAGCAACAACAACAAAAGTAGGATTTTGGGAGCGTCTTAGGAATAATCTTTACTGGCATTTTTTATTAAAAGTAACATAGGCGCCAGTCGTGGTGGTGCATGCCTTTAATCCCAGCACTTGGGAGGCAGAGGCAGGTGGATTTCTGAGTTCGAGGCCAGCCTGGTCTACAAAGTGAGTTCCAGGACAGGCAGGGCTACACAGAGAAACCCTGTCTTGAAAAACAAAACAAAACAAAACAAAAACAAAACAAAAACAAAAACAAAAGTAACATAGGCAGTTAGGCAAGATAGCACTGACAAATTGTAATAATTTTAGTGAAGACATAGTTGCCTGTCACTTGTTTTTCATGATTTAGTGGTAGCAACATACATATTTGACAGTGAGTGGGGTAAGGATGTTTTTGTGAATAGAACATCAGCTAGTTTGCTTTGTGGATGGAAGACATCCTCTTGGTATATAAACTGTCTTTCAACAGAGTCAGCTTCTGTAAGAGGGGGAGTCTCCCCAAGTCTGCAAAGTTGGTCAGGATGATGTCAAATGTCATAAGATACAAGTTGTAAGTTACATCTAGTGTTTCATATTTGCATACCCAGCACTCAGGGAGCTAAGGTAGGAGGATTGCTTTGAGTTCTAGGCTAGCCTGGGCCACAAAGTGAGACCCTGTCCCAAGAAATGTAACCGTGGATGAAGGAGATGGGTCCTTTATTGAAACAGTTTTACATTTATTTGGTGTTGGGGGTGTTGCACATCTGCTGCAGCATGCTTGTGGCGGAGATCACAGGACAACTGGAGGAGATTAGTTCTCTCCTTCTTCTAAGTTGGTCCCAGAAATCTAACTCAGGCCCTGAGGCTTTCAGCAAGCGCCTTTTCAAACTACTTAGCCATTTCACTGATCTGTCCACCGATCCTCCAGTAAAGTTCTGCCAAGCAGTAAGAACTGAGATAGATGGCCATAACTCATATGCAGCTGTGGTGACATGGACTTGCTTGCCTAGGTCTGAGGTGGTAAAGCCTTTATCGCCAATGAGTCTAGCCTTCTTGGCATGTTCCAGGCCAGTGAAAGTCACTGTCTCAAAAACAAAACAACACAATACAAAACAAAACAAAACAGGATCTAGTGATGCCTGAAGTTCTCCTCTGGCATGCATACACACACACACACACACACACACACACACACACCCTACAGATGGTGTACATGTTTGTACACCCCAGTTATCTCAGTTCTCCTGAGACTGGTGCAGGAGGATCTGTGGTTCAAAGTCAGGTACACAGCTAGTTTTAGGCCAGCCAGGACTATATGATACCCTTTCTCAAAAAAGCCTGCTGTCAGAGAAGGAATGATCCGGCCATGGCATACCTCTATTGCTTAGAGTGGTGGCTATGGTAAGAATTGCAAGGGGGCAATTCTCTTACCTCTGAGATGTCTGCACGATCTTCTAGAATGCACTCTGTGCTTTGGGAGAGCTACTTTCCAAGGCCACAGCAGACGACCTGAAGTGCTCTCGGCGGGAACAGTGTTTCAGGCATAGTTGCAGTGGTCTTCTGTAGATGCTGTCTTGCCCTTCCACTTCCAGGGAGTAGAGAGGGGACATAGCACAGGACATGTGGATCTCAGGGGTTTGATGGATGCCATCTAACCAAGCTCTCAGTTCAGTGTGACACACGAAGATGCCAAATGTTAACCTCTGTTCTACACACACACATACACACACACACACACACACACACACAGAGGAAATATGAGAGCTATTAACAGTTGACTTCCTAATGAGCATGCACACCTGCAAGTGTGTCCATACACATACTACACAAATATGGTAGCAGTTGAAAAAAAAAACCACTTGATGTTGACCTGTTTTTGACATACACACACTCAGACATATCACACACACGCACACACACACACAAAATGCTTTTATAGTCAAATTGTTAAGGTGACCTGAATTAAAGAACATCAAACTTTGTGTAAAATCAAAGCAGAAGTGAGGGCCATTTGAGAATGTTTTGTCCACTGGGGCCAAATTCTCTTTCTTCCCTCATTTAAATCTGTAAGCCCAGCACTTGCAGATTGAGGCAGAGGTTGTAGAGTTTAAAGCCATTATACAGAATAAGACCCTGCCTCTAAAAACAAACACCAAACCCCATTCTTAATAAATCCCAACAGGGGCGGGGTAAACTTCTGGGACCTCAAAGGGAAGTGTTCTGAAATACCATAACGTTTAGCTAGATAACTAGTCCCTCAGTTCCTCAGCATTTGAATTTAATTACCTGGAAAAGGCAAAGTACTGAGCAGGTAGTTCTAGTCGCACAAATTGGTCATTTTCCTTGAGATGGGGTCTCAGTCTATAGTCTTGGCTGACCTGGATTACAGACAGGATTTTACTCTGTAGTCCAGGCTGGCTTGAACTCATGGCAATCCTTCTGCCTAAGCTGCTGAATTCTAGGATCACAGACATGGGTTATTTTACCTTTTGCAAATCTCTTAATAATGGTCTACAGTGGTGAAATTCCATAACCATTTTTTGTAAAGAAAAAAGTTGTGGTGTTAATTTTGACAGGAGATGCTGAAATGTGAGCAACTAGGATTCTCTTTCTCCTTTTTAATTCCTCAAAGTACTTGAGTTTTTTGCTCCAAATACTCAATAGACATTTTATAGCCAACCTATAGGGACTGTAATGAAGTTGGTAGCATGAGTAGGTATAGGCTCCTGACCTCTTTATAATGTTAAAAGCTTAACATAGCATGCTGTGGCTGGAATAAATGAAAGGAAAAAGGAAATATGGAGTTGGGTGTTTTGTTTTGAGACTGGGAGTCCTTCTGTAGCACAGGGTGTCTTCAAACTTGTGATTCTCCTGTCTCAGACTCACCTGTACTGGGAATCATTAAAATGGGACTTTTAATGCCCAAGCTAAAGAGCTTAGCTTCTTCTTCTGATCTGTGTTTTAAAATAAAACAAAAAACTGTGTCCACAAGAGTATAGTGAAACCAGAGTGGAGTGCTGGAGGAGTCAGTTAGACTAGGCTTAGTGAGAGAGAAGGCAAGTGGGTGGTGGGCAGGACCACAGCTCTTTAGGTCAGTAGGGTGTAGTGAACTGGTGGTCTAGGGGGTGAAAGGTTTTGATCAGCAGTGAATGCTCTTCAGGGGTGTGTACTAAATGGGTACCACAGGCAGGCGCTGGAGGGGAGAGAATACAAGGATGAACTACTTTGTCCAGCCTCAGGATCCAGGAAGTAACAAGAAGCATGACTGTAGGACTGGGGCGCAGTTGCCTCAATCTGGAGAGCTAAGACTTGAAGTGAGACGTTGAGGGGGGTGCATGGTCTGCTCTTTAGCCTGGCAGGGCTACGTAAGGTAGAGACAGCGGAGGCCCCATCGCGGTGAGGGCCCGTGGATCGCAGAGCCCAGTGGCCTCGCCACCGTAGTCCGCAGGGCCACGCGTAGGAGAGGCATGAGTCTCCCGGGATGGGAGCTCAGGTGTACTGGCTTTAGGGCCCCAACCCGGGCCACTCCGGGAACTCTGAACGGAAGCGGCCCCTCCCCGCCCTGCTGCCGGACACCCAGCCAATCAGTGCATCCCGCCAATCAGGGCGTCGGACCAATCAGTGTGCTTTCTCCGGCGGAGCCCGGCGCTTAGCTGACGCGTGAGGCCAGCCCGCGCCCCGCCGCCCTTGGGCGACGGCCCCTCCCGCGTTTGCCCGGCCCGTTAGCTGCGCGCCGCGCCTCTTGCGCGACGGCCCCTGGGCGGCGGAGGCCGTGGCGGCGGCGCGTGCGGGCGCGGCCCTGGTGCGCCCCCTGGCGGCCCGGCCGGCAAGCTGCGGGTGCGGCGCTGACCCGGAGGCGGCGGCGGCGGTGCCCGGATGGAGGCACGTCATTGTCCCCCGCCGGGCGGCTGGGCTGTGTGCGGCGGCGGCGGCGGCGGCGGCCGAGGGGGATGGAGCGAGTGCCGAGCCGGGTCAGGTAAGCTCCCGCCTCCTTCCCGCCCGCTGCAGGCCGGCGTGGGGCCGGGCCGCGTGTCCCTGGTTCGCGGCCTCAGCCGCCCCGCCGCCTTCAGCCGGCCGCGGCCCGCCGGGACTAGCGCGGCCCCTCGCCCGCCGCCCCCTCTACAGCCGCCGGGCGGCCCGGGGACCCCACGGCTGCGGGACTGGCGCTGCCGCCGCCCGGCCGGGCCAGGCCCGCAGAGCAGGAGGCGGTGGCCACGGCGGGCGGGCTCGCAGCGAAGGCAGCGCCGGGGTTGCACGGAAGGGCCGGACCCCCCTGGTTGCCATGGCCACAGCGCTCCCACCCCCACCGGCCCCAGCCCGCCCCCTCGGTCCGCTGCTCGGGCGGCCGGCAGCTACCGGGCCGCCCGGCGCGTTTGGAGCTGCCGGGGTGGGCGTGTGCACGCCGGGACAGTGTAGCCGGCGTAGCCGGCGTCCGGGGCCCGCCCGCCGCCCCCCCGCGTGGCTGCCACCTCCGGCTCCAGGGCGCCCCTCGGAGCTCCGGGCTGGCCTCCCCGCCCCCACCCCACCCCGACAAACTTTCCCACCCGGGCGCAGTCCACTAGGCTCCTCAGCAGAACACCCGAGTTGCCCACGCCGTAGCGGAGCGGACACCCGCAAGAGAGGCGGACAGCCGGGGGTGTTGGGGTGGGGGGGAGGAGCCCCGTAGCTCTTTCCCCTCCGAAAAAGCGAGTGTGCCTTCCTCCCCCAGGCTCTTTATCTTTTGGGGCACAGAGAACCAACTTACCTGGAGGAAAGGGCGGGTGGGAGGGATCAGATTCAGATGTTTGAAATGAAAATTTGACGGGACCAAAGTTTTACAATCTAGGACTTTAACCTCCCTAGAATACAGTTGAGATTACTTTTGTTGAATAGCTCTTTTATATCTGAAGGCCTTAGGACTTGCTTGTTTGTGGTTCTTTCAAGTAAATACACTCAAGTAACAAAAAGTGTCGGGGAAACTAGTTAACGCCCCTTTTACAAAGTAACAACCGGATCCAGGTTCGCACAGCTGTTTATGGAGGAGAACTTTTCTTCAAAGCATGCATTTTAAACGTTCTGCTTTTACCATGTCACTCATTCAGATGCTTAGGTCTGTGAATAATGAGTTACACTTATTTGTTTTTACTCAGGGACAGTTTCACTTTCTTTTCTGTAATCATTGATTCAAGACTACAGTAAGTACTTGGTTTGCAGAGTTTTACGGCTAATCATTCTGTTTACCAAAATACAATTAAAAACCAAGTGGTGTCTTTTTTTAAAGTTTCTTAAAACTGAAATGTTACCAGAACTTGTATAATACTGTTTATGAAGAGTTCGCATAACAGGTTTTTTTTAATGCGTTGACCTTATTTCTTCAGTGTATGTGGGGGGACACAATGTGTACATAGTGATATTCTTTCTTAAAATGAGAAAGATAAATGTAGCCTGGCATTTACTTATCGTAAAAGAGACCTAAGCAAGTAATTAGTCTTGCACATTTATTCAGCTTTGGTCCCTGGTCAGGTTTCAAAATGGACTGTTGTAACTTTGTATATCATGAAAAGGTGTTGGGACTGGCTGGGCTTTGAGTAAGTAGTTACCATTCACAGGCCGTTTTGAACACTAACTGTCAGACGCTTCACTTAGACTAAAAACAGGAGCCATATGAACCTGTCTTACACAATATAGCTGGGTTTTAAGAAAGGTTGGCTCTTATAGGTGGAGTTTAGTTTGATCCCTGGTGACTTTAAGGTGATATTCATTGGCTGAATATCCAAGTGAAGAAGATAGATGGGTTCTGTTATTCTTGCCAGAATCAAAACAATGACATATTTCTGATGACTTGAGTTGTGTTTTCCTTAATATTTATCTCCTAAGCCTATCACAGCATCTTTGCTAGAATGAGTACGGTGTTTTGTTTGGTTGGTTGTTAATCATTGTATGGAAAGGTTGCTTGTCCCAGGAAAATCAAGGGGTTTTACTATAAATGTTATTTTAAGTAAGGATAGACTAGCCTTTCCTTATTACGGAGTTTTGTCTCCTTCCCCTAACTCTCCCTCCTGTTCCTTTTTTTCCATCAATACACTGTGTGTGTGTGCACGTGTGTGTGTCTGTATGTGTATATAGAATTTCTTTTGCCTGTAGCATGAGAAATATATAAACTTTATTTGGCTAGTAGGCCCAAATTTTCTTGTGACTGAAGGTGATTTATCTTCATTTGATTAAGTATTCAAGTTATTGACTTTCTGATTTTATGTAACTGCCCCTACATTGTTAAGGTTGTAACTTCACTTGAATTAAAAATTGTAAACAAGAAGGTTGAAACTTTTAAGGAACAACTTGACTGTAAGCACCAACATGGGGACATCTGTTCACTGAAGTACACAAGGATTTTATTACCCTTTGTACTTTAAAAGGGGTGAACTTTTTAAAGGCCAAGTTTTAGAGGTACTCCCTTTAATTCAGAGGTTTTAAAGAATTAAATGAGATGCCATATATAAATCCCTAAGCACAAGCTGGTGCTACAAGCAAACACTAGTAACTTCCTGTTTGCACGATTTCATTCATTTGTTGAACACATGTTTGGAAAGCTTCCCCCATACCAGGTAGGGTGGAGTTAAGTTTTTACTACATGCTACCATGGAGATCAGCACAAGGACTTTTTAGGATTGGTTTCTTACCCAATCTTGGGGTGAAAGGTGTTGTCAAGGAAACCCTTTAGGATGGGTTTCTAAAAAGCATTGTAGAGGAATGAGTTCTAACCCTGACAGGGGAAGTGTTAACTAAGCAGAGGTAGGAGATGGAGAACATGTGAAGAATAGCTTGCAGGACCTCAGCAAGGAGCTTGGACTAAAAATGGGCCCTGTCTATGGTGGGAGTGTAACGTGCGGAGTGTTCCAGAGACTAAAGCGTGCCAAGTTCAGATGCTGGGAAGAACATAGGGAGGGCAGCTGAGCACTCCTGAAAGGTTTTCTTCAAGGTCTGACATGTAGATTTGGCTGCCTGGACATTTTGAGGACCATTCCTTAAAAGCACTTTGCTGACTTGGGTTGCATAATGGCTAGACAACGGTCCTGCTGGGTGCTGGGTGCTGGGTGCTGGGTGCTGGGTGCTGGGTGCTGGGGCTCAGTCACTGACCTTGCAGATTTTGGCTGATCTTCCAAAGGGTTATCATGAAAATTTAGCAAATAAATAAATATTCAGCAATTAATATGATACCTAGCACATCAAAAAAACTCAATTAGTAGATTTAAAAATAAGATTCAGAGATTTAAATACATATTTGTGTTCAAAGTTTGATGTTAGCAAAATTACAGGTTTAATTCTAAAAGTTGAAATACTTATAAATGCTGGACTTTTTCAGAAAAATGTATTTGCTTCACTGGTAAGACTTTTCTGTAGCTAAAATTTTTCAAAACTTCAAATTTCATACAATAGTATTTTAGACTTTCAATTAAAAATTAAAGCTAAATATTCTCTTTATGCAATTTAATTGACTTTTTTCCCTGAAAAATGGTATATGATTTAAAAATGTAATCAAATATATTAAATTGTAGACTGTTCCTAGCTTTAAGCAGTATGTATGTATGTGTATGTGTGTATATATATATATATATATATACACACATACACACACACATATATAAAATATATGTGTTTTTAGTGTATATAATTGTGTATATCATACACATATACACATATATATGTGTGTATACAAATATTATATACAATATATATATATATATGGTGTTTTTAGTGTACATAATTGTGGATTGAGGAGCCTGAGTATAACCTTGCATGGTTTGCGGGATGTGGTACAGGAAAAGGGTTTTTTGGTAGTGGTGCTGCTGCTGCTTCCAAAACAAGGTCTTTCCAAGACAGAGTCTTGTACTGAATTCTTGATCTTCCTGCCTCCACTTCCATTGCTGGGATTACAGGCATGTAACCACTAAGGCTAGGCAAGACCTCTACCACTGGAGCTACATTCCTGTTCCCACTAATGGTTTCTCTTTGTTGGATGATTTGTTTAAAGATAGTTTCACTTGGTTAGACACAAGTTTGGAGGACACAGTGACTGGCAAGTAGACTGCTCTGTTCACTCTTTGAAACAAATGTACTTTTTGTCTTTTGCAGGGTTGAAAAATGACCATAGTTGACAAAACTGAACCTTCAGACCCATCAACCTGTCAGAACCAGCCTGGCAGTTGTGAGGCGGTCTCACCTGAAGACATGGACACAGGCTCTGCCAGCTGGGGCGCTGTGTCTTCAATAAGTGATGTCTCAAGTCACACACTTCCATTAGGGCCAGTGCCTGGTGCTGTAGTTTATTCTAACTCGTCTGTACCTGAAAAATCAAAGCCATCACCACCAAAGGATCAAGGTATGAGTACAGAGTTACTGCCGCCAGGGGCTCCCATGCCGGGGATTCAGAAGGGCATTGGTCCAAGATTGACACCATTTCATTTTGCTCTAATGAGCATTCATTCATTTATCTACCACACCCACCCACAGATCATTATTACCATGTATAACAAGTAGGATAGATTGATTTTTAATTGTCAGATGAATTTTTTTTTAAATTCCCAATTTCTTGAAGGATAGACTTTTATCTTGGCCTCAGACTCATTATGTAGCCAAAGCTGGCCTGATTGTTTTGTCTTCTTGATTCTCTTGTCTCTGAATGCCGGGATCACAGGGGCATTGTGTGGGGATCAAACCCAGGACTTTCTCTGCATTCTAAGGAAGCATTCTGTGAATTGAGCTACATTTCCAGATAATTATTATGGAAAAAATAAAAAGTTGTAGGTCCAGTAAACCCATATATCCATCAGCCAGCTGCCGACAGTTCATGGCCTCTTAGCTGAACCTCCAACCACAGACCTCCCTCGTTTGTGTGTGTGTCTCTGTCTGTCTGTCTTTCTGTCTGTCTGACTTACACCCTCTTCTGGCTCTCACAGCACCAGTGCTTACATGTGCACAGGTGTGGCACACAGAAATGCATCTAGTCAATATTTAGATTCCTCTATTATATAATTTTAAAAGTATTATTTGTGTGTTTCCATGCTATGGTATATATGTAGAGGTCAGAAGATAAGTTTCTGAGGTCAGATTCTCTGCTTCTGCTGCAGGTTCCATGATTAAACTTGGGTTGTCATGTTTGTGTGGCAAGTTCTTTTACCTGCGAGCCCTCCTGCAGGTCCTCCAGTGTAAATGAAGCCCACGTTTGGCTTTAGGTGGACTTATGTCTTTGAAGATTCTTTAATTTGTTAACACCCCCCCCCCCCCGCCCCGGGTCCTTGAAGATGATTTGTTGAAGCCAAGTGAATGTGGAGTTAATGTCACCCTAGGCTTTGGACTTTGTCTTCTGTGTTTGTGGCAGGCTAGTAATGAGGTGTAGGGTCCTGATCAGATTTAGACGTTGCTATGTATTTTGCTTATTTGTTTTTAATTTTTTTGCTCTCTTTTTTAAGTCCTAGGTGATGGCATTGCTCCTCCTCAAAAGGTCCTGTTTCCATCTGAAAAGATTTGTCTTAAGTGGCAACAAAGTCATCGAGTTGGCGCTGGGCTCCAGAATTTGGGCAACACCTGTTTTGCCAATGCCGCATTGCAGTGTCTGACTTACACGCCACCCCTCGCCAATTACATGTTATCCCATGAACACTCCAAGACATGTGAGTGCCTCATGCTCTTGAGAACCTGTTTTCAGTGCTGTGGTCTGCTTTCCTGATGCTGTCTTCTTCTGAAATGAATGAAGAATGTAGTGACATTACACTACCACGGGCTGGGTGTGTAGCTCAGTGGTAGTAGCTCACCTAGCATGCAGAAGGCTCCAGGTTCAGTCCACAGCCTGCATTAAAAAAAAATCAAAAAAATCCAAGTTAAATGATCACAGAGAAGTTGGTTTGCTGGTTCAGAAGCTAGGGTGGGTGGGAGGGACTTTTAGGATTGGTTTTGGGTTGCATAAGGAACATTTCACACCTAATTTGATCTGTAAAGTATTTTAAAAGAAGTTTATTTATTTTGTTAGCTTTTGACATTTCAGAATCCCTTGGGGTGTGTATGTGTGTGTCTTGCTGTGTAATCTTCAAATCGAGTCCAAAATCCTGCTCAGCTTCCAGGTATGACCTGGCATTCCTAGATTTTTACATTTCTTTTAACTCAGTAGAAGCCCAGCTTAGTGTTGGCTAGAGAAATTTGAAGGTTGTCTGCTGTCCCTATCCCTCCCTGCCACAGTTCTTTTGAGGTGTGATTGATAGAAAGCCTGTACTGTAGATTCACACGCTGATGCGTGTTGACTTTGTGTCTCTGAGACGATGACCACAGTTATATTCATCAAACCCGAAAGTTTCCTGGTGCCTCTTTGCAGTCCCCACTTCCTCAGTCCCAGGCAACTGGCTGATCCACCTTACAACACATTAGCTTGATTTTATTTACTTTTTTGTATGTTGCATATATGGAGTTACAACATATATATTGTTTTATTTTGCCCGATCTGACATAATTCAACATTATTCTGTTGGTTGTGTGTATCACAGATTACACAGTTACACACTTGGGAAGTGAAGGCCAGGGGACCTCCAGAGTGAGTTCAGGCCAGTCTGGGTTACCTGGATCCTGTCTCTAAGAAATAATGAAAAAACCAAGTCTTTGTAAAACATTTTTTTTTTTTTTTTTGGTCTTAGGTCCATGTGTAAGAATGAAATGGCTTCCTCGTGTTCTGGGCACAATAACTTTTAAACATTTCAGAACCAGCAGGGGGTAAAAGTTCTGTTCACACCATTTCCCAATACAAGATGTGCTCAGGGCGTTTTGGTTTGGTTTGTTTTGGTACTGGACCTTGAGGCTGCACGCCTGTTAGTAGGCAAATGGTCTATCCCTCAGTTGTACCCTCGGCCCGGTCTTCACCATTGAGAGCATTCTCAGGAGTCTTCTGACTGTGGGGCTCTGCTCTGCCCTTCTCTGATTAGTAATGATGCAAACATCTTGTGGGGATTTGAACTCTAGATGTTTACTTGGCTGAAATGAAATGTCTTTTCGATTGTTTTTCCTGAGATAGGATCTCATGTAGGCCGGACAGGCTCAGCCACTTCTCCTCCTCCATCCTCCTATTTTTACTCTTGAGTCCTGGGTTTACAGGTGGTCATAACCAGGGCTTCCCACATGTGAGGCGAGCAGTCTGCCAATTGAGCTACAGCGCCTTCTCCCTCTCCCCTTCAAATAGTTCATCTAGTTTTCCAATATGTTGGATTTTGAGGGTTTTATAGTTTTTGGAAATGGTAGACTGAGATTTGTAAATGTTTTTTTCCTGCCTCACAGGTGTCTTTTCATTCATCTCAGTGTCTTTTGGAAATTGAAAATACTTGTCAGGATTTGTAGTTCATTAATCTTTTTTATTTTTTATCAGTTGTGTCTTAAATGTTTTATTAAGAAATACTGAGCTGGCAAGATGATTTTGAGGGGATCAGGCTGCTTGCTGCCAGGCCTGACAAGCTGAACTCACTACCTGGGGCTCCTCTTGTCGAAGGGAAGAGTTGACTCCCTCAAGTGGTCCTCTGATCCCTACACACGGCCGTGCGCGTCCAAACGTAACACATACATAAGACATAAGAGATAAAAAATCTTTGCCCAGTCTGAGGTCAGAGAGAGTTTTACTACATTTTCTTCTATACATTACCCAAAGGGCTTGTGATACCTTCTTAGTTAATTTTTGTTTGTGATGTGAAGAATGTGGGTTGTTTTTTTTTTCCTTTTCAGTGCTGGGGAATTGAATGCAGGGCCTCACATACGCCAAGTGAGTGCTTTGCCCACGGTGCCACAAAGACGTCTACTGTTGCAGTTGTTCATTTACACTGTTTGTACTCAGAGAGTAGTAGCCTTTCTCCACTGAAACACCCGGCACCTTTGCCTTGCATATCTGCTGCTTAATAAATACTTTCCTCTGGGTATATTTCTCCTCTTGATTTTAAAGTAGTCAGGCTATACTCATCCCTCGGTGTCCTAGATGAATTAAATGACCACTAATGATAGTAGTGAGCTCTGCACACACACGGTAGCTGGCACTGTTGCTGCATCCTGGGCACCTGCCCCTCATCTCTGCTCTACCTTCCTGTTGCACATTGTCATTTTGCTCATTTGGATTCTCATTATCTTGCAGGCCACGCAGAAGGATTTTGTATGATGTGCACGATGCAGACACACATTACCCAGGCACTTAGCAACCCTGGGGATGTTATCAAGCCGATGTTCGTCATCAATGAAATGCGGCGTAAGTCTCACTGCAGTAGCTCAGGGCAGAGCCATGTCTAGTTATCCTCCATACCCTTTCCTTCTTGACACATCTCCCGAATCATCCTCTCAGATGCTGACAGGGCCAGTGTACCACGTGCGGGGCTTGTATGCGCTTTTTTCTTCTTACCCCTTTTGCTCTCTGAGACAGCATCTCCTTTGTCTCAGTCTGGCCTGACTCCTCTGATTCCCACATCCCAAGCACAGAGCGTAGGTGTGTGTTGTCAGACCCACTGGATGATGTACTTTTTGCTTTTCCTACTGCAACTTTTTATCATTTAATTAATCAAGTTGTAATAAAAAGGAACACAAAACGCGAGGCTTCTTGCTGAGTAGCTGGGTGGCGAGTTGATTTACACAGTGACAAACTATCAGCCTTTTGCTTAAAAAGCTGCTGAAAGTCAGAGACTATGTGAGTGTGCTGATGCACATTTGTAATCCCAACACTTGGAAACTGAAGGCAGGAGGCTCAGGGGTTCAAGGTCATCTTCATTAAATGGAGAGTTGGAGGCCTGACTGAGATACGGAAGACTCGGCCTCAAAAAACCAAACAAGTCATTCAGGGATTTTTCCAGGCGCATACTTCAAGGTGTTGCTTTTAGGAGTGTTGCTATGGCATAAGGTAAGTAATAATAAAGCCTTGTCTTTCTTCAAATCTCATAGGTATAGCTAGACACTTCCGTTTTGGAAACCAAGAAGATGCCCATGAATTTCTTCAGTACACGGTCGATGCCATGCAGAAAGCATGTTTAAATGGCAGCAATAAGTACGTATAGCAGAGCATATGTTGCTTCATTAGATCATGCACTTAGCCTGTCTCCTTGAAGGCACACAGATCCATCAGTCTGATGTATCTTGGTGTCTCATCACCTTGCCCCAAGATTTGCATAATCTTAAAATGATATGCTTACTATAACCATTTGATTTTGTTGCTCTTAGATGCTGGGCAATAGGCTTCTGTCCTGTTGCTGTTTAGTTTCCAGGTCTGAATGTAGCTCCTTTTACTTTGTAGCCATGCTTAATGGTTTCCTTGTTCACCTTCAGACTCAACAATCTGCCCCAGCCCCACTTTAGTCAGCAGTTCTGCAGTTTCTTAAAACCCAAATGTAGACTCAGGAGGACTGAAGATGAAGGTGCTAAGGCAGCTGCTGTGTTGCAGACAGCTACGCGCAGCGCACACCTTGCTGTTGCTCTCAGTCTTTCCCGGTTATAGGATTGGCTCGAGCAAACGCTGGTGCCGAGCAGAGGAAGGCGCTGGCCTTCAGCTCCCCTGGCCAGGCCTTGGCAAAGAAGGCCAGATTTGCAAAGAGCGTCTTCTCCATTCTCTGCCTCAAGTTCCCTCATGACAGAGTGCTTTTGTGTCCTCTTCACATCTCTAGCTGAGACACATTCTGATGTCATTTGTGATTCTCCTGAGTTCTTATTCCTGTATAAGCATAGATGGCTTTAGAATGTAGACGCAGTGTCTCTCCATAGCAGTGTTTGCCTGGCTCTCATGTCACCGTCTGACTGTTTTTCAGATTAGACAGACACACCCAGGCCACCACCCTGGTCTGCCAGATATTTGGAGGCTACCTAAGATCCCGAGGTAAAATTTTTGTTTGAAGGTTCATCATAACATACATGCTTACAGTTTTAAATGTTAACAGTAGGGGCAGGATAGTAGGGAAAACTAGATCCCAGGTCTGCCCAGACTTCTGTTTACAGTGTAGCCTTCTGGTGCTTCCTTATGCGTGCGCAAGCTGGGCGCATGTTATGCATAAGATTTCCATAGTTCTCTTACTGTTAGAAATCTTATGTGTGAACACAGAGATGTAAGAAGTCAGTTCCATTTTATTTCCTAGTGAGGGACAAGTCAGTTCCAGTTCTGATGGTATCCGATACACGTACCTTCGTGTGTGTGCAACTGTGTGTTCAGGGTAAAGTTTTTAATTTCTGAATCATGCAGTATCCAGAGGGTATAGCAATTTATATTCCAACCAGGAGCTCCTAGGGACTAGGCTCATCGCACTTCTACCCACAGTACAGAGTATCTATTTATAGTTGTTTTTCCATTGTAATAAAAGTTGTATTCTTAAGTTCTTTATTTGGAGTATTTTCTGTTCTTTCAGTAGTTGGTAAGACAATAAGTACACGACCTTACTCACTATTGATATTTTCTTTTATTTCAGTTAAATGTTTAAATTGCAAGGGTGTTTCAGATACCTTTGATCCATATCTGGACATAACGTTGGAGATTAAGGTGAGCTCAGCGTTAACCGTAGGGAAGTTACGCAGCCTACTGTCACCTCGGACTCTTTATGCATTCTTGTCGCTGTCAAACTTAGATGGTTGTTCCTCTTAGAAACTTCAGCCCATTGAATTTTTTTACACATTCTTTTTTTGTTATTGCTTGGAGCTTTTGCTTTTCTGATTATAGATTCAGTTCTATGCTTTCTATATAAAGAAAATATTTCAGAGAAATGCAAAACTTGCCTCTCAGAGTTCATTCTTTAGTGCTGTGATCTATTCTGCTTCACAAGGAGATTGCTTGCTTAAAAAAAAATTAATCTTCAATGTATACGTGCATGCATGTTTCGTCTGTCTATTCCTCTCAACCTGTGGCAGTACGCATGGTGACCTGATGTTTATGCCCCTTTCCTAGGCTGCACAGAGTGTTACCAAGGCGTTAGAGCAGTTTGTGAAGCCAGAACAACTGGATGGAGAAAACTCCTACAAGTGCAGCAAGTATGACTGGGTGGTGGGCTCTTCCTGCTTGCCCGTGATGATCCAACTTAGAAACTGGCTCAGTTTTCAGTGCTTTTTTTTTTTTATTGATTTTTTTTTCCTTTGTTTTGTTTGTTTGTTTGGGTATTGGGTGTTGGGTCCAGAGTCTCACATGTGATAGGCAAATGCTGTTAGCCACTTAATGTCATCATTTATCGAGTGCTTGTCATTTTAAAGGCAGGTCTTCTGTGTGGCCCAGCCTGGCTTTAGATCTTTGATTATTCTGAACTGCCAGCTTACATCTCCTGTTATTGGTCAGTTCCCTCTGTAATTATTATTACTCCTCTGTGTGTGTGTGTGTTACAGAGGATTGAACATGGGCCCTTGTGCATACTCAGCAAACGCTCCACTGCCGACCTCCAGGCCTCATGGAATTTTAATTTTATAATTTTGACTATTGGTCTAGTTTCCTTGTTTTAAAATACTTTTTAAAAATTTTATGTACATTGGTGATTTGACTGTGTGTGTGTGTGTGTGTGTGTGTGTGTGTGTGTGTGTGTGTGTGAGTGATATCCTGGAATAGGAGTTGTGAGCTGCCACGTGGGTGCTGGGAATAGAACCCAGGTCTTCTGGGAAGAGCTACCAGTGCTCTTCACTGCTGAGCTACCTCTCCAGCCCTTGTTTTAAAATCTTAACGTAAGGTGTTTTAGAAAGTACAGACCAATACACTTGAGATGTTTCTACACTGAGTATCCCAACCCTTCCTTCTTGTGCTTTAAGGTGCAAAAAAATGGTTCCAGCTTCAAAGAGATTCACAATCCATAGGTCCTCTAATGTTCTTACCATCTCACTGAAGCGCTTTGCCAACTTCACCGGTGGAAAGATTGCTAAGGTATGCCCATGATTCATGACTGTTCTCATCTCTGTACAGTGAGTTTTCCCCTTTTCTTCACAATTAATGAAGGGTAAAGTGGTCAAGATGCACAGTCATGTGCAAGAGCTACAACACCACATGCTCCAGTCACAGAAACGTTATGAGTAATGTCTAGAGCTGTTGCTGCTGCTGCATTTGTTGAACATTCACAGTGTGGATCCTTCCTTATTGATGGCAAATAAAATCAATGGGGGTTTCCTTCAGGTCCCTTCTGTTCCAGGCATTAGGTTTCTGGGGTCAACAGTTGTAGGTCCTGCAAGTCCCTTCCTCAAAGCCCTTCCTTAGGAGTTATGCCAGTAGCTGAAAACGTGGGGTACCTGTGTCTTCAAAAATGGCAGAACTTTCTCTTGTTTCCATTTATCTTTAGGATGTGAAATATCCTGAGTACCTTGATATCCGGCCCTATATGTCTCAGCCCAATGGAGAGCCAATTATTTATGTTTTGTATGCTGTGCTGGTGCACACTGGTTTTAATTGTCATGCTGGCCACTACTTTTGCTACATCAAGGTAAGCTGTTGGGTGACTAATAAGTCTGTTGTGGGACAGCACTGTAAACATGGGGTAAACAGTGGAGCGAGACTGAATGACATCAGACTGAGTGCACTTACCACCCCTACCCCACCCTCCATCTCTTTGCAGGCTAGCAATGGCCTCTGGTATCAGATGAATGACTCCATCGTGTCCACCAGTGATATCAGAGCAGTGCTTAACCAGCAAGCTTACGTGCTCTTTTATATCAGGTACTGCTGTGGAAACAGGTGGTCAGCCTTACTGTTACAGCCATTTCTTCTCCCTCATCTGGAGAGTTAGTTACACTTGGAGCTAATTTGTACAAACAACAAGTTAAACATGAGTTGCCATGCACCCGAGCACAAGGAGGCCTTTCTGAGTGATGAGTTCGTTGTCACTTCTGACAGGTGTAGAAGGCGGGAATGGCCCTGAGGAGTGGTCTAGGGACAGTGGAAGCCATGGGAATGGGTTCTGAGTGCCTGTGTGCTCTCAGCCAGTTGAGCACAGGCCTCCAGTCAGGCCCTGCCAGCGCCAATGTCTGACCTGCTGCTGTAGGTGCAAGCTCCTAACTCAGCAGTGCTCTCTAGAGAAATGGGATGCCTGCCCCAGGCTGGCTTCTCTCTTTGTGAGGTACTTGGGTTAGAACCCAGGGCCTCCTCATGTGCCAAGACTTCTGTCAGGCCAGGCTGCATCCCCACAAGGTATCCCAAATAGCTGAAAATTAAGGCTATCTGCAGATACTCACCCATGACAGAGTGATCGTATCCACATGTTGAAATACTATGGCAATGTTAAGAGTGATTTGTTTGTTTGGGAAGTTGTGGGAGATAAGGGTCTGACTGGTATACAGGCTGACCTTGATTTCTTGATCTTTCTGCTAAGAATGATTTTGCATAAAGCCTTTTTAAAAATGTTCTGGGAAAGTGCTTGATGTATATGGAAGGAAGGGAAACAAGTCGAAATATTAAATGCAGGTATTGAAAAGAACAGTGGGCTGAAAGCCTATGGGAGAATGTAAATCAGAAGGGGAGATGTGGGCTTAGTGACAGTTCTCTGAGGAACAGTTTTGGATATTACAGGGTTTCTATAATGCTATATACTTAAAATTGAAAACATAAACAGAAAAATAGCTTTTCAGATAACAACTATCAGGATATACAGTTCAAAAAAATGAATTGAGAGCCAGACATGGAGGCTCATTCTCAGGCAGGAGGATTGCCACAAGTGTGAGGCAGTGGAAACTGCATGAGGGTTCCAAGCCATCCAGAGTTTTAGAATGAAACTTCCAAAACAGTAACAAAAAGACAGTAACTTAAGGCATAAAAACTCAAACTGAAACATTTCGTTGACTCATTCGGTGCTAGGTGTGGTGGCACACAGCAACACTCAGAGGCAGAGGCATCTCTATATGTTTGAAGCCTAGTCTACGCACCCAGTTCCAGACTAGCCAGGGCCGTATCGTGTGTCTTAGGGGGAGAAGAAGGGGTGTCACTGAATCGTGCAGCGCCTAATGCAGGTGATGTGTGCAGCTCTGAGTTGTCCGGAGCTCCAGCTCCTGTGTCTGACAGGCTGAGTAGTTGGATTTGTGGGTAAATCTCCTAAGGCCCCGCCCTTCCTTACACAGCCATTTCATTCTGTGTCCCCAGGTCCCATGATGTGAAAAATGGAGGGGAGTCTGCTCATCCTGCCCATAGCCCCGGCCAATCCTCTCCCCGCCCAGGAGTCAGTCAGCGGGTAGTCAACAACAAGCAGGTGGCTCCAGGGTTTATTGGACCCCAGCTGCCTTCCCATGTGATGAAGGTAACACTTGAGAGTCAACATTTTTCCCTTTCTGCTTGAATCCAAACCTGGGATCACTGTAGAAATTGCCTCATCTACAACTGAGCTTCTGGCTTGAGGGCACTGCAGCCCGTTATTACAGAGGCCTCAAGATGGGCGAGTGATCCAGTGGCTGCCTAAGGACTGTGTAGCAGGTCCCACTTACTGTGCACTCCCACACTTCTTACAGGCTAAATAGTTGGACTTGGGGAAGTGAAGCTCTTTACATTTTGTTCATGTCTGTGGGGTCATCTTAGGAATGTGGCAGTGTAAAAGGGGCTTGGGCTCATCAGTAGATGAGAGAATGGTAGGTATTTTATAGAGGTGAAGCTTGTTAGTCACCAAGACCAAAATGAGAAGGGTCCTAGCCATTGTGCGTCTTGTGTCCAAAGTGCTGACCCAGCTGTTCTCTTCCTCCTTCTAGAACACGCCACACTTGAATGGCACCACGCCAGTGAAAGACACACCAAGTAGTTCTGTGTCAAGCCCTAACGGAAACACCAGCGTCAATAGGGCCAGTCCTGCTACTGCTTCGACTTCTGTGCAGAACTGGTCTGTTACCAGACCCTCAGTTATTCCAGATCACCCCAAGAAACAAAAAATCACCATCAGTATTCACAACAAGTTGCCTGCTCGCCAGGGTCAGGCACCACTGAATAACAGCCTCCATGGCCCTTGTCTGGAGGCTCCTAGTAAGGCGGCACCCTCCTCCACCATCACTAACCCTTCTGCAATACAGTCTACCTCGAACGTACCCACAACGTCGACTTCCCCCAGTGAGGCCTGTCCCAAGCCCATGGTGAACGGCAAGGCTAAAGTGGGCGCCAGTGTGCTTGTCCCCTATGGGGCCGAGTCCTCAGAAGAGTCTGATGAGGAGTCGAAGGGCCTGGCCAAGGAGAACGGTGTGGACATGATGGCCGGCACTCACTCCGATAGGCCAGAAGCTGCTGCAGATGACGGTGCTGAGGCTTCCTCCCATGAGCTTCAAGAACCCGTCCTGCTAAATGGTGCTAATAGCGCAGACAGTGACTCACAAGAGAACAGCCTGGCATTTGACAGTGCCAGCTGCCAGGTCCAGCCCGAGCTACACACAGAAAACCTCTTTTCCAAACTTAATGGTCTTCCTGGAAAGGTGAGTGGGAGGGAGGATTCTCAGACCTCAGAGCTCCCATAGCTGGGGTTCAGTAGGCACGGAGCTGGCCGCAGGAGCTCAGGTACCTTTGTTTCATTGTAGGTGACGCCTGCTCCTTTGCAGTCTGTTCCTGAAGACAGAATCCTTGAGACCTTCAAGCTTACCAACCAGGCAAAGGGTCCAGCGGGTGAAGAGAGGTAGGAGCCGTGCCACCGGTGTGCGCCACCACGCCTAGTGTGTTAATAATGAGGACACAACCCAGGGCTTTGTATGTGCTGGGTGAGCACTGCCACCTGAGCCACAAGCCCCAGCCCGGGACGTGTTCACACGGGATCTCACCGTGTGGTGCAGGCTGGCCTCAAGCTTCCTGTGTAGATCGGCCTTGCTTCAAGTTCTTGCCCAGTTTCTCAGATGCTGGGCTTACAAGTATGTGTAGCTACCATTCTCGTCTACACTTGGCTCCTCAGATGAGATAGATACTTACCTGAAAGTATGAGGTGTCTAGAACTACAGAGCTGTGAAAACAGAAGGTAGTCTTGCTACAAGTTTTAGTTTTTACTGAATGAGAGAAGGGATGATAAGCTTGGTACTAGGTTTCATCAGATATGCTTAAGCTGCAAGTAGTTGAGTAGACCTGTCGGGTAGTCCTGTGTGGCAGGCAGGCTGTGACTTGGTTTCTTTGTCTTGCTGTAGTTGGACTACGACAGGGGGAAGCTCTCCAAAGGACCCTGTTTCACAGCTGGAGCCCATCAGTGATGAGCCCAGTCCCCTTGAGATACCGGAGGCTGTCACCAATGGGAGCACACAGACCCCTTCCACCACATCACCCCTGGAGCCCACCATCAGCTGTACCAAAGAAGACTCGTCCGTTGTTGTCTCAGCTGAACCTGTGGAGGGTTTGCCTTCCGTCCCTGCTCTTTGTAACAGCACTGGTACTATCTTGGGGGATACCCCAGTGCCCGAATTGTGTGACCCTGGAGACTTGACTGCCAACCCGAGCCAGCCAACCGAAGCAGTGAAAGGTGATACAGCTGAGAAGGCTCAGGACTCTGCCATGGCTGAAGTGGTGGAGAGGCTGAGCCCTGCTCCCTCAGTACTCACAGGTGACGGGTGTGAGCAGAAACTCTTACTTTACCTCAGCGCAGAGGGGTCAGAGGAGACAGAAGACTCTTCCAGAAGCTCGGCGGTCTCTGCTGACACGATGCCCCCTAAGCCTGACAGGACCACCACCAGCTCCTGTGAAGGGGCTGCCGAGCAGGCTGCTGGGGACAGAGGCGATGGAGGCCATGTGGGACCCAAAGCTCAGGAGCCTTCCCCAGCCAAGGAAAAGATGAGCAGCCTCCGGAAAGTGGACCGAGGACACTATCGGAGCCGGAGAGAGCGCTCCTCCAGTGGGGAGCACGTGAGGGACAGCAGGCCCCGGCCGGAGGACCATCACCATAAGAAGCGGCACTGCTACAGCCGAGAGCGGCCCAAGCAGGACCGACACCCTACTAATTCATACTGCAATGGGGGCCAGCACTTGGGCCACGGGGACAGAGCCAGCCCTGAGCGCCGCTCCCTGAGCAGGTATAGTCACCACCACTCACGGATTAGGAGTGGCCTGGAGCAGGACTGGAGCCGGTACCACCATTTGGAAAATGAGCATGCTTGGGTCAGGGAGAGATTCTACCAGGACAAGCTGCGGTGGGACAAGTGCAGGTATTACCACGACAGGTACACGCCCCTATACACGGCCCGGGACGCCCGAGAATGGCGGCCTCTGCATGGTCGTGAGCATGACCGCCTTGTCCAGTCTGGACGGCCATACAAGGACAGCTACTGGGGCCGCAAGGGCTGGGAGCTGCAATCCCGGGGGAAGGAACGGCCCCACTTCAACAGCCCCCGAGAGGCCCCTAGCCTTGCTGTGCCCCTCGAGAGACATCTCCAAGAGAAGGCTGCGCTGAGTGTGCAGGACAGCAGCCACAGTCTCCCTGAGCGCTTTCATGAACACAAAAGTGTCAAGTCGAGGAAGCGGAGGTATGAGACTCTAGAAAATAATGATGGCCGTCTAGAAAAGAAAGTCCACAAAAGCCTGGAGAAGGACACGCTAGAGGAGCCAAGGGTGAAGAAGCACAAAAAGTCTAAAAAGAAAAAGAAGTCCAAAGATAAACACCGGGATCGAGAAAGCAGGTGAGGGCTGCTCGCGGGCTGGCCTGCTCTGTCCTGCCGGCACCAAGCCAGCAGTATCTTTGTTTCACTCTAGAGATTTCATTAGTTTACATCTCTACATTTTCACACAGCTTTGAAGTTGTTGGTCCCTCACAGTTCTTCCAGGCCTATCACACATGTCATTATATCTTGTAACTGTTGCAGTTTCTTCTCTGCCTGTTTGCCTGCTTAGAGTGAGCTTAAGACACACCATTTATTTCTTTGGCCTTTTGTCTCCTTTTTAGGCCACCATTTCTCATTTTGAAGTCTAAATGTTTTTTGTATCTTTTTGAGGCCTGCGCTGGCCTCAAACTTAGATCCTCCTGTCTCAGTGTCCCCAGTGCTGGGTTACAGACTGTGGCCAACCACCTGATTGGTTTTACATAACTTAGGAGCTTAACTGTTGGCGATTGTCTTAATGGATGCCTGATTGGTAAGCATGAGTGTGATTCCTGGATTTTTTTTTTAGCTAATAACACTTAGCAGTAAACTAGTCAAAAACTGCCAGAGTCTTTGTGACCAGCTACAGACCACAGCTGCCTTCTGTCCTCTGCTTGAACACTGGGCAGACATGGCTGGGGAAAGTGGTGGTGGACTTAAAGACTGTGCTTAAAACTTGTTTCCATGGAAGGAAACCACACATGAGCAGGAGGCATCTGCCCACTATTCGTAAGCAGTGTTCCGGGGGACAGGGAGCGTAGATGGCAGTTTCCCTCGGTGCTAACCTCTGGCTGCTTCTTCTGCAGGCACCAGCAGGAGTCTGATTTTTCAGGAGCATACTCTGATGCTGACCTCCATAGACACCGGAAGAAAAAGAAGAAAAAGAAAAGGCATTCCAGGAAGTCGGAGGACTTTATAAAGGATGTTGAGATGCGTTTACCGAAGCTCTCCAGCTACGAGGCCGGCGGCCATTTCCGGAGAACAGAGGGCAGCTTTCTCCTGGCTGATGGTCTGCCTGTGGAAGACAGCGGCCCTTTCCGGGAGAAAACGAAGCATTTAAGGATGGAAAGCCGGCCTGACAGATGCCGTCTGTCGGAGTATGGCCAGGGTAAGGGAAGCAAGGACACAGCTCTGAGTCAAGTACTTTGGGAAAGGTGATAAACACAGAAACATAAGAGGCACAGAAGGGCCAGGCAGTGGTGGCGCACACCTTTAATCCCAGCACTTGGGAGGCAGAGGCAGGTGGATTTCCAAGTTCAAGGCCAGCCTGGTCTACAGAGTGAGTTCCAGGACAGTCGGGCTACACAGAGAAACCCTGTTTAAAAAAAAAAAAAAAAACAAAATCAAAACGGCACAGGAGGATATGAGAATGGACTCGATGACCAAAAACAAGACCTGCCTGTGAGCAGAGGTGTGCTTTAATCTCTGGCTGGGAGTGTCTAGCTCTGTGGAAGGCCTAAGTTGCAGAGAGCTAGCTAGGCTCAGCACAACCTGTGTACTCAGATCCCTGGAACTTGGAGCGTCTGTGAGTGTCACACAGTAGAACTTGGGCTATTAAAGCATTCTGTGCCCATATATGTTTTTATGTGCACATCTTTGTGTGTGTTGTACTAACTTCTGAACCCCTAAATGCACTAGTGTACCCCAGCTCCTAAGTCATAAATCAATAGTGTGATTGATCTCTAGAGGTGTAGCTGCAGTGTGGGGCTCTGGTATCCTTCAGGCTGCTGGTTTCTGGGGTGGTTCTTGCTGATCTCTAAGTGAGTAGGTCTGTATACAGCAGCCCCTGTGCCTTGACTTTCCTATGTAGTCCAGGCTAGCCTGCACTCAGAGTTTTATGTTAGCATCCTGAGTGCTGGGATTACAGTCCAGTGCCAGTGTGCTTGGCTGCTTTCTCTCCGTGAACATTCATTCTCTCTGGACAGGAGCATTGGGCTTGTAGAAACTGCATAGGCTGTGAACATCGGTGGGGCTAGTGCAAAGGCTGGCAACCTGCAGCCAGTCTAGCCTGGAGTTAGGAATGGCTCTCAACAGTTCAAAGTGCAGAAGACTGGCATGTGTTCACAGCGAGCACCGAGGTGGGAGGGTCAGGGTCAGTGCACTGTGGAAGCCCAGGTGCTATGTGTTAGCTCTGGTGCCACTCAGTAGCAGTGGACATAGCCTGTCCACTGAGACGTTTCTCATCACCTGGCCCTTGATATAAAAAGCTTGACAATTCTGCCTCGGACACCCAAAGATCATGGTCACAAATAAAGGACATGTGTGTCACTACAGAGATGTGGGCATCTTGGTGACCCCGAGTGGAACCTTCTGCTCCTTGGCAGTCCATTCATACACTGCAGCTGGATCTGCAGCTAGACACCGCTGCTCTGGGTCTGACACCAGCCCTTCCTCCAGCTCTTTGTATGACTCAGCTCATTGCTTCAGCCTGAAAGGATGGTCACCCACCCGAGAATGTGCAGCTCTGTGCTGGGGCTGAGACCTGGTCCCTCTTGTGTGGCTCTTGACGGTCCTGTGCCGGTGCTTTGTGGCACTGCCAGCTCATGCTGCTATCCGAGTGATTTTTCAGCAGCTGATAATGAGCTGTAGGAACTGATTATCGTTAAGTCTGCAGAACACACGCATAATAAAGATGTTCCTTACTTTGCCTTCTAGGTGACTAAACAGCCTTGGCCTTACAACAACAAAATTACGGTAAGCAATTGTCCCCGTTTTGGTCATTTGTGGAAGTGCTGAGTGGATATAGGTGGGTTTTCTGGTGAAAACCAGGGGTGGTGAAGGGGAGGGTCCTGGCGTGTCTGTGCCTCTAGGACTCAGTCACTAGCTAGCATCCAGATGTGGAAATTGTGCTAAGAAATGGAGTTAAGTATCTGAGAGCAGAGAGAGGCCAAACAAGGGTCAGGGTATATCTGGTTCCTAATGCTGGTGTTGTGTTGTGTGGCCCTGAGACACAGGAACTCAGAGCCCGAACTCTGTGATGGAGGGCAGGTCTAGTCAGCAAAGGCTTTAAAATGAGCTGCTGCTCTCGCCTCAGCTAATTCGCAGGCTTCCTCCGTGTCATGGAGACAAAGCCTCTGGGCCTCTCTCCTCCTCTGCCCAGTGAACGTGGTGTCTGAGGGCTGAGTGATTTGCAGCTTGGGGCCCAGCAGGTGGCGCTGCCCTGGCATTCCAGGGTTCTCTACTGCAGTTCAGGAAGGTAGAGAGGCAATTTCAGGAACTTTCAAAAGCCTTGGGAACACATCCAGAGAGTGTGAGACCAACCTCTGTTCGTCTAATGCCTGCTGCACCTCTTATCTTTCAGATTCAACATTTTGAACAGAAGCCATCCCCAACCCAGCTTAAATTATAAACATAGAGAATAACTTTGTCCGAACTGCGTGGTGCTTCTTTAGTACATACTGTACAGAGTTTACCATGGACAACTGTTTCTTTTTTCTTTTTTTTCTTTTCTTTTTTCAGTTTTTACCTTTTCTTAATTGCCCTTATTCCAAACGGATACTTTCTACACTGCTGAACATTGTAAATTACCGTGTACATAAAATCACACTGACAATAATGCCCTGGAATAGACCATCTCAAATGCTGCTTAACCACAGACTCAGGTTGACTACTTGTATCTCATGTAATGTTCCTCCACGCTAGACACCTGGTGCACGGCCAGCTGGGAACCATGGACTTCAAAAGGACAAGCGACAGTGCGTCTATTTAAATTAAAGACTTATTTAAAGACCCAAGCTCTCAGCGAGACCTTCGAGGGCTTCCTCTGCAATGTCTGATATAGAAACTAATTTGTTCACATTTTAGTTGTATTCAAGATTTGAAGATGTATTTTATAGACAAGTTCTGTTTTTGAACTTTGTGGAACTATTCCAATCAATTTACCAGTTATGATGAGTATTTGCATTATGAATGTATAATCCAGACATTATTTGTAAAGCCTACAGTATGTTTTTTTTACCTAACACTTTTTATACTGTGTCTCGTCTCGACAATATGATATTGAAGTCTGAGTCGTCAGCTTGATCCCTTCAAGTTTCTAGTTACAGACAAAAATCATACTGTGATTTTATTTTTAATATGGATATGCTATAAAACTGTGACACTTATAATTCACTGGTCCTGCATCAGGAGACGGGAGTGGGGAGAAGACTGTATTTAATACAGTGTGTATCTGAATACTCTGTATGGTTTATACAGTTTGTGTTGTTCAGAGATGTCTAAAGTTGATCTTTGTTTTTTTAAGATTAAAAAAGCACTTGCCCCACTGTATATATACGGCATGTAAGATTTATATAGTATATAAATGGCAGCAAATTAAACAACCGTCTCAGTTTTACTCTGTTCTCCGCAAGCTCATAGCCATGTCTGTTTTAAAGAATTGAGTCTTAGGCAGTTTTGGTTTTAGCAGTATGTTTTTATTTAGGGAACACAGTATTTGCAATAGTTCTGACAGCCGTAAGGCCCTCCATTTTACTAGCTGTTTGCTTTGCAATAAAATAGCCAGAAATTCTGATATCAACATTAATAGGATATTTCTTCATGCAGGTTGTAGGAGTATATACATTGTATAACACTGAAGAAATTAATACATATGTACATTATTTACATAGTAACTATTTATTGTAAATAGAAATGTTTTCTAAGATAAAAAGAAATCACAACATGGTTTCTGGTCTGTAACGACCTAACTTGTCAGCAAAGCACACCTGTAGCTCTGAACTCAGCATGACAGGAAGCACAGTAAGTCCCATCCCCAGACGGTTCCTAGTTACTCTGCAGTACCACATCAAGTCTTCTGAAACCCAGGAATGATGCCCAGGGCCCAGCAGGACAGGGAACTGTCTTTGGGCAGAGTAGGGCTTTAATGCTTCACTGACGAGTGCAGACAAAGGGTGAAGGGCAGGAGTGCCTGAGCCTTTACAAGCTCTGGGAGTGGCAGATGCCCTTGGGTTTAACACTGTCACAACATAACCTGAGTTAAGTGACTCCATGTGGATACTCCAAGAGCCAGTAACTTAGGATTCTTAGCACCAACAGCCATCAGGCAAGGTCCCCTCAAAGATGACTATGGCATCAAAGACAACATTAGGTAGCCTCATGCTTAACGTCCTGACCTCAATATCCCACAGAGAGCTCTGTTGCCCAGGGCCACACCTGGGTTGAACATCTGACCGGCTCACCATGGTCCTGATTGAAAAAAATGCCAGTTCCTACCTCCCTACAGGTGCCCCACCAGCAGTAAATTCAGGTCTGGGGTGGGGAATAGGGGATAGGGATCATGGAAGACTGGAAGCCAGGCTGCATACACACCAGCCAGGCAGCTCAAATGCAAGGGTTTCAGATTTGAGGTATCAGTAAAAGCAAAGCCTAGAAGCTTGGGAATAAACCAAAAAGTGATCAGTCTGGTGCACGAGCGAGGGAGCTCTGGCCTGCACATCCTTCTGTGCCATCTTAGATGGCAGCTACCACCAAGGTCAGGCAAAAAGCCTTAAGACAGCTCACTGAAAGTCTCGTGTAAGGGCATTTGGTTGGCGGTTTTCAAGGGCTCTCAGAACACCAGCTCCACGTGCAGGGGAAGACCATTTTCCAAATAAGCCATGAATGGGCCCTCTCATCTTACCCAGTCTCAGCCCAAGCACATATGCCCTGAAGGCATGCACTGGTGTGTGTGTGTGTGTGTGTTAGGGGTCTGGATGTCACACGTGTCCCTCAGTGCCATCTTCAGTTTTTCACCTCCTCCAAAGGATGTCAAATGTTGGAAAACATGGCACTCCAGAGAACAGGTGGATTACTTCTGGCTGCTTCTGCTTGCTTACTACATCAAAATATGTGTTAGCACTTAACCCAAGTTTGAAACAGCAAGCAACAAAAGTACCAAAGTCATGAGCCATGTGCACTCGGACCACATGAAACTGTCCTGTATGAAGGTCAGACAAGAGGAGGTTCTGCACATAAGTGGCCTGTTTTCCAGAGAAGGAACTCCATCTCCAGGCCTTGGCACTGACAGGATAAATACCCCGGCCATAGCTGTACCTTACTGATTCATCTTAGAGAAGCATGTGAGGGGAAGTGGCAGTCACGCCTGAATCTCCCAAGCACACTGCTCTCCACACTCACCCCAATGCCTCTTCACCCAGCTGACACTCTGTCAGGATGACTGTGCCCCAGCTGCTCTGGCCCCAAGTGCATGGGGGCTGCATATATAGACTGTTTTCAGTGCACAGTATATACGTGTGTCCAGGAGTTAAGTTTATAGCTGCCATTCTAAAAATACTACTGTTAGAAATTAAGTATCTTTCATTATAATTTTCAGAATATAAAAAGGCATATAAAAGCTATAATCCTATATATCTGAGAAAAATTCTGAATAAAAAAGTGGTAGGTTTTCCTTTCCCATTTTGATATAAAACAGCGACTTCTAGAACATCTAGTGTTGCCCCAAAGAGCAGGTGTGGCATGGTGTGGGTGAGGCTCTGGCTCCAGAACAGGAGTCCCATGTGGGCTGTGCAGATCTGGAGGCTGTATCACCAGGTGCTGTTGTGGACAAGGGTCCCCAAAGGTCAATGCCAGGCCGGTGGCAGGAAGGAGACACTCCCAGCTGACCAATGTCCCAGAGCACAGGCTTGAGGGCTCAGGCCTTGGCTGGCTGTTCTGGAGGGCCCGTGGGCACCACATCGTCCCCGGTCCTGCCGCTGGGGAGGCCAGTGTATCTGCTGGAGTCTGGATCCTGACATTTACCTATTTCTTATTGGCAATCCTCCTTTTCCTCGTGGCCAACATGTCATAGAACGGGTCCCTACTGATGCTTGCTCTGGGGAAGAAAGGAAGTAAAGTGGGCTGGAGCTTCGAGAAGGTCTGGCTGCCTGCCTCACCCACAGCTTCCCAAGCAGCAGGGTCAAGGGTGAGTTACCCAGGCTGGCCTGCTCAGTTGCTGACACACTGAGTAAAGGCATCCAACATGCATACACGTGCCCACACCCCTGACATGCAAACACGTGTCCACACACCCCTGACATGCACACGCGTGTCCACACACCCCTGACATGCACACGCGTGTCCACACACGACTGAGCAGCCTGGCTGTGCCCACTCACTTGATGGACTTCATCCACTCCTCCTTTTCCTCCGGGCTGGGGGCAGAGATCCGGTACACAACGTGGTTGCCCTCCACCACACGGCCATCGGCCTCCGTCTTGCAGGCCTTGATGACTTGACCTTTGTGACTGGGGTTATACAGCTCAAAGCAGTTCTGACAGAGAGAAGGGGGTGAGTGTCAGGGGCGTGGGGGTTGGGTAGGGTGGAAGGCAGGCCGCGGGCACAGGGCAGCACGTACCGGCTTCCGGGGGTCCTCCACCTCCCTGATGCTGAGGTTCTCCAGGGGGATGATGCCCCTGGGCTCCTTGTCCTAAGAGAGAGGCATGTGAGGCAAGGCCTGACAGACACGAGAATGCCAGGGCTTCGGAGGGTGTGCGGCCTCACTTACCGTGGTGTACTCAAAGTAGTAGAGGCAGTTATCTGTGAGGATGAACCAGCGCCGTTTCCAGGTCTTCACACGACCCCCTAGGAGCAGAAGAGCCCTGTGAGGCAGGTGTCCTGGCAGCTGGATCCCCAGGGCCCAGAGTGGGGCCCAGAATCCCCTACCCCATATCACTGCCTTGATCAAAGGCCACAGGAGCCAAGCTCATAGCTGGGCTTCCTTCCTCTTCAAACCATCCCATATGACCACAGTTATAAGTCAAGGGCAAGCCATGAGGCCTGACCATCCAGGATGGCTGGGTGCAGGGCTGGGGCCCCCATGCACCCCCACCCAGGGCCCACGCAGGAACTCTTTCTCCATGGCCACCCAGGGTCACCCTAGGTCACACACTGATTTAAAATCTGCTTCCTGGAAAAGTTAGTTGTAATGGATGGGTGTAATATTTCCCCCGTGAAATGAACACGATGAAGTCAGTGCCGGCTCACACAGGTCTGTCCAGGCTTAATCCTGTTACGTCAGGGTTGTTATCGCATTACTGGGACTCTGAGCAGCCCTGGGATCCATCAAAGTCAATTACTCTTGGCCCAGGGAATTATTAGATTGAATTAATCTTTTAACAAGATCTGGAGCTACACACACACACACACACACACACACACACACACAGAGTTATCTGTAACACACAGGGTTATCTGTAACTAACACACACACACACACAACCACACACACAGAGCGCTATCTGTACCTGCTCTTTACTATAGAAAAACCCTTTTTTCTGCCTTCTTCCCTGACATATTCAGTACTCTCAGTTACAATTATTTCTACTGACAGCTTCTGCTCTTGACAAGAAGTTTGAAAACACAAAGGGGAAACTGCTGGTGCTGACAAAGTCAAGTGTTCCACGGGGTGAGGGCAAGCGGGCCCTCCTTGCCCCAGAGGCTCATGGAACTGACAGTGCTCACAGAGGCCTTGGCTTGGCTTTCTCTAGGTGCTGAGAGGTGGGGTGCTAAGTGCCTGGGGCTGCATCTGGTGCCTCCTAAACTCTGCAGGCAAATGCAAGGGGCTGCAAGTGTGGGTAGGCTGTGGGAGGCACAGAAGGTGCCCAGCGTGTGGCTAGAGACATACAGTAGACAGTAGGAATAGGGGAGGAAACTTTACCCTGACAAGAGTGGAGAGTCTGGAAGGTAGGGAGGGGTCTGTAGAGCACAGAGGAATGTCAGGCCAGCCCCAACCTACCACACACCCTCCTGCCTCTTTCCCAGGCTGGAGCCATTCCTTTCTCACACCATCCTTCCTGGTGCCTGTCCTGAACTCCTGCTCCCCACGTTACAGCTTCCTCACTAGAGTCCTGCCCCAAGTCAGGGCCTGTCTCACTCTATTGCACTCTAGGGACTTATGGGAAGCCCCAGCCCATGAAGGGGCCCAGAAAAAGCTCAGTTCTGTCCCTCATGGCCCTAACTCCTCCAGTGAGAAGCAGAGAGAGGCATGCCAAGATCTAGCCAAACTAGCTTCTCTCAGCTGCTCTTTCAGGCCAAGGCTGTGACAGAATCAGGTGACAGAAAACTCACAACGTAGACACTAGTCTGCTGCCTCTTCTTCCCCTGGGGACTCCCACTGCATGGTCATCCTAGCTACAATGCTGCCTCCAGCCCTGGGCAGGCCGCCTTCCCAACAATAGCCAAAGCACTTGGAAATTAAAACGCCTAATTTCCCTCTCCAGTCTCGGGCTCCTCCTTGGCAAAGCTGCTCTGGTCTTGGTGGCAGCAGCCGCTGGCACACAACCCATACTAGCTGTACTTGCTCTTTACTGCGGGAGAGTCCTTCCACCTTCTGCCCTGACATACTGAGTACTGTCAGTCAAGATTACTTCCACTGACAGCTTCTGCTTTTGACAAGAATTTGAAAACACCTGGCTGTCAGGCCCGTCTGTGCGCCACTCAACCTCAAGCTACCTGGCCTGTCAGCCGTGGGCCCACAGCTGCCCAGTGGGCAATCTGTGAAGATGAAGGGCCTTGGTTCAATACCCTGGATAGCTCCACTGTTCTCACCGCCAGGCAATTGCTGGAGCCTGGCCAGTAGGTACCTACACTGAGCAGCACCGGCTGGGTTCCAGGCTGCCCAGCAGGGCTACCATTCAGCTCAGATGCAGGTCTAGAAGGGGTTGGGCAGTCCCCAAACTCCAAGTCACAGCAGACTCTGTTACAAAGGGTTGGGACGCTCTCTGCTAACCGTCCTGCAGCCAGCCCTGTGCAGAGGAGCTGTGCTCCAAACCCTTCCATGTCTGCATGTTTTCACTTTCACAGGTGTTAGCAAGCATGTGTAAGTGGACACACACAGCTGCACACACACAACACACTGACATGTACATGCCTACACACACCTTTTCCTCCATGATAATTCAGCTTCATCTACATCCAATGTACATCAATGTGTTTTTACTTGAATGCTCAAAATCCAACACTGTACACAGCCCCAAGACTGCAGAGGCTTCCAGCAGATCATCCAGTGTCCCTCCGGACACTTTTCCAGGAGCATCAGCCAGTTGCAGCAAATGCTAGCTATGTGCCCCACACAACTGAGGGAGACCCAGGGTATCAGGCACTGGGGAGAGGCCAGTGCAAGCTCTCCGTGCCACATGCTGGGGTGCCATCTACACCTCATGTAGCCATGGCTCTGGCTTCAGACTACCCCTAGAGCAGCGCAAACACAGCAGCTGCTGGTGTGAGCGAGGGAGAGCCTGGGTCCCTGCATCTGGCTGTACTGTGTGGAGGCCCAGCCCAGCCCAGCCCATCTCAGCCCAGCCCAACTCTGCACACCGACTTCATGGCCTGTTTAAAAGACCAACTAGAAACTAGGCTGCAAACCATGAGCCATCCTACAGCTTGATGTCATTCATTTGTCATCTTAGGGACTGGCCTCTTCCTAGCACAGGAGCTGTTTGTGCCACCATCCTCAAGGGCTCCCTCCCGGTGGGCTGTGGAGCCTCGCAAGCGTTCCTCTTTTCTCTGCTGCAGGTCCACACGCACAGCACACCTGAGGCCTGTAGTGTGTGCATCTAAGTCTCTCAGATGGCCAAGTTCAAGGGTACTGTCATAGGTTTAAGGCCAACATTGAGAGCATTTCTAAACGCTGACCCAGGGAGAAGCAAAGAGGAGGAGTGAGCAAAGTTTCCGAGACAGCAGGGCTCAGGGCCGACACAGTAGGCTACGGCAGCTGTCCCTGGCGTCACACCCCATCCTCCTTGGATCTTTTAAAAAATACCCTCAGAATTCTATATCCCTCATGTCTTTCTTGCTACAGAGTAATGACATTACCTGAACAGGGTCATGTCACGTGTCACAGGCTTTACTGTCAATCTGCAGTGACACTTCATCCCCCCAGAGTCAAATGAACCCTAAAAGTCTCAACTGTCCCATATGCAGGAGTGATTAACTTTCCTAGGGAAGCCCCTGTCCAGGCACAAGCACTGTTGGTAAGTGGGGTTGGGGTGTGGGGTGTGGGGGTGACACTGTAAGGACAGGCTGGTTACCAGCTTCCTCCCTGCTGCAGGGCCCTGAAGACAGAGGCAAGCTTACTCCCACAAGCCTCCCCATGCGCTTCTGTCCCAGGTGCTCTGGGTCCTGCTGCTGGTGGGTGGGTGTCACACACACTATGCCTGCATGATGCTGCCCCAGCCGAGTCCAAAGCCAAATGGATCAGATGAATGGCAACCACAGACCAGAGCTTCACACAGACCAACGTGGGGGAGAGAATGAGCCGCTGGGGAGGGGAGGAAGCCACTGGGTACCTACCTCCTAACGCAGGACAAGCAGGGACAGCCCGTCACAGAACAGAAAGGTGGGAGCCACAGGCAGAAGGAAAACAACAAGAAGGCACATTTAAACCACTCGTCAGAATCACAGCCACGCCAAAGCACGGGAAAGCACACAGGCTCTGGAGAGAAAGGCACTTGCTTGCTTCTCAGGCAGAGGACTGCCCGGATCCATGTGGACACTAACTCAGTAGCTTTCTGGGATGGGTCCTGCAGTGGATGCTGCGAGCATGACCCACTCTGGAAGGCCACAGCTCAGGGACAGAGCCACCGGTGCTGGGGGTGTGGCTGCCCAGAGTGGGCTCTGGCTTGACTGCACTTTTCCTTTTTAATCTTTCTGCCTTGTAGCTGGGGGCTGCAGGGCAAGGAGCCCCGGAGGTGCTGCTGTGGGCAGGGGCGCAGTGCAGGTACCCCCGCCAGGCTCACTCACCCAGCTTCAGCAGCCAGCCTTCTCGGTCTGGGTTGAAGAACGTGTGTGTCAGGTCATTTCCGTCGTCTTCTGGGATCTTAAACGGCTCATTCTTGATACTTTCATACAAGTTCTGTAAGGGAGGGCAACAGCCAGTCAGGGACTATACTGGGAAGCAACCATCCTTTCTCGCTCCTGCACAGAGTCCCCGTGCGGCCCGAGAGACCAGGTGCTTAAGGAGACAATTGGAAGACACCTTTGAAATCAACAAACCAGCATTACTGATTCTCACTGGATTGAGAGTATCTGAAAATGAAAAATAACTTTTGAGGCCGGGAGATGGCTCAGCTGGTGAGGTGCTCACTGGTCAGCAAGATTCCTATTCTGGGTCCCCAGCACGATGCCTCTGCGCATGTAAGAACCTAGTATCTGTGCCTGTCATCTCAGAGACAGACACAGGGGGATCCTTGGGACTCACCAGCCTGTGAGAGACCCCGTCTCCAAAAACAATAACAACAAATACCTGGAGGTTGGCACAGGCCCAGCAGGTACAGGCACTGGGTACACAGCCTGGCAACCCAGTTCCATCTGCACAGCTCACGCACACATGGAGGGAGAGAGCCAACCCCAAGTATAGTTCTCTGACCTCCACAGGCCACCACCTCACACACAGCATGGGCACACATCCACTACAAACAATAGTGATAATAGTAACAATACAGGAGAGGAATAACTGAGGGAAAACCCAACACAGAGCCCTCCATTCCTGCACACACACAGTAGGGAAACCCCAGGAAAGGCAGCAAGGACGGCGGCCATGCTGGCTCGCCTTAACTGTCAGCAAGACACAATCTGGAATCACCTGAGAAAGACTTGTTAGTGAGGGACTGTCTACATCAGGCTGCCTGTGAGGAGGGAAGAGGCAGCCTCACTGTGGCTGGTGCTGGTCCCCTTGTCTGGGTCCCACAGTATAGAGAGCAAGCGAGCTTAAGATGAGCATGCTCTGTGTGCACCTACCCCCTCCTCTGGCGTGGTGCCTGCCCTGACTCCCTACAGGGACGGACTGTGTGTAAACCTAGGCTTTGTAAGCTGAATAAAGCCTCCCCCTTAAAGCTGCACTTGTCGGTATTTGATCCCAGCGAGAGAAAGGAATAGAGGACAGACAGACGCAGAGCAGAGAAGCCGCTGCCTGCAGACTCACCCTCAGCAGCTCCTCAGGAAGGTCCCCACCCTCGTTGATGCCTCGGTTCATGGTGATGAAGCGCTCAGCGGTGGGCTTGTCGCGCACGTTGTGGTTGTGCAAGCTGGTGTTGAGCATGATGATGGCAAAGGAGAGCACGTAGCATGTATCTGCAACAGCCACAGACAGGGAGGGAAGCTGGAGCTCACTGGTGTCCCGCAGGGAGGGCCCTGAGCTGCCTCCCTGGCAGGATGGCCTGCCTACTTAGAGGGATGGTTCCCTACAGAGACAGCAGGGTTGACGGGGAGCGATGGTGGGGCACAGGGGCTGCTGACCTGTGGACTGGAAGACCCCAGGGTTGCACAGGCAGTATCGGGATGCAAAGGCCTCCATCATGCGGTCGATCTTCTGTGCCTCTCCAGGAAGTCTGAAGCTCCATAGGAACTGCCTACAAAGACACGATGCCTCACTGAGGGGCCCTTGGAGGACAGATCTGGCCAGGGTCCCAGCAGTTCCTGTCCCACACCACAGAAGAGCCTGGCCTGCTCAGCCGCCAGTGAGAACTCCCATGAGGGCAGCTGGTGTCCTCTCGTCCAACAACTGAAGACTGCAACTGCCCCCTTTTGTGTAACTACGATCAATTCTTCCAGATCTGCTGCAGATGCCTCAAACCTGTCCGGGATCCCAACACATTGCCTCTCATGTCCCCATCTCGTCCATGCACCAGATGGTCACCAGGGCCTGTAGGGGCACAGCTGTCATAGTTCTGACAGGATAAAGGGTCCTGCCTCTCAGAACCTTTCACCACAAGGCAAGGTCAGTCAATAGCCAGTGCCTACCCACACCTTCCAGGCCACAGCCATGGTGTGTGGTACCATTCCTGATTCTAAGGACCAGGCCAAGCTCAGAGACACTGCTGTCCTCATAAGTCCTTTCCCAGTAAGGTCTCCACTGGACACCCTATGTGAAACGGTAGTTCCTGCTCGATGTCTCCAACTCCTTGCCTCACTTTCTCAGTCTGCATGGCACCCACCAGCACTTCCCACCTGTCTGCCTTAAGTACTGTGGAGAAGGTATGGCTGTCCTGCCCTTTAAGGTCTCCCTGGCCAGTGAGGCTTATACCCAGTGCTCAGGAATAGCTCGCAACCATGGCTAAGAATGAAGATGAGAAGACACGTCAAACCCACAGGCTGGAGAAACCTCCTGGACTGCTGTGGGTCTATAGACATAGCTACTACAGTGATACCAGGGAGAAGGAGTGGTGTCCCTCTGGGCTCCTCCTCCCACCTGCGCTGGTGAGATAGGCTGGTTTCCTCTGGGCAGGGCCACCGCTCCCTCCCCCTTGCCACTGCCCTCTGCTTCACTGCAGAGGGACTCCTGCCACAATCAGTCCTCACTCAGCCAAAGCCTGGCTCAAGGCATCTTTAGTGAGAATTCTGGTTTCTTTACCAAACACAGAAATAGGCATGCTTTCCTTTTAATCTCAGATGTGGGTGTGAGGGGTGGGGCCGCTATAGGTTGGCCTCAGCAGCTATCATTGGCCTCGTATTCTGGTGGCAGGGGCATGATTTTGCCAACTACAGATTGCTTCTGTGGTTGTGTGACATTTGGAATTTTGGGGACGTTTTGGAATGTATGTAAATGCTGGGGCCCCAAGAGGCACGGTGGGTTGTTGGTTGGTGTTGGTCATGATTTGTTAAGTACTTGTACACAAAGAAAAGGAGGAGAAAGAGGAAAAGGAAGAGGAGGAAGAGAAGGAAACGGAAACTAGGTGACGACCTCACAGTGAAGATCAAACAGGAAGTGATCCAATGACAACATCAGCATCTCTCTGCCCCTGACTTTATCCCGAGACCTCACTCCGTCCCTCTCTATGCTGTTTCTCTCCTACCTAGTGGTAGTGGTAGGAAGGGTTGGAAGTGATAGAGAAGGATGGAAGAAAGAAGAGCCATCAAGTACTCAAAGAACAGCTACAAGCACGCCATGCTGATGTCCTGTTCCTACTTTCAAGGCAGCTGGTGGAGCCCATCTCTGATACTTCCCACTCTGCTCTTTACAGTCAGCAAAGTCCCACCAACATGCTCTCCCTGCCCCTCATCCCTGGAAGCCAGTGGCACATCTCTGCCCACCCCCGACCCCTACCCTGTAGCAGTTCTTCAGACTACAGGGCAGCAGCATCCACCCAAGCAGGGCCTGTGTCCTGGTTCCTGGTGCTTGCTCCATCCTCGGTTCTGAGGGTGGCCCCTTCACTCCACTAGTCTGATAAGTTCTTACTCAGTCTCACACTTTATCCCCACAGGAAGTAGTTTCTCAACACTACAACAGGCATTAGCAGTGCCACCCACCCCCCAAGGGATGGCACTATTAGGAGGGAGCCTTGTTGGAGTAGGTGCGTCACTGTGGGCGTGGGCTTTAAGGTCTTCTTCCTAGCAGTCTTCAGGTGAAGATGCAGAACTCTCTGCTCCTCCTGCACATGTCTGCCTGAATGGTGCCATGTCCCCACCTTGGTGATAATGGACCAGACCTCTGAACCTGTAAGCCAGCCCCAATTAAATGTTGTCCTTATAAGACTTGCCTTGGTCATGGTGTCTGCTCACAGCAGTAAATCCTAACTAAGACAAGGTCTGAGCCAATAGGACCTAAAATCAGTGACCCGGGTCCTCAGCACTCATGTATGGGTTTCTGACAGGAAGCTTTAAGCCCATGCTGAGCTGCTGAGCAGGGTTCCAAGGGCTACAGCCAAAGGCTGCCAATTCTTCAGTCTGGCTGAAGTAAGGCTGCGGAACAACCCTGAGGCAGGAGGAGAGGTATGAAGATACAGCAGACAAGACCAGCTATGTGTGCTTAGCTTGCAGCAGGCGGTGACCCCACCAGGACAGTCCTGTTTCCTCTTCCTATACCAGCTGGTACACCCTGGTGATGTCACAGTCCAAATGCCACACCTCCACAGAACAAGACACCAACTGCACAAGACTGAAGACCCAGCAGCTTGACTGGGCATCTGAAGTACATGCTATGTTCACTAGAAAAGCAGAACGCTGAGGGCCATCCTCCTTCCCTTACAAGTCAGAAGCCACAGGGTGACATCTGATGGTACACATCCTCTTTTGCATGCTTGGGGCCTGAGGCCAACTCTAGTGATAAGAGGCCAAGGAAACACTGAGGCTGCACCAAGCATCGCACAGGAAGCAAAGCACACACATGCTGTGATGGTTAACCTCCACTGTCAACCTGACTGGATACAGAATCACCACGGAGACACGCTATGGAGGGCTATTGAGGATGATGTTCCCAGAAAGGTTTCAATGAGGAGAGCCCGATCTGAATGTGGATGGTATCATCCATGCACCAGGACTGATCCCTCCCATCTCCCACCTCCACAAAACCTGCAAGAGCAAGAAACCGCTCTATCCTTAGAGCAGGAGGATCTGTCTGTCTGCCTTGTGGAACCTAGCATGCCATGTCTACACAGCAGTTCTGCTGCTTCAAGGCTGTACCGTAGCTGGGAGCCTGTAACTCTCCAAATAAAGCTATAGGGAGCACCTTACCTCAGATTCCTTTCTGCAACCTGTCAGCATCTTTTCTTGTTTATATGTATACCTTAGGCAGCTGCTATGCCTCCCCATCGTGACAGACTGCACCCTCAAACTGTGAACCAAACAAGCACTTCCTTAAGGCATAATCAGAGCCTTACGTTAGCGCAACAGGCACGGCAACAGCAAGTGCAGGGTCCTCAGACTGAAGGACAGCAAAGAGACTGAGAAGGGGCCGAAGCAGTGTCCACAGCGAGGCAAGCGTGCAATCTGCCCCTGAGTGAGTCTGCTTTCTGCCTAGGACTGCTAAGTGTCACACAGGAGAGGGCGCTGAGGCTGAGCAGCCAGAACTAAAGGACTAATGGGGAGTCCATTCAATGGCTCCTGCCACCCCAGCCTGCCCATCTGTCTACTCATGCTAGGAGGCAAGCACTCACCTTAAGGCCTGGACAAGGTTGAGATCAGCAAACTCATGCAGCTCAACAAAAGCCTGAAGAACTTTGATATTAAAGTCATCCCTAGGAAAGAGCACACAGGGAGAGCACATCACATCCCAGTCCTCTGCGGAGAATGCTTATCACACACATCACATCCCAGTCCTCTGCGGAGAGCGCTTATCATGGCAGGCCTTACAGATGACAACAGCTGACAACAAGCAACCATGTCTTCACTGTAAATTTGTCTTCTGAGTTTTTATTTGTTTTGCTCTTTTGAGAGAGTCTCTCACTAGACTGGAGAAGGCCTGGAACTCAGGATCCTCCCGGCTCCACCTCCCACATGCTGAGATTACAGGCTCCCAGAACCCGTGCTCCCCATCTTCAGGGTCAGTGCCAAGGACGCTGAAAGGCTCTCTGCTGAGTATTTCCTAACAGACAGGAGATGGAAAGGAGTCCACCAGAAAGCCTCAATTCATCTTCAGGCCAGCTCTACCTATGACAAGTTGTGAGGCCCCGGAATCTACATACACCCTGGAACCTCTCTCTGATAACCTCTGCTTCATAAATGGGGTTTCTGAGCATAAGGAAAAAGCAGCAGCACCCAGGTGATAAACCATCAAACGCAGCGACCAGGAAAGTCTAGGGAAAGACGTCATAGTGGGGGGATTTGATTTTGGAGGGGGGTGAGATCAGGTCTCATCTGTAACTCTATGTAACCCAGAGAATGCATTGTAATCCTCCTGCCTCAGCCTTATGAGTTCTGGGATTACCAGCACAAACCATACCAGTTTCTAAAAGTTAAACATGAAAATGCAATAAAAGGCTTTTAACATTGAAATAGAAATAGAAGGAGAAATGAAGTGTCTGTGTGCTTCACTGGATTGTACCTCAAGTCCCGCCGCAGGCTGCTCACATGTGCTCTACAGACATCCCCACTAGCAGCACCATGCCAGAGGTCACCTGCCCTGGCTCAGGACTAAAACCCACCATGAGGGCCAAATACCTACAACCTCAAGAAACACAGGGATTAGAGCAGACCTGGCAGAAAAGCTGGTCTGTACCACACAAACACTAGACATATCTTAGGCAGTGACCACAGTATAGTGCTGCTGCCCGTTGGACACCTCCCCCCCCCCCCCCAGGTGGAGGCTTCAAGTTAAAAGAAGGGAACACGGAAACAAAGCTCTGGTGGAGAAACATGGTACTGTTATCTCCAAAGCCCTTGATGGTTCCTTAACCTGTGTCCCCAGAAGGGGGCATGATGAGATCTTCCCAGGAGGCAAGCAAGGCCTATTCCTGCAGATCACAGAGGCTGGCTTAAGTCCCCAGTCTTGCAACACACATGTCAGATGAGCCACTGAACTGGCAAAGTGGCTTTGTGTGAGGCACACTTGAGCCAGGTGAGTGTCCACACATGCATGTCCCACTGCTGCTCAGTGTGGAAGGACCACAGTGGCAGCCACGCTAGGGCCACAGGTAAGGACAAAGCCTGTAACCACAGCAGCTTCCAGAGCCTCAGGGAATGGTGCCAGAGGCAGTGCTAAGGGCAGGACTCCCATCCTACAGTATTAGGATGTAGGACTGAGGCAGGTCAGACTACAAGACTTCTTCATATCTCCAGCTGTGTCTTATCAGTCATCAAGTATGATTTTCAAATGCTGCTCTTTGGGGGAGCTGCCCCACCTCTCTCTCTTTCAGGTTCTTCGAGACAGGGTTTCTGTCCTGGAACTCCCTCTGTAGACCAGGCTGGCCTCCAACTCAGAAATCCGCCTGCCTCTGCCTCCCAAGTGCTGAGATTAAAGGCGTGCGCCACCACTGCCCGGTTTCTGGACCATTTTTATCCTTATGTTAGTTGTGTGTGACCGACGGGGAAGGGGATGTACAGGTGTGTTTAGGTACAGCAGAGGTCAGAAGAGGACACCAGGCCCCGGGAGCCACTAGATGTGGGAGTCGCAAATACAACTTAGGCCCTCAGCCGAGCTCCTGCTCTTGCCTGCTGAGTCAGCTCTCCAGCCCCACAGTCACACGTCTGTCCTTGCGTCAGTATTGTACTTTATTGATTAGTATAATTTTTATTTTATTCTGTAACCAAAAAGTGGTTTTTTGAACTTTGTTCTTTTTCAACACTGTGGCTATTTTGATCCCTAAAATCTTCCACGTGAAATTTCATAATTAGCTTATGGAGTTATGTGAAGAAGCCAAATAGGGTTTTGGTAAGAGTATGGGATCTACCCATACCCGGTGGGGGTGCCGACTGCAGCAAGGCTCCCTCCCAACCCATCACTGCAGGCTGGACTCCCACCCACTCAGATCTCTGCATTGCCTGAATCCTTTCAGGTTGCAGGCTGTCTGCACGTCTTCTGCTAAATTCACTCCTGGTCTTTTTATAATGCTACAGACCTCCTTTCTGTCTGCTGAGGTGAGACTGACTTACAGAAACAGGACCGACTGTGGTACATGGAGCTTGACCCCGGCAACCCTGCTGAGCTTGCGTGTTCACAGTCTGGGGTGTGTCCTGGCTGGGTTTACTGTCAGCTTCACAAAAGCTGCGGTTACTGGGGAAGGGGAGCCTCAATTAAGAACAGTATCTATCAGGCTGGCCTGTAGCCATGTCAGTGAGGTTCTCTTGACTAATGGCTGTCCGCTGTGGGTAGTACTGTCCCTAGGCAAGTGGATCTGGGCTACAAAGGAAAGCTAGCTGATCAGTGGAGCTGGTTTGGCGGTGTGAGTGCAGGTGAGCCAGCCCTGAGGGCGTGAGGGCTGGAGAGCCGACCCTGCCTCCTTTGATGGTGGCATTGGATGGCCTACCTGGAGCGATGCTGGAGAGCTTGCCCTGGTGGTGTGGAAAAGGGAGAGCTGGCAGGCTGAGCAGCCCAGTTACCAACCAGGCCCAGTTCCAGGGCTCCTGAGTTGGCCCACCCCCAAGTCTGTATCACCTGTGACTGTTGGGGTTGTAAAAGGGCTATACTTGCTAATCCAAAGCTGCAGAATCTCCACGACACGAGGCAACAACAGGATAACCAGGAGTCCTAGTGGGAAGCCAATTATTGATGACATCACAGAAGCCAGAGGCCACAAAGCAGACCAATGGCTCACTGCATTTAACATTCGTAAGGTAAGATGTGTGGACAGAGGAATCTACTATGGGACACACTGTGACACTGCTTTCTAGGCTTTGTTTTGTTTACTTCTGTTTGTGTGGCTTTTTTTTTTTTTCATTTAGGCAGGGGGAAGGAGGTTGCAAGGGCAGAGAGTGGATACCAGGGGATGGGGAGATGAGTGGGGGGCTGGGGTGCATGGTGTGCAACTCTCAAAGGATCAATAAAAAGTAAAGAGAAAGATGGCAGCCAGCTGAGCACGAGGCTGCGAGCAAGGCAGAGCAAATGCTGCTGCTGCTGCTCCTCCGAGTCCTGCTCAAGTGCCTGCTCCGCCAGCCTCCCTGGAGCCCAGACAGAGATGTGTGTGCCACAGACATTCTTTCCTGCCCAAGTTGCTTTTGCTCTGAGTGTTTTATCACAGCAACAGAATGATATCAGGACATCGTGTATATGTATGTATGGTGTGTGTACATGCCTGCTTGCAAGTATGTTAGTACACACGTGTGTTTAGCTACATATGTGTGGAAGCCAGAGGCTAATGTCTCAACCACTTTTTGCTTTACTTTCTGAGGCAGGGTCCCACACGGCCTCTGCTCGCTTTCTGTAGGATTCTCTAGACACACGGATCTCGTCACCTGCAAACAGTCCACTTCTACCTCTCCAACATGCACTTTTCTCACTGCTGACTATGTGACCTGGCCAGCATCAGCAGCAGTGCTCCTCTGAAGAGCAAGAGTGAGGGCAGGCAGACTTCCTGTGCCCTCTCACTTCAGGCCTGACATGTGCACTGTCTGTCATGCTGAGGGAAACCCCTGCCTTTGCTACGTTGACTGAAGTGTCCCCATGAGTGTTGCTGTTTACTCTAAAGTATGTGCCACCATGACCAGCTTACGCAGTGCTGCCCAGGACTTGCATGTTATACAAGCACTCGAACTAATGATCTATATGGCTGGCCCTGAATTACTTGGTGTGTGTGTGTGTGTTGCTGCTGTTGTTGCTCAGGATGAATGCAGGGCCTCGTGCACACTAAGCAAGCATTGTACCACTAAGCATCACCAAAGCTCTGGGACTGACGTGACTGAATTAACTGCCCAGGGCCAGGAAAGCCAGGAGCTAGCAAGGAAGTGAGCGATTGAACACAAAGAAACGGCCATGTCACTAGAGGCTGTGTAGGCACTCGTGAGGCCTTTGGTACATAATCTTCACTTACTGATAAGTCTGATGTGCTAATTTGTTTTAAAAGTTCATTTCTATAGGCATAAGATGCTTGTTTGTAGCTTTTGGCTCATCAATGTCTTCTTTGGGTATTAACTGACCTCCCTGCATGAGTTGTTCTACTTTAGATCAAGTATTTTTAGTAATAAACTAGAAGCAGACCTGCCCTGACTAGGCAATGTTAGGCTTTAAATGCCCCCAACATTGGGAGTGGGCACCTGCTGCCACCGTCTTCCCACCTAGCCCCAGCTAAGCACAGCAGACGGCCCTTCAGGGACTGGTGATCCCCAGTAATCCCAGCCCTTCGAGCAGAGGGAAGAGATAGATCTAAGCATGAAGCCAGGCTAGGCTACATACACAGCAGGTCCTGATCTCAAAAACCAACAAAGACAAACAAACTAAAACCACCAGCAGACAGACCTTTAGCTGAGGTGAGAAAGTCACCTCGAGTGACAGGGGAGAGACCCATGAAAGGGCTGGGATACTTGTGGGCCTACCTGCAGACAGCACACATTCTTTTGAGGGCCAGGAAGGAATGACACTGGTGACAGAGAATGGTTCCAATGGGACACAGACCTGCCTGACTCTCAGTCACCCACTCCTGCTCTGTGTGCTTCTGCTGCACATCTGTCCAGATCATCAAGTTCACCCCTACGCCTCCTAAGTAGGGCTTTGGTCCACTTTAACATTTGGTGCCGTATGATCCCAAATGCCCGGGTGTCCCCATCCCTGTCCTCACTCGGCCCCCAGCAACCTGGGGTCAGTGCCTCTGTCCTTCAGCTCGCAGCTCAGGGGCTTGAGGGCCTCCTCAGCTTACCTCTCACCCAGGTAGTCTCCGATGACGGTCTTGTTCAGGCCCTCTCCTTTGTACAGAAACTGGGCGACATCCTCTGGGGAGCTCTGCAGCAGGTCGTTCTCAATTAGGAACTGAATGCCCTGAGGAACAAGGTGGAATGGAACATGCAGGTCAGGAGGGCCACTCACGATCCATTTTCACAGTTAGAACCCAACAGGTTTAGACACAGTGAAAATGCCAGAGACCTAGGAGGGCACACGGTCTGGTTTCATCCACTCGAGAAGGAGCCACTCTGTTTGTCAGGTATTACCCAAGCAGTTAAAAATCATCTTCACACTTGTAAAGCTAAGGGAAACATCTCGCTCCTGCTGCACAGACTTCGCTGTGGTGAGAGATGCTGTCAGCTGGGCAACCCAATGCCTGCCCCTAAGCACCAATCTCTGGAAACCTTGTATTTCTGTCTTATGTATGTGACTGCTTTGCCTGCATGGATGTCTGTGTACTACATGCATGCCTGGCAACTGCAGAGGCCAGAAGGAGGAGTCAGATCCTCTGAGACCGGAGTTACTGAAGGTCTGAGCTACCATGTGGGTGCTGGTAATTGGCCTCAGTCGTCCGGAAGAGCAGCTGAGCCATCTCTCCAGCAGCCCTTCCCCACCTTTTACAAGATAACTGTAAGTTATTAAACATAAGTAAACTTATGTTTACTTATGTGTGTGAGCCCACACACTGGCCATGATCAGAGGTCAACTTGCCATGGACTGGATCTGTGCATTTACCATGGTGTCCTGGGGATGGAACTCAGAGCTTCAGGCTTGGTGGGGCCTTTGCCTGATGACCTCCTTGTTCACTGCGATTGTGTGTCCCATGTGTGAGTGTCGTGTATGTGCCACAGTGCACAGCCTTCAGAGTCACACCCTGAGGCTGAACTCAGGTTACCAGGCTTGTGTGGCTTCCCATTCTGCCCCAACCCAACCCTTTTCAATGACCTAAGACATAGGCCTGGCCAAGCTGACATAAACGGAGGCCTGGAGGGATGCACGCTTCTACTGCCTTTCCTCTTTCTTTCCACCTTGAAGTCCATGCCATGACAGCACCACGGCGTCCCTCATGTGAGAGAGAGAAAGACTGGGATAAGCATCTTGTGCCTGTCACTTGGAAGACACTTATTGCCACAGCATCCACATGAGAAAATAAATTCCATTGTGTAACCAATTGGAGGGTGTGCGTGTGTTTGTTACCTGAAGCCAAAGACATGTTAACTGGCACACCGCCACTGAGCTTACACCAAGCAAACACATGCCTGCTTGAAGAACCTGCAAAGTGCACTGGCGGTTTTGAGAATGGGTCGTCCCGAGCCTAAATCAGCTGCACTACACCATCTCACGGGACTTCCAGGACCCATAATAGCAAACCTTCACCTTTCACACAACTTGAGAGCTGGTTTATACCAAGCTACCTTATTCCAGGCTGGGGAGAGCACTTGGGAGTCTGCTATCCATGTGCCAAGAGGCGTTTCTACAAACTCAGGGAGGCTTTTCCAGCTGAAACTCCCAGGCCTGCTGTGGCTTCCTCATCCACCCACAGTCCATCTGGCAGCCATATTTAGCATTCCCAAAAACTTCATACAGCAGCAGACAGCCAGTAAGAGAAAAGATAAAGATAGATGATGGAAGACTGCAACCGGGTGGAGAGAACAAAATGAACAAGAGCTCATAGACCTGGGACACAGCAAAAGACAGCGCAAGAGCACACGTGTGTAAATGCATTATGATCGCTGTGTGCGCGGTGCAGGCATGTGCATGTGCACATGTGGCTCATGCATGGAGGCCCTACGCTACTCTCATGTCTTCTTTGTGCTCCATTTTTAATTGTTGAGGCTGGGTCTCCCACTGAACCCAGAGCTACCAATCCTAGTCTATCTACTTAGCTACCTTGACCAGGGCTTTCCTGTCTCTGCCTCTCAAGTGTGGGTCCACTATGCCTACTCGGGTTTTGTGTGGGTTTGGAGGCTCAATCTCTGGTCCTCAAACGTGCACAGCAAACTCCACAGCCACGGAAGCCGCCTCCCCATCCCCAGGCAGGTGTATTTTCATTCTGCTTGCGCAAGGCTTAAAAAAGGAAAACCTAATTTTGGTGATCGTGTGGGATACCTGGGGGAATGGATCGGAGAAACAGTGGCCCCAGAAAGGTGGCCTACAACGTTCTGCAAGTACAGTTTGTTCTGGGCTGAGGGTTTTGTTTCTTAATTCGTCAGGAGGCTTCAGGACTTACATTTAAAATTTGTGGGCCATGCAACGTGCAGTTTAAATCTGACAGTCCTATGTTAACTCTTGTGTGTCTCTGAAGGGTCTATCTGGCCCCTTCTTGCTGCTTTTCTCTGCTTGCTGCCTCCACAAGCAAAGGGCCACTGCCACACCTGCTACCACACAATCTTCTGCCCCACCTCAGGCCCAGAGCATCCCGATGACCATGCCTGACTCTAAAACCATGGGCCCAATCTAATCTTTTTCCTTTAAACTCTGCTCAGTGATGAAATGTCTGATGCAGACTAAGCACAAATGGAGTCAAAAGCCAGATACCAAGCAAGTGGGTGTAAGAAAGTCTCCATCAGAGAGAGATACAGAAAGGAAGCAGAGGCCATGGGAGCAAGCCTGCTGAGTCCAGTCATCAATGTCCATAAAAGAGCAGTTAAGCCAGGTACTACGTAGTGTCACATGCCTGCACCCTCAGCACTTCAGAGGCTAAGGCAGGACGATCTTGAGTTCTAGGCCAGCCTGGACTACACAGTAAAAGGGAATGTGCACAGAAGAGAGAGAAAGCACAGAGGCTGGAGGCTATGTTCACAGCTAAGGCACACCGCTGTCAATCACCTACAGCTAGGATAGAGGCCTGGACAGACTCTCTATTCAAGTTTGAAAGGTATTTTGCTTGGACCTTCAGCTTGGACTCCTTGTCTCCTGTATGAGGATATATTTCTGTGTCTTAAGTTATCTAGTTTGGGGTAATTTGTTACAGAAGGTAAAGAGTACTAGACATTAAAAAAAAAAATCAAATGTCTCATTAGTAAAAAGGTTTTTGTTTTTTTGTTTTGTTTTGTTTTGTTTTTGAGACAGGGTTTTACTGTGAAGCCCTGGTTGGTCTGGAACTCACTTTGTGAACCAGGATGGCCTTGCAGTGAGTGATCTGTGTGCCTCTTCCTCTCTCTTCACTTCAGTCTTCCTCTAAGGGCATCTCACCCGAGAGGTGCTGGTGTGTGAGTCCTTCTGTGTATGTGCTTTGCCTCCATGTGTGTCTGTGCACCACAAACACACAAAGGCCAGAAAGGGCTTCAAGTTCTCTGCAACTGGAGTCATAGTGGATGTGAGTCACCCCGTGAGTGCCAGTCTCCAACCCACACACCTCGGACCACTAAACCGCCTCTCCGTCCCTGCTGGTATTACTTCTAACCTAGGTAATTTAGCCAAGTCAACAGCTTACTCTTCTCATCCCTTAGCTGGGAGATTTTTTTGGGGGCGGGTCTTTCGGAAGGAAGAGTTCATGAAACTCTGAAGCCAGGCCAAACCCGCCATGACCACGCCAAACCCGCCATGATCACACCAAACCCGCCATGACCACACCAAACCCGCCATGACCACACCAAACCCGCCATGACCACACCAAACCCGCCATGACCACACCAAACCCGCCATGACCACACCAAACCCGCCATGATCACACCAAACCCGCCATGACCACACCAAACCCGCCATGACCACACCAAACCCGCCATGATCACACCAAACCCGCCATGACCACACCAAACCCGCCATGACCACACCAAACCCGCCATGATCACACCAAACCCGCCATGATCACACCAAACCCGCCACGACCACACCAAACCCGCCATGATCACACCTTCTTCTGGAAATGTATAAACCTTAGTTTCACCCTGCTTTTCATGGCAGCCCAAAATCTTGACATTTAAACCTGTATGTGCCTCTCAATACCTAGAAAACCTCAGCAGTTTTTATTCCTCTCCTTTCTTATAAAATATACTGAGCGAATTTGGGTCTTCTAAAATACATTTTTTCATAGAACTCTCTTCTTGTTTAGACTTGGGGTTTGTTGGTTTCTTTTTGTCTTTTGTGTGGCTGTTTTAGGAGACGGCACATATCACATTCTGTGGTTTAGGCTGACCCTGAACTTGATGATCCTCCTGCCTTAGCCTCCCCAGTACTGGGGTTACAGCACCCCTGGCTCTGTGCACCTTCTGTATTCTGGGTGTGTTTCTTGTTTTAGGTATATTTACTCAGTTTCTCAATACTCAGACAAGGTCTTAGTGACTAACTTTTTGAGTCCCTGCATGTCTAAAACTGTCACTGCTTTGATTTTTCCATTAGGGACAGTCTGGACAGAGTTCTCAGTTTTAAATCATTTCTCCCCTTACACCCTAGAAGAGACTGTTTCGCTACTGTGCCTGACACAGCATTCTCTGGTAATACAGCTCCAGACTTCCTTGATCTAATCAAACCTTTCCTGATTTATTTATAAACTCTAGTGTTACTTCTAGACTCTAGCCCACTGAACAAAGTCAAAGCTCTTTGCTTAAAGTGTCATCGCTCAGAGGCTGACAGTCCCTCCTACCTGAGACTAGTCACTCTGGCATTTCCTTGTGCTTTCATGAGGTGACATGGCACCCTATGACACAGGCATAAATAGTGTTCTGAGCTACAAAGTGAGATTTTCTACTGTGTCTGTGGACTAATTGTATATGTCCCTCAAGATGCACACACAAAGCCCCAACCCTGTGACAGCCAGTGAAGGCAGAGACTGTGGGGTGATCAGGTAAGACAAGCTCATTTGGAGGTGCCGGGGTGGGTCAGGGCATACAGCGCCTGAGAAGAGGAACTCCAAACCCAGCTTCCTCCACAGCCTCAGCACATGAAAATTCAGAAAGAAGGCTGCCATCTGCACGGAGAGGAGGGACCTCAGTGAACACAGCATGAAAGCACCCATGGGTTCAGACCTGCAGGCTGAACAGAGAAGTGTGAGAAGAAAATCTCTGTGGTTCCCATCCCTGGCCTGGGTGCTGTGTTCACTTCCATGCATGCCAGTTTGTATGCATCCCAGGCTAGCCTCCAGTTGGCTTTGTAGGTCAAGACGACAGTGAGCTTCGGATCCTCTGGCCCTCCTGTTTCTACCTTCCAGCACTGGGCTTACAGCCTCACTCCACCAACCTGGTTTTCAAGGTGTGGTATTTTGCCATAACAGCTCAAGCTGACTAAAGCAAGTATCACAACCAAGTCTACAATACTAAATGATTTAAAAAAAATTCATGTGCAGACTAAATGAGCTTTAATTATAAATAGTTGAATAGAACCAGTAATTAACATAAAATTCATAAAAATACTTTCAGGTCAAAAGGGACATCGAGTGAAACCTACTAAGCGATTCACCACAGCCTGACTAAGCCCTGACGCCCTTGGATGTGGTGGGCAGACCTGGGGCTCTCAGCAAGTGACCGACAGGCCTGCACCCAGAGCCCCAGACCATGAGAAAGGTCCAGGTGCTTGTGACAAACTGAAACATCAACTCCATCTTTTCACAAGGCCATGGGAGTCAGCCATTTGCATGCTGAAGGCCAGAACTGTTCCTCACCTTTTTGGGGTCCATGTTGAATTTCTTCCTTCCCATGGCTATTTGCTTGTTCCTCTGAGTAGTTTTGCTATTGGTTTTAAACAATTTTGAAAAATCATTAGTATTTCACAGAGTACAGCAGAACCACACATCCCTGTTCCTTTTCCATCTCAGGTCAACCTGGGCATAAGGCAGTGGTGTCCCGCAGACCCTACTGCCCTCCACAGGTGACACTGCTGCAGCGTTTTGCATTTTCATGAACAGTAAGACTTCTTCAGAAAGGCTAATGGTGAAAAGCAGGGCCTTGCTACAAAGCAAGACTTTAGAATCCTGTTCTCATAATACAGAGTTAACTCAGAGTCCCTCTGCTTACTCCCACACCTACAAAGTTGGCGAGGACACAGGAGGCATGAGGAAGGATGGCCAAAAGCCCAACTTCCCAGCCCAGCCCTTGCTCCTGCTATAGTGGCTGGAGGAGGTGGCAGAAATAAAGAGGGGGAGGAGTCTCAACAGCCACAAGCATTTTACCTCTCCTCCACTGAAGTCAGGTTGTCAATCTCCGTCATCACTTCTGCAATTTCATATTTCAGCCTCTGTTAGAAAAGAAGGAGCCAGGTCATGGGGTATCTTCACTCTCCTATACTCATAGGCTCAGAGACATCCGATCTTCTCCAGGCACACGCTTTCCTAAGGACTCATATGAGCATCACAAGGCCCAAACTCAACATCTGTACCAGTAAGGTAGACTCAATGCCAGAGGCAGCACAGCACAGAGAACACAGGCAAGCAAGCATACACTCATGCACGCACACTCATGTACTCACACACTCATGCACACGCATATTCATGTACGCCCACACTCATGCTCGCCCACACACAATCTCCACCTCTCATCACACATATCACATGTGTCTAACTAGGCAGGCTCTTGAGTATCTGTGTAAAAAATCAAGAAGGGAGTAAACAATACAAAAGCATGGACAGGCAAGCCGGGGTCCTTAGCTAAACCATGTGGTCATCACATATAACCAGACGCATGGGTAGCCTGCATTCTGAGGGGAGCAGAGACTTGGATATGTCTAAGTTGACATCAGGTTTGCCAACCAGTCTCATGACTGTCACTTCATAAAAGATGAAGCCCCTCAGGGCTAGAGAAACGGCTTAGAAGTTAACACACTGTGCTACCCTCTTCCAGAGAACCTAAGTTCAATCCGTGCACACACATCAGATGGCTCACACCACTTAAGTCTAGCTCGAGGGGGTCCCATTCCTCTGGCCTGTGGGCACCTGCACTCATGTCCATAGATACACACACATATACATCATTTAAAATAATAAAAATTCAAAGTGATGATTAGTTACGATTCTCTTTTGTTTTTTGGTTTTTCGAGACAGGGTTTCTCTGTGTAGCCCTGGCTGTCCTGGAACTCACTTTGTAGACCAGGCTGGCCTTGAACTCAGAAATCCGCCTGCCTCTGCCTCCCGAGTGCTGGGATTAAAGGCGTGCGCCACCACGCCCGGCTAGTTACGATTCTTTTTAAAAGAGCAACATGAAGCCCTAAGAACAAGGCCCAACTCAGAGACATCAGAAACGGAGGGGACAGAAAAGGCTCAACCCCCTGTGGCTGGCTTCCCCACCTCTCTGCAGTCAGAGTTCAGGGAAGGGGCCGTGTTATTAAGCAGTACAATCACTCTGTCCACACGATACCCACTCTCACTCTTTAGATAAAGGACTTCTCTGGTTTGCAGAATTTTCCAAGAATGCAGGCTAACCTGACAGCCAAACAGCCACCAATTACCTCTCAAGTACAAAGACATTATATTCAGAACCCTATTATGTATGTGCCAACAAGTTCAAACTTAAACAAGTTCCTAGAAAGGAGCCATTGTCTAGGACAATCGTGGCCTGTGAAGCAACATTTACTTTGGCAGTGACAGTGACTAGGAGGCCCCTCAAGCCAAGCCACACAACCATCTTTCCTGAGGACCAGGCGGCCCCTGCGTGCCGTCTGAAGCAGCTCAGATCCCCAGCTCTGAATGTATTGTATGTAGCTTCACTCAGCTCTTGCCCTGTGGGACACCCTCCGCCCTGGCCTCCGAGTCAAGTCCACAACTGTGGGAAGGCACTGTTTACCCATCGGTTTTATTTATCTTCGTTTAAATTTGTTATTCTGCCCTTACCAAGCAGGCACATGGTATATAGTTAGAATCCAACAAGTATGCTTGTCTGTCTATTCAAAGGACACAGACTGCCAAAGATATAGCAGGCACTTCTCTAAGTGCCTGGAATAATATACACAGAAAAGGGCAGCTTGTGCAGGGCTGTTGCCACTGCTTCCACTAACACTGTACCTCTGAGGCCACATGACAACTACTGGGAATGTTAGTCCCATCGAGGTCTCTACCAGAGCTTGTGCTTTCTGGGATGGACAGTCTTTGCTGCGCCAGTCTGGAGAAGCCATCTCCTCTGTCTCTGTATTTCTAATACACACATACTGAAGATTCAATGTCACGTGTTCCTGAAGCTACCCTACTCAGTATGCCACACAAATCCACACGCTAAGACACTCTGCTGTTGCTGATTTACCTCAATGTCATCAATAAGTTCCTTTTTTCTTCTACGAATGTCCAAAAGTTCTTCTCGCTCTTCTAATGACAGGTCTTCAGGCACTGAAAAGAAGAAGAAAGAAGAAAGAAAGGTCAACACCTTCGGGGAACCCGGTCAGGCTGGAGACTGGAGGCGGGAGGTTGGGTTGGGAGGCCCCGCCTGCTGCTCTGGAGGAAAACAAAGCTAAAGGACACCAAGCACCTCTGTGCACACCTCACCCCACCACAGTGCTCATTATCCCGCCCCCGTGCTTTAGCACAGAGACCTGAGGAGAGGTCACCATGGTGGGGTACTTCTCTGTACCCTCTTACAGGCTGTAGTGCTAAGATAGACACAGATGCAACCAGCACACCCCAGCACGCAGCAGGGAGCAGTGGGCAAGGTGGGCCTGCTGTACTCAGCTCTCAACTGCATGTAGCCTTTCACTGAAGTGCTACATATGTAACGCATAAAACAAGCACTGAACCAGACACACACCAGTAAGAAAGGTCAACGTGGTTACACTCTGGGGACTGAGAAATGCAGTGGGAAGGCAGCGCGGTGCTGGCCGCCTACACTCAGCTCCACCGTGAGCCTTGTAGAACTAGGGGCTTTCTTAGGCACAACTATGAAACTGCATGCCAATCTCACTAGCTGGCTGTGCTGGGCTGGGAGCAGAGCTGGGAGCACAAATGAGCAGGAGCTTGGGGAAGCACTCAGGTACATCAGACAGCATCCAGGATGCAGCACTCTGCAGCAGTGCAGCTGGAGTGCAACAATGTTGAAGAAGCACATTTTATAGATTAGAAATTATCCAGGAAGTTAAATGCCACCCACAGGAGGCAGGGCAAGCGGGCTGGCCTCTCACAGAAAACCAGTTGCTATCAGGTGATTTCAGAATATCTGTGTAGACACTGCACACATTCTCTTACGAACCTCAAGAACAAAAAATTAAATAATAAATTGTTCAGGTATTTTCTTAGCTTTGTTCCCCACTGCCATGATAAAATACCCTGACAAAGCTGTATTAGGGGGAAAGGGTGCATTTAGCTCACAACTCCAGTCCACTGTCATAGGGACTCGGTGGAGTTTGAACACGCATCCAAGAGCAGACAGAACGAGTGTGTATGACCATGCTAGTGCACAGCTTGCTCTCGTCACTCACTAGGACCCAGCCTGTGCATGAAATGGTGCTGCCCACACTCACAGGAGGTCTTCCTCACCTTAACCCAATCAAGAAACTCCCGAACGGCCACAACCACAAACCAATCTATTCTAGAGAATTCTTTACTGAGACTCCTTTTGCAGGAGATTCTGTATTATATCAAGTTGGCAATTAAAACTACCCACGGATAGGCTGAAGAGATGATCCTGAGGTTAAGAGCGCTGGCTGTTCTTCCAGAGGACCTAGGTTCAATCTGCAACACCCACATGGCAGCTAACAACTTTAACTCCAGCTCAAGGGGATCCAACATCCTCAGACAGACATACATGCAGGAAAAACATCAATTCACATAAAACAAACAAATCATTTAAAAAAAGAAAAACTAACCACATAAATACATGTCATAACATGATCAGAACAATGAATGCAGAATGTGTAATAAGTACATCCTGTAAGGTGTGGAGGAAGGAGAGGAGCAGAGCGCCTGTTACATTGCTACCTCTTCTTCCTCTGCTCGCTCCACACCGAAACACGAATGGTGCCTTAGTGGTGTCCTTAGGTAACCCTCTATGCCAAAATGCTACTAAGGAAACGGTTACTGCTCTCCAAATAACAGAGGGCTATAAAATACCTGGACCCCTCAAAACACCATGAGGACAGTCATTACTAGCCCTATTTTAAAACTGAGGCCAAGAGAGATCGAATGATTTTTCCCTAGGAAAGAGATATTGAAGAAAGAATGGGGGTGGAAAGATGGCTCAGCACTTAAGAGCACTTGGTGCTCTATCAGAGGCTCAGAGTTTGATCCCAGTACCTACATCAGGCAGTTCACAAGTGTCTGTGACTGTGATTCCAAGGGCCAAATATTTCTTTAGGAGTCACTGAATGGATACACACACCTAGATAGATAGATAGATAGATAGATAGACAGACAGACAGACAAACTTAGATTTCCACAAGGTCCCTGGAACCAGTGTCTTCCTTCTACCTTGCAAAGTGCCAGCTTCATCATGGAGCTGCCTCCAGCCCTGCTATGCAGTACTTGGTGCTGAGGCTATGTGCTTCCTCACCCCAGAGGCTTCTACAGAGCCTCTCCTAAGTCTCACTAGCCTGAGCTGTCTCAGGTTGCCGGTCTCAGCTCAGACCAATCAGCAAAAGTAGGAGGCATGTCCAACACACACACACACACACACACACACACACACACACGACATTTTATGCCTTTTATGTCAAAGAAAAGACATAAAAGGAGCCAGCAATGCCCAATACCCAGAAAGATGAAGCATAAACAAGCATACATGTTTTCTCTTCAAAACTATTATCACAATCATCAACTTTAACAAAGAGAATATTTCTCAAATTAGGCAGCCTTTAGTGGTATTAGCCGGATATAATGTCAACCACACCGATCAGCTGCCTAAAGCCACCCTTAAGAAAGCCTAAGGCTTTTCTTCTGCTGACCTCTCCGACGTACGTACGTACACAACACAAGAGTCTAGAAGCAAAGAGCTGCAGATTTCAGGCTTCTGCAGATGGCTTCTCTAAAGAAACGGTTTCCTCTCCTGCCCTGGAGACAAGAAAGCTGCTAAGAATGAACAAAGGTAACGGAAACACCGAGATGGTTTCATCCTAAAGATGCCAGTGCTCATCCATCAGAGCCTTCCCACGCCTGCCTGGACCTCTCTCTTCTACAATGCCTGTCTTAGTCTTTAAGGCAAGGAGGCACTAAGCAATAAAGTGCTGCCCATTCACCTTGCCAGGAAGTCTCATCTTAAAGAGGAGAGGAGCTAGAGAGGTGGCCACAAGCAGAGTGCTTCCCGCCAAACCCAACCTGAGCGTGAGCCCCAGGATCCACATGTTAGGAGGAGAGGACTGACTGCCATATGTGTACCATGGGCATGCTTGCACACACACACACACACACACACACACCCACATGGGTGGGGGAGGGAATATGTAATTTTAAAAATATAATTTTTGTCAGGTAGGATAATTGTTGCAGTTATATAGGAAATATCCTTATTTTCTAGAGATTTATAACCAATTATTTTGTGGTATAAGGCTATTAGATCTAAATTTTACTATCAAAGACTTCAGAAAAAAATTGAGTAAGCTAAAAATTACAGAATCATTTGATTGGTTATCAGTTCTACATTCCAAGTTTGAGATTTCTAGGCCAGGTATGTGGGGCATGCCTTTAATCCCAGCACTCAGGAGACTCCAGCAGGTGGATCTCTGTAAGCTCAATAGCAGCCTGGTTTTCATATTAAGCTCCAAGGCTACACTGTGAGACTGTCTCCTGGACTAAGGTGGAAGAGGAGAAAAAGAAAGAAAAGAAAAGAAATTAAAATTTCTCATAATAAAAAGCCCCCCCCCCAAAAAAACCCTCTTTTGACTCAAACAGCTAGTAGCATCTCTTCCCGTAACATCTTTTGAGGTATCTGGCAGGAAACGGGACACTCTTCCACACATTAGAGAGACTAACAGGGCTGGGTTGTGTAATACAGCACTAATGCAAAGGATAAAAGAACATGATCCACTATCCCTGGACCAATCCCTGCATTTCCTCTGTCACTACTACACCTTTCCACACTGTCATGCTGTCAGGTGCCAGGATGCATCATGAACGTGGCAAGCACTGTTTGGTACTACACCTGGCATCTCTCTGCAGGCCCCTTCACATGCTCAGCTGCCATGTGAAGAGTGGAATGGCATGTGATGCTGGGGAAGGCTCACTAACGCTGCAGACCCTCCCCAGCAGCGGGCCGGTCCTTGCCCAGCAAAGTCCATACAAAGCTTGGACTCGCTTCTGACATCCTGGGCTCTGCTTTGTCACTTTAAGTGTCTTGGCTTAGGAGAAGTAAAGTTGTCTTAATGAAAAATATTTCCTCCAAGTTCAAGTAAGAAAAAAGGCAAAGCTGTCCACCCAGCACAGTCTTTAACATTTGGGCGTTTCCATTTTGCAAGAAGTACTCAACAGAAGGCGTGCTTTCTTTTATGAGAATCCCGAGTGACAGCTTCACTGTGGAGGGCTGTGAAGCCATTTTCTGTGAGTTGAGCTTTCAGCACGGGTGAAGGGTGTACCTGATGGTCATCTGATACGTCACTGCTTCTCCTGAGTAGCATCAGCTTAAAGTCAGACTAAAGGCAGTGCAGTGAAGAGCAATAGACGGGTGGTTCCTGCAAGCACTGCTGGCTTACATAGATCTCTGCTAGAGCGCAGAATGTTGCTCCCATCCCTTAGAAGTCAGATCTGGAGGCCTGCTGCAACTTCATGATTTCCACTACACCCTATGGAATAGAGACTGTTGACACGGCCTTCTCAGGCGTCTCTGCACTCTTGCTGGTAGTGGCCACAGATAGCCCCAGCTGGCGGTTAGGCTGCTTTTGTTGTGCACATTTGCTGTGATGACTGGGCGTTTGTGCATCCCTCTACTTCCTGTAACTTATTTTACTGTCACCATCCCTGAGAGTGTCATACTACTCAGAAAATTGTCAAACATCCGTCCATTAGAGGAGAAGCACTCCTCTAACTGTGGTAAAGCTTCCTCGATATTACTAAATAAGTCTCTGGGGATTTAATCCTCTTGCCATTCCTTCCTCTTTTCTTCTCTCCTTTCCTCCTCTTCTTCCCCTTTGTTTGTGATGCTGGGTATTTGTGTGGTCCTGTGCATGTGACGCTGTCACCTACCACAGAACTCTATCCCAGCCCAGCTTTGATCCCTTTTGTGTCGGAATAGGGAGCCTTGCACATGCCAGGTAACTGAGCTACATTCCAAACCCTTTCTTTATTTTGAGACAGTCTTGCTAAATTAACCAGGTTGGTCTTGAACTCATACAGTCTTAATTTCTTTATAAAGTTTTTAGGTTGGTGGCTAGGCAAAAGTTGGCAATTCCTCAACTCATAACATTTTCACCATATCCTACCCAAAGGCCGCAGCAGTGAATACAGAGTGAGAAACACTTCCTCGTGATCGCAAGCAGTGGAGGAAGAGAAGCAGAGGGGAGGCACTCCCTGAGCATGCCCACCCTGTCCGTCCTGCGTGTTCTCACTGGGGATGGACAGGATCTATATACTTTTAAGATGCCTTAAAAGAAGAGGATCCTTTGATGACTCTTTCCAGAAACTGAAGTGTTTATAGTGCTATGGTTTGCAGAAGGAGATGCTGAAAGAACCGCCAGCTTTGTTATCAGGAGCAGAACAGGGCAGCTTGACAGCCACTACATAGAAGAGCCCAGCTCCAAACACCAGGAGCCTTTACAGTCTGCCAGTTCAAGATCTACTCAGCAAGTCTGAACTCTGCTGCTCACTGCAAGCATAGCTCACATAAACCATTTGCCATACAGCGTTCTCATGTCAACAGGTGTGGTATGAGAACAAATAATGCCTTCCTGATTTCCAGGGTGAACGGTTCCAAAGTGAACAGCTCTGACTGGTGTGTGACTCACACTTCATTCCGAGTGGGGAAAGGGTGGTAACATCTGGATTCTGGATGTGGGCTGTAGTGTTTGCTGTTTCTCGTCTTATTCTACATGGAGGCAGGCCTGAGTTCTGTGCTCACATAATGAGGAGCCATACAGAACATAACTTCCATGACAGCAGAGAGCCCTAGCAGCACAGCACAGGCTAGATGCAGGACAGCAGGTACAGTTTCAGTTTGGTCCAAATTCTAGAGAGCAAACAAATGCTTTCACAAGGTAAAACAGTAGGGAAGGAAGGCAGGAAGTCCCGTGTTTCTGCTGCTGGCACAGCTTCAGAGAAGAGTCACAACAAAGTCATGACCAGGACCAGGCCTTGCTTTCTCAGGTACCTGCCTCCTTCAAATGAAGATTTGCAAATCAAAGCACCATAGCCTGCTGCTAGAGTCTGCTGCCAGCCAGGGTGGGCAACTAAACCTGGCCTTGACTTTGTCCGAAATGAAGGAGAAAGTGGACAAAATTCCAAACCTTGCAAAATAACTTTCAGAAAAGGTGAAACCAGCTACTTTTCAGACAATAAAATTTTAAAATAATTCATTGGTAGCAGATCTGCAGGCAGCCAGCTGTGGACTACCAAATGAAAAATCTTTATCTCTACAAAACAGTGTCCAGTGCTCAGAGGAGCAGCGTGAGCAAAGGTTCTCAACCTTGATGCAAGGCTCTTAAAAGATTTGGTGCTGCTGTCGGGACCAAAAGCAAACGGTGCACTGCTTTAGTAGGCATGAACAAGAACACAAGACTTGGAAGAGAAAATCAAATCACATTGTTCTGACATTCTTAACCTAGCTAACACCTGCAAACAGCTCAGGGCTGAGTCAAGAGAACCCCAAGTTCAAGGCCAGTCAGAGCTTCAGAATGAGACCTTGTCTCAGAAACACTAAAACAAGACAGATAACAAAAACAGGAGAAACAATATTATTTTCCTATATGAGAAATGGTATATAATGTTGGTGATAGACTATAATAAGTTGAAAATAAATTATTACAGGGCTAGAGAAATGGCCCAGAGGTTAAGAGCATCGGCAGAAGACCTGTCATGGGTTCAAGTCTGAGAGCCCACTTGGAACTCCAGGGGACATGACACCCTCTTCTGGTCTCTGTAGGCACCAAGCATGCATGTGGTGGACAGACATACATACAGGCAAAATGCCCATACAGATAAGCACCACTGTCTTTATAAACAGAATATAGTGTAGTGGCTGGGAAGATGGCTTAGTGCCTAAGAACACTCGCTGAGCAAGTATGTGAACCTGAGCGTACATCTCTAGCAGTCACAGAAGCAGCTGTCGTGGCTGTGCGCAACTGCAACCCTGGCACTGTGGGGACAGAGGTAGGAGGATTACTAGTCACTACATGCTCTAGTGAATAAGCCCAGCAGGACACTGAACAGCCTCCTCTATCCTCCACACAGAAACACAGCCCCCACTCCCCCCCCCACACACACACTATAAACCCTGAAGCAGCTAACAAGGTCGGAGACACTGTATGGAGAGAGTGGAGTCGAGTGCTGCTCTGTTTACCACATTCAATAAAATCCAGGCATGCACCCATTATACACTGCCTGTTCACAGACATTGAAGGATAGAAGTATTTACATCTCAGAATCAAGGAAAAATAGGGCCTTCTGTATATAGCTTAGAAAACATACTGGTATTTAAAATGTATGCTGACACTAAAGAATCAACAGTTACCTCCAAGATGAGCAAGCACTTTGTAACAGTGAAGTTATGTGAATAACTCATGTGTGACAACTTACAGGTGCCAGAAGCTGTCACTTCTCAGCTCTGGATTGTTGCTGTACCTAAGGTTCCCTTGTAACTCACCCCACTCCCCCACATGAGCATTGTCTCCCTGTGTCTCTCTCACATACTGTCCATAAGGCTAACATTCTGTTCTACAACTCTCCGGAGAAAAGATAAGAAGATATGAACTGTAACCAGAAACATTATGTTTTAATGTTTCTTTTGGTCAAAAGTCAAACATGTTAACAAATGATCCAATAAACAGAAATCTGACCACTTGGTTACTCAACCATATGTTCTGGCCCTCAACAGCAGACTGGAAATGGTATCTGCCACTTTCAAGTTTACTATCACTGCAAGGAATCAACACTAGCGCACCAAGCCTAACTTCCCTCTTGCCATTTGACAGCTTTTAGATTTTCTTGATTAGGGACATGCCAGTCCTACAGGATATTAACAAGGCATGAGCCCAGACACTGGTCCCCACTGATCCACTAAAGAGCCCTGTAAAGAGAAGCACCTCTCCTGCATTCCAAACACTAGCGACTCAAACATTAAGCATGGGTCAGAAAGACAGTTCAGAGCAGGGAGATCTGACAGCCAGGACAGAAGGGCAGCTGGGCACAGAAGCAGCGCTGAGCCTGTGGGTCTCACCAAGAGCCTCCTGACCTCTGAGGTGATAAGGCCAGGCAACACACTCACATCCAAGTGGGTCACCTGGCCAGTCACATGATGAGCTGGCTGGATGCGGGACTGAGCCACAGGGCCAGGTAAAACTGGGAGCCTCAAGGTCACATGGGAATTGCTAGTGCATGGTTACTCTCTTGGGTCCCCTCAACCTTCACTGTTCCTCTTTATTGTCCCAGGACTCTTTGCCTGGTCTTCTTTGAATTAAGTAAAACAATTACAGAGAAGTAAAAAGTGAATACTTTGCCACCTGGACACGATTGTTAGAGGAAACCCTGAGAAAGGACCGTTCAGAGAACAGATCTGAGCCAGGTGGAGAGGGAAGCCAGAGAGTAAGCACAGGCCCCTTCGGTCCACTCTGAAGGAAAGCCATGATGCAGCAGACAGTATCTCACAGAATAAAGAACTAGGAACTGGAGGCGGCAGCCAATGAACAGCAAAGCAAACAGGCTTCCCTCATGCTCCTGCGCGTTATGAACCATCAAGTGGAATCTTGACAAGATTTTATACGAAAATGTCCAGGCTACGCAGGAAAGGAACTGAGTTTCAAATTCCAAAGATTGGGGGATTAAGATTGGACTGAAGGAAAAATATCTATATCTATATCTATATCTATATCTATATATGTGTGTGTGTGTGTATATATATATATATATATATATAAATAAATAAAATAAGTGGGCCAAGGTGGTGGTCATTACAGCAATAGCCCTAAGTTCCATCCCCAACAGCACAAAATAAAACAACCAAAGACAAGAGACACCACCACACCACCAAGAGAAATTCAAAATATAAAAGATTAAAGCAGAAAAAATAGTGTATTGGTTCCTACTATAGGAGAGAAAAAAATAAGTCCTCTGTAAATTACAGTTCCAATCACGAAGAGGAATCTGTTTCTGACAGTGACTGCAGACTACCTTAGAAACTTCCTATGACCAAAGGAAGAGGGCAGATGTGGCAGTGTGCCGGGTCAAGGCCACAGAGCCTAATACCTCACCTCTCATATCTTGGAATCTGAGACCACCATGCTCTGGAGAAGCTAAGGTCCACAACCCTGAGGGGAGAAACCACACAGAGACAGAGCTGCAGACACCCCAGCTGGCACAGTCACCTCAGCTAAGCCCCCAAACACCAGGGTGTCACTGTGTATATGAGCTCAGCTCCCACATGACCTGCCAGCTTAATGTAGCAAGATGAGTGAACCCAGCAAATCAGGAGACAAAAAGACTATAGTAGCCAACATGCTACTGCCAGATTATAACAACTGTACTGGACAATGTGGTCTGCCATAACATGTAACTGGTATTTATACAATAAATATAAAAGGAAAACAAGTCACATTTAAAACCCTAAAGTTAAAAATAGAACAAAAATAAGGCTAATTTTTATGAAGAAGTGGCACATTTACAACAAACATAGTGTGTAACCGTTACAAATAAAAGCAAGAAGGTAGTGAGCAGGGAGATGGTCAGCGTGTACAGTGTCTGTCATGTAAGCACGAGGGCCCAAGCTCACATCCTTAGAAACCACATGAGGGTATGAGAGTGGGAGAGCTGAGAGCAGACCAGCTCAGGCCCAGATCCAGGGCTTTGAATTGGCCAGCCCCATCATCTACCCCATCAATCAACTGCTGGAGTACAGTTCCTCCAGAGCAAAACCACAGGATCTCATGACACAGGGCAACAAGAGGACTCCAGTATTGATAGAGTAGCAGAAGCCAGAGGCCTTGAATGAGAGCAGCGAGTCATTACGATCAACATTTGCAAGCAAAGAAGTGTGGAAAAGGGGTGTATTGTGGGACACACTGTGACACTACAGCTTCCACAACGAGACTTTTTCTCTGTTGGGGGGGGAGGTTAGCAGGGTGGAGGGCAGGTACGAGGGGAGGGCAAGATGAGTGGGATTGGGGTGCATGCTGGGAAGGCCACAAAGAACCAATAAAAAGTTTTAAGAAAAAAATCTAGGAGACTGGTGCGGAGGTGTAAGAGCAGTGGCTTTTGCAGGTACCCAGGATCAGCTAGAGCACCCAGATCACAGCTAACAGATAGCTGTAGTTCCAAAACAACCAACTCTGTCTTCTGGCCTCCAAAGACACTGCACGCATGTGGTGCATCAACACACACAGACAAATACAAACACACACACACAAACACACACACGGGGGGGTGCAAAACATAAAATAAGTTCTTTTTAATGTCTTGGGGGCTTGGCAGAAAGAGCAGTGTGGACTAGAACAAGCTATGCAAGAATAAGAACCCAAGTTTGAATCCCCAGCACCCACAATAAAGCTGTAAATGACCACACAGGCATACACCCCAGAGCTGGGGAAGCAGGGATAGGAAAATCCCAGGAGCTCTCTGGTCAGGCAGCCTAGCAAAACAGCAAGCCTCAGGATCAATGAGAAAGCATCTTGTTTCAGGGAAATCAGGTGAAAGCCATATTCATGCATAAGTGCATACACCTGTACATGCACATGTACAACACAAACACTGTATACATGTTTAAAATCGTTTTAACCTTTGGTGGATGTACAATGGATATAGTGTGGGGCCTAGATTAGATTCTGCATCACATGCGCACACGCGCGCACACACACACGCACACACAGGCACACGTGCACACACTTTCCCTCCAAGGGACTGGTGAGAGACACCTAAAGTATCTTTATCTATAGGTCTTGAGCCTTACTTACTCTGTGAAGACAGAGTGATGCTGGTCAGACAGAAGAACTGGCTCAGGGCTTCTGCAGAGCACGAGTAAGACAGTTAGGAAGCCAACTGCATACATGCCTACTGCTGAGAACAGAGATCTTTAAAAGCAGTACTGCACACATGAGGTAGTAGGTGTGGTTAGTGGCTTGATTTAATCATCCCACAGTATATCACACAGCAAAACATTATACTGTAGGGGCCTCCACCTAATGGATAAAGGTGCTTTCCTGCCAAGTTTAGCCACCTGAGTTTGAAACCAGAAACCTAAGTGGTGTCAGAATAGAGCCAACTCTCACAGGCTGTCCTGACATTCACATGTGTCATGGCACATGTGTGCCATCGCCAACATACCAAAGAAAGTAATTTTTTTTTTTTTGGTTTTGGTTTTTCCAGACAGGGTTTCTCTGTATATCCCTGGCTGTCCTGGAACTCACTCTGTAGACCAGGCTGGGCTTGAACTCAGAGATCCACCTGCCTCTGCCTCCCGAGTGCTGGGATTAAAGGCGTGCGCCACCATGCCTGGCTAGTAATTATTTAAAAATTAAATAAAAGAACTATCTAGCACACTGTCAATATACATGATTTTTGTTACCTCTACCTTAAAACTAGGAAGAAAAAATTTTTACCTTAAAATGACATTTCCAAATAGCTGGGAATGAGAGTGGATCCAGCGCCTGGAGACAGCACACAGGCCAGACACAGAGGCAGGTCAGAGTCCGCCTAGGCTTCTCTACTGGCTGCTTCTCAGAGAGCAGCAGACTGGGAACGGAGGGTTTCCTAGATCAGCATCTATTCACCCATGGAGTTTATTCTCTACAACTCTAGAACCTGTGAGCCCACTGCAGCCATGGCCATCTCCTAATTCAGGCTCCACCTGTCCCCGATAGGTGAGTCTGGAACTGAATGATTCCAGGCATGGCCACAGAGGTGAGCTCTCTCTTCTAGCCGTCCCACATAGTGAGCAGCCCATTATTCCTCATAGCACACCATCCATTCCTGCTAAGTCAATCACAGTGCTTTATTCCTTGGCTTTCATGGGAAGACCACATTCTCTGACCACAGAACCGTTAAGTCAGAATTCAGCAACAAAACAGTCACTAGAAAAACCACTTGTTTAGAATTTAAAAAACAACCTTAGAAGGGCATTATGTTAAATGAAATAAGACAAATACCACATGTTCTATCTCCTATGTGGACGCTAACAACCTGGACATCAAGTAGAAGAGAAAACAGCCGTTACACCAGTAAGAAAGGGAGGGGAAGGGGACAGAGAGTGGTGGCAGCATGTTCCAAAGCACAGTTACCTAAGAAGACAGTGCGTGCTCTCAAACACGACAGAGTGGCCAGGGCTGGCATCTGCCACAGAGGAGGCTCCAGGAGGAGGCAGGAGTTTCGGTCCCTGCTGGGCTGCATAGACCCTGAGGGGAGACCTGGAAGAGCGGGGAGTCTGCGGTGCAGAGCAGTCAGGAGAGATGCTAATTGCCTGATCTGATTAGTGTATGTTCTACTCAGGGATTAGAACTTTATCCCAAACAACCTGTGCAACTATGACGTTAACCAGAAAGAGAACGCTAAGGGTCCTAATGCAAGTAAGCTACTGGTCAGAGAAGACATAGTAAAAAATGGTTTCTCATAGTGAAACTTTTTTAAAGACCTAAAATGGACCGAGTGTGTAAAAATGTCACATACCAATGTTCATTGGCTATAGCTCTAATACTTAGAAAACCACAAGCTAACATGACAATTTTAGAAAACGAACTGAAAATGTACTCACTTTTTAAAGTAAGAAAAATAAATTGCTCAACCCTAAAGAAGAAAACACTTATTTTGTTAAAATGTGATACATTGTAGCCATTTTGGTGGCGCTTGGCAGATCTTCAAAGACCCAGGCTGCTTAATGCTGCAGTTCAGCTCCTAGGTGTGCATGGCAGAGAAGTGAGGACGCATGTCAACACAGAGCCCCGCATGCCAATCTCCAGAAGCACTGTTGACAACAACAGTCAATAGGTGAAGGGCGACATGTGTACATACATACTACAGACAGACAGACAGACAGACAGACACATAGAGTGAGAGGGAGGGAGAGAGGAAGATAGAACACGTGTGTGCCTAGTTATGTAAGAAGAGGCATCAGATCCCCTGGAACTGGAGCTGCACGTAGTTATAACCCACCATGTGGGTGCTGGAAGCCAAGCCTAGGTCCTCTGTAAGAGAAGCAAGTAACGGCTAAGCCATCTCTACAGCCCTCAAGACCACATTTTTACTAGGAAAGGTTGAGAGTAGGCCAAGAATAGACAAACCAACTCATGGGGATAGAAATCTGGGCAGTGGTAAATCTGAGGGTGGACGGTGCTGCCTGAGAAAGGGCACAGCGGAGCTTCTTAGGGGTGCCAAGTGCTCCATGCTGACGTGGGTGGTCACTACCCAGTGCGTGTATCCAGCATAGGCAGACATAAGACAGCTTGAGCTCTAGGATTACTTAGCAACTGAGGCCTCTGTTAGTCATATTCCTGTCACCGTGACAAACATCCAGGATAATCAGCTACAAGGGAAAACGTTTATTCTGGCTTGGAGTTTCTGAGGTTTTTAGTCCATAGCTGTTTGGCCCTGTTCCTTCTGTGTTTGGAGCAAGGGACAAATGGTAAAAAGAAACCACTTCATGGCCAGGACTAGACAACAAACAACAAAAAAAACCAAGAATCTGAAAATCTCTTCAAGAGCACACTTTTGATGAATTTTTAGATTTTTTTTTCACTTCCTCATTCTAGGCCCCATCTCTTCAAGGTCCACCATCTCTCAAAAGTGCCATACTGGGAACAAAGCCTTTAACTAATCCAAACTATAGCACACTAACCTAACCTTTAGCACACACTTTATTGTCCTGAAAGGTATCTATCTAGGGGCTGGGGAATGGTTTAGTGGGTTAGAGTGCATGCTCTGCAAACATGAGGAACTGAGTTCAAATCCCTAGCACCCATGTTAGAATCCAGGCATGGCTATGCAAGCCTGTTACCCCAGCATAAGAGTAGTGGAGACAGGTGATACCAAGAACCCCTAACCAGCCTGCCTAGCCAAACCAGTGAGTTTTCTGGTTCAGAGAGAGGTTCTTTCTAAATGCAGAAAGGTGGAGAATTTGTTCTGGTCTGCACATGTGTACACATGGGCAGTTGCTTCACACACACACACAAACACACACACACCTTAAAAAATTTAAAGAGTACACCTGAATAGTTGACTCCTTTCAACCCTTGATGAAAAAAAAAAACAGTGTTTGCTAAAAAAATAAAAGCACTAAGATAGTTTCTGAGAACAGACAGTAAGAACCAGCGACCAGCGTTTATCAGTGACTCCAGCTAGCAACAACACTGACTTTGTATACAACAGCCGATTTTTTTATCCAAAGTTACTACCTTTATCTCACAGTAAATAAAATTGTTTTAAAATTAGCACATTGCATATAGATTAAAAACAGCAGGGACTGAGAATCAGAGCAGTCAGTATAATTTTTAAATGTCAGCCTTGTCTTTATACAATGTTGCATATTAAAAAAAAAACCCTGTCATTGCAATGTCCTCGAATTAGCCTTTTGGAATCCATATAAACATCCTCTTGACAACTAGCATGCCAACCCACAACTGTTGCTCTTCCTGTTTGATGATGCAGTCAACCACCGCCAAGGAACAGAGGAACCACTGTAGTCCTGTGTTACTGTGGCAGTGGTAGAGGGCAGTTTACTCCCTGGCTCCATCCAACAAAACTAAACACAAAGACAAAGGACTCAGCCAGCTCTCTAAAACATGCAACAAACATGTTCCTTTAGGGTCTCTGATTCTAAATCATTTTCCACAGCAGTTTTCCACCATGTGGCCTATGGACCTTCTCCACTCAGAAGCACCTAACTGGGTCTGAGAGATGCTCAGTCAGTAACTGCTGACTTCCCAAGTATGATGTCTGCAGTCTGGGCTCCCAGTACTGCAAACAAAGCCAGGTACAGCTGTGTGACTGGGGACAGACGGGAGGAACCCTCAGAAACTGCTAGCCTGCTAGGCTGGCCACCAGAGTGAGCTCCAGGCTCAGTGAAAGCCCTACCTCCCAAGTGAGGCAGCGGGCCCTGACACTGACCCTGACACTGACCCTGACACTGACCTTGGGCCCATGCTAGGTCTCAAATCTTCTATCTACCACAGGCTAGTTGGGTGGCCCTGAGCTACCCATTAAGCTTTATGTGACTCAATCTTCTCAACTGTAAAAGAGCAGTGCAATTACTTTTAAAAGTTAGTCACATCTCTTCTTGATGTTGAAATTTTAAAATAAGTACTCTCTTTTTAACAAAAACAAGAAATAATTTTAAAATTTGAAGAATACTTGAAAAATTAACAGTGGACAATGAGACTTTCTACCCCCAAAAACAGTGAGGAAATAAATGTTTATATCAAACCTGACAGGGGGATTCTTTCCACACCCAGAGGTTGAGGTTGTGGAAGAAAGACAAAGGTTCACAAATATGTGAATAGGAGCTGTGTGCCAGCCTCTCACAGAGCTAAACACAGGCACGCAGTACAAGCCAGTGCTGCATTCCTAGAGACTTACCCAGCAGAGCTGAAAGCTGTGTCCACAGGGAGACCTGCCCATGAATATTTATAGCAGCTACTTCATTACTGGCCAAATCTAGATGCAACTGTGATGCCCTTCAATAGGTGAATAAAGACACTGATACTTGTCAGGCAGTGGTGGTGCATGCCTTTAATCCCAGCACTCAGGAGGCAGAGGCAGGTGGATTTCTGAGTTCGAGGCCAGCCTGGTCTACAAAGTGAGTTCCAGGACAGCCAGGGCTATACAGAGAAACCCTGTTTAAAAAAAGAAAGAGAGAGAAGAGAAGAGAAGAGGAGAGGAGAGGAGAGGAGAGGAGAGGAGAGGAGAGGAGAGGAGAGGAGAGGAGAGGAGAGGAGAGGAGAGGAGAGGAGAGGAGAGGAGAGGAGAGGAGAGGAGAGGAGAGGAGAGGATCCATCCCTACTATGGAACAGTATGCAGAAATCAAGTCTAAAGCTGTGTCAGTGGGGTTTTCACTGCTATGACAAACACTTAGAGACAGTCTAAGGATGTGACCCCTTCCCAGAAAAGCTGCAATGATCCAACCTCCTCACCTCAGCCTCCAGGTCACTCTCAGGTCTCACCCACCTGGGTGCTGTCCCCTCCTTGTTGGCACCAGTTCTGCTCACACTCCCTCCCCTTGAGATTTGAGCTGTAGCCTGACCTGCCCCAACCTACCAATAAATTAAAGACCCACAACCACTGCCTAGACGACATCACTCTGACCTGGCAGCGTTAGCAAGTGATCTAGAAGCAAGAGCCTGACTGAAGACTCCGTGCTCCAGGGTCAAGCCCAGGGTTTCATTTCTGGCTCTGTTCACTGGCTAAGCTGTGTGACACTAGGTTCCTGTGTTTCCCTTTACTCATTTAAGAACACCGAATGTTTGTTTGCTTGCTTGCTTGTTTCCAAGACAAGGTTTCTCTGTGGCCCAGGCTGTCCTGGAACTCATTCTGTAGACCAGGCTGACCTTGAACTTCCAGAGATCTGCCTCACTATTTACCATCATAGCCAGGTAATGTAATATGCCTGAAATTCCAGCACTTGAAGGAAGGGGCAGAAGAGTCCAGCATATTTGAGACCAGTCAGGGCTACATACTGAGACCATCTTTTTAAGACAACAAAATCAACCATTATAACCACTTGTGGGGGTGGAGTGCACCGGTGAGCATGCCTGTATCTGGGGACTGAACCCAGGACCTGACTGATTCATACAAATGAAACACTTTTCCGACTGAGCTACATTTCCAGCTCCTTGTGACAATTTTTAAATAATTTTATTTATGTGCATTGGTATATTGCATGCATGCACGTCTGTGTGAAGTGTCAGACAATCAGGAGCTTTGAGTACTGGGAACCAGAGTCCTCTGTAAGAGCAGCCACTCTATAAATGCTCTCAACCACCCAACCATCTCTCTCCAGCCCCCTTCATGACCATTAAGAGTGCAGTTCAGGGGCTGGCAAGATGGTTCAGCAAATAAAGATACATGCTAAAGGTGTTTACCACCAAGCTAGCTCCAACTCTGGGGTCCACAAGGTGGAAGGAGATAAATGACTCCCTCAAATTGTTGCTCAACTTCCACACATTCTGTGACATGTGTGAATGCATAACACACACATGTACACATGATAGATAGATAGATAGATGATTGATGGGTAGATGGATGGATGGATGGATAGATAGATAGATAGATAGATAGATGATTGAAGGGTCAATAGATAGATAGTTGATGGATGGATGGATGGAAAGGTTCCATAGTGTTACTAACACTCACACATCTTACAGATACACATCTGCATTAAATACTAAGCTAACCCCACTGTTCTTCACCCTTGAGAGTCACCATCCAAACCATCTGTCACTAAGAATCTGACCACTTACAGACACTTCATGTAGGGCTCTGGGAGAGGCTTACTACACTCAGGCCAGTGGCACCCTTAGGGTTTATCCAGGTTCTAGTATGTGATTTCCCTCCTTTAAAGAAAAAAAAAAGTCTCACTTTGTAAACCAAGGCTAGTCACGAATTCAAGGTAAGCCTTTTGTCTCAACTTGCCCGCAGTACTAGAATTATAGCATGTACAAGTTTAGAAAAAAGCAAGCTCTTCCTTCTAACGGCTGAATAATATTCCATTGTAATAACCTACCACATATTGCTTATTCATTTGTCAAAAGAACATTTTATTAGATTTATTTTATTTTATATTTATTTTGCCTGGATGTATGCATGTGCACCACATGTGTGTGTGTGGTGCCTGTAGAGACTAAGAGGGTATTGGATCCCCTGACACTGGAGTTACAGATAATTTTGAACCACCTTGTACGTGCTGGGACTCAAACCTGGGTCCTCTGCAAAATGAACAAGTGCTCATATGACTGCGCTCCCTCTCCAGCCCACAGTTTTCACATTTTATCTATGATTGGGGTCATGTGGCGTTCAACGCTTACTTTGTCAAGGAACGTCCACACTACCTGTAACAGTTATGCCTTTCACATTCCCACCCACAATACACCAGAGCCCTGGTTTGCCCATTCTACCATCTTTAATGGCAAACACAGGGAACACTGCTTTCCCATAACACTGGGAATGCTATGTATCAGTATCACCAGTAGCATCATGCTAAATTACTGTTCAGTTGTGTCTAACATAACACACAGTAGGTGCTCAGAAATTATCTCCGGGGTTGGATGCAAGCAATATGCTCTTGCAGCATATTTAAATAACTGGAAGAGACAGATAAGTGGAGAGAATTTTCAGAATACTTACAACACAGGTTTTTTCCTCTTCAAAAAATTGCTCAAGGGATCAGAGGCATTTGCTTATTAATGCCTTATAAAGAGCTGTTTCATGGGGCTGGAGAGGTGGCCCAGGAGATAAGAGCACATGCCGCTCTTCCAGAGGATCTGAGATCATTGCCAGCATCCATGTTGGTCTGCCTGTAACTCCAGCTCCAGGTAATCTGATGCCCTCTTCTGAACTCTGTGAGTACTGTATGTATATACACATACCCACACACATACACACATAATTAAAATGTAATAGTTTCTTTAAAAGAAAGAGTTGTTTCACTATTATTTTATAGTCCTAGTGAATTCCTGAAATCGGTCCTAGCACTGGCTGCTGTGTCAAATTATCTACAAAACAAAATTTGGGGAGGAAAAAAATATCTCTAATGATACATCAATAATATTTTAACTATTTTTGTGTCAAATAATTTTAGAGTTAGGATTCTTTTAATGACACAGAGCCCAGAATGTTAAGCTCTACAACACAATGAGGCAATGTAATCCTGGTTTGTGAAATACAATCTCATTCTTGGCAAAGCATCCCTCTTCCTTTTCCTCCTGGTCTTTAAATAACCAGTGAAAGTAAGTTTTAATTCTCTTGGCCCAAAACTCCCAGGGCTCTTGAGAATCAACGGTCTAGGCAGGTGCAGTTCTTCAGTGACTCTCACTGCCTTTGTGAGCTCTTTTAGTCCCTAAGAACAAAATCCATTCCTAGACTCCCCATCTAATGCAAGAGTATACCCTAAAACGAGATGAGCATTCCATCTTAGAGCTGGCAAAGCAAGAGTCTATCACTCTGGGGATGCTCTCCTGGACCACCTGACAGAACTCTACTCCACGTGGTTCCAAGATGCAACACTAAGCATCTGTCTGGGCAGGGGCACTCATCTTATGGTCTTGTAGGAAGGCTTATGGATGTAGCAGGGAAAGACAGGGAGTGAGACAGTCCCTGTACCTTTACTAGTCGCCACAGCTTCTTAGAGAGCACGGCTTCAATGGGCCCACCATGGAGTGTGTAAGATGAAAACAGGCCAAATGATAAAGTATATTGATAACTGCAACCGTGAAATGACCCCAAATATGGACTAATGGACAGTAAGGGATGGATAAACAGACAGATATGTGATAAAGCACACTAGGCAAAAGGCTAATTCTAGATTCGAGACAGTAGTTGCATTTCCAAAAGGGTCTCGGGCAGCCCAGACTGACCCTGAACTTACTATATATCCAAAGATGATACCTTAAACGTCCGACCTGATTTTCATCTTCTGAGTACAGAGACTACATGCAAGCACCACCAGGCCTAGTCTATTCAGCACTATGAACCGAGCTCAGAGCTTCATGCATACTGGGTAAGCTGCTGTAACAACTGAGCTACATCCCAAGCCCTCAGCCTAGTTACTATGAAAACTGTCAACTTCTGGGTATGAAAATTTTCATAATAAAACACGGAGCAACATTTAGATAAGTTCCAAGCTAGCCAGGGCTACATAGAGACCCTGTTTCCAAAGTGGGGGTTGGGGAGGCATAGGGAGGAGAAAAGAAAAAGAAAGAAATGAAGGATCTTTAAGAGCTGCTATAGCCAAGAGTGGTGGCGCATGCCTTTAATCCCAGCACTCGGGAGGCAGAGGCAGGTGGATTTCTGAGTTCAAGGCCAGCCTAGTCGTCTACAGAGTGAGTTCCAGGACAGCCAGGGCTACACAGAGAAACCCTGTCTCAAAATTCCAAACCAAACCAAACCAAACCAAACCAAACCAAAACAAAACAAAACAAAGCAAAAAAAGAGCTGCTATGCTCTTCTCTTCTACCCTAAAGGACAGAATAGCCAGGACGTCTCACAGCAATGTAGAATCTGCACTGGGATACAAGTAGACCTAAAACACAGGCTGCAATCAGTGCAGCATCCCTGCAGAAGGCTGAGCCTCTTTCCTGCTGCACTCACAGGGCCAGGGAAGAGATGACAGCATCCTCATTTCAATCAGCTTAGACACAAGACTCAAAATTCTTTTAGTAAGAAACAAATTTTCAACCAAATGCACCTAACACGATATAGAGTTCTTTTACATGTGAAGAGAACAGACTTGGAGGGAAGGTCTCCTGTAGTTCTGTGTGTAGGTTTGTTGGGGTAGGGGTGGAGCACGGCCAACGGTCAACATCACCTATCTTTGTCCAGACTCCCCACCTTACTTTTGAACACAGAATCATTCAGTGGGGCCTGGGTCTCAACTGTTCGCTAGACTTGCTGACCAGCAAGCCCCCAAGGATCCGTCTGTCTGCAGCTCCAAGCTCATCATCCCGTATGGAATGTGCAGCGCCACACACAGAGATTTTTATATGGGTGTTGAGAAGCTCGTGCAGCCGAGCCATCTTTAGCTGCACCTTTGAGCACGTTATCTGTGTCTCTCCTCACATGCAAGAGTGCTGCAGACAGAACATGCAATTCCAATGGGAGCCCCAAGTCAATAAAGAAAGGCCCTGAAGGTTCCTGATGGACCCTTCTCTTCAAGGAGCCAAAAGAAGGACCTACTCCACAGCTAAAGAGACATGGCAATCCACAGAGTTGTGGAGACCTCCCCAACCCAACCACAGACAAAGACTGCAAGCTGCAAAAAAATTTCTTTTACGGCTAAAAAACTTCTCAAGCAAACTCCCCCACAAACCTATAAATTCAAGAAGTTTATCCAAACAGGATAAACCTAGAGATCTATGCCAAAACACATCATAAATACACCCCTAAAAGAGAGGGGAAAAAGATAAAAGTTTCCAGCCAGAGAGAAAAATGTCTTACCTAGAGGAGACAGACATCCAGTCAACAGTGTGCTCACCAAAGCCTCCCGGTCTGAGGAAATAGCACAACATTTTTCAAGTGAAGAAAGAAAGAGCTGTCAACACAGCACATCTGACAAAATTATCCTTTGGGAACTAAGGGGAAACTGAAACATTCTTGAACAAAGGAAAAGCAAGCTGCATTTGCCAGGGCCAGAGCTCCCCTTGAAGGCCAGTGGAAGGCCACAGTGCAGAAAGGAATCTCGAGCCTTAGAGAGAACAGGTGGGTTGGTGAGGTGCTACGCCTACCTAACTGTGATGACACTCCACCCTGGCTTGCCTCACGTAGTACGGTGTGGACACCTTTAATCTCAGCACTCGGTAGAGCAGAGGCAAGAGATAGTGTGAGTTTGAGGCCAGCCTGGTCTACAAAGTGAGTCTGGGGCCGTGCTATATTTTATCTTGTATATATGGGAGGGTATGCATGTGTTACAGTGTGAAAGGGCAACTTATAGGAGACATTAGATGGCACGAAAAGTAGCCCCTGGAAGGCCAGTAAGATGGCTCAGCAAATAAAAGCATGTGGCACCAAACCTGATGATCTGAATTCTATTCCTGGCACATGGTAGATAGAAGTTGACAAATGACTCCTTCAAGTTGTTCTCTGATCTACATTTGCCATGGGAGAAGCATGTGCGCACACGCACGCACGTGCACACACACACACACACACACACACACACACACACACTCTTTCACTATTTAAGTACTACTGATAAATCAGGTACTTCTTCTTGGGTAGTATTATATATACACTTCATACCCTTTTTTGTTTGTTTTTTTCAAGACAGGATTTCTCTATGAAGCCCTTTCTGTCCTGGAACTCAACAGCCTCGAACTCACAGAGATCCACATGCCCCTGACTCATGAGTGCTGGAATTAATTCATAAATTACCACCATCCCACCAACTTCCATAGTTAGTCTACAAAAACCAAAGTGTGTTAATGCTGTTCTAAAGTAATTTCAGCTTTCACAGAATGACTCCTCCAGTGCTGTGGGACTGAAAGCTGTACAGCCACTCTGGAAGTCAGTCTGGCGGTTCCTCAGAAAATTGCACATAGTTCTACCAGAAGATCCAGCAATACCTCTCCTGGGTATATACCCAGAAGATGCTCCAACATGTAATAAGGACACATGCTCCACTATGTTCATAGTAGCCTTATTTATAATAGTGAGAAGCTGGAAAGAATCCAGATGTCCCTCAACAGATGAATGAATGGATACAGAAAATGTGGTACATTTACACAATGGAGTACTACTCAGCTATTAAAAACAATGAGTTTATGAAATTCTTAGACAAATGGATGGATCTGGAGGATATCATCTTGAGTGAGGTAACCCAATCACAAAAGAACACACATGATATGCATTCTCTCATAAGAGGATATTAGCCCAGAAACTCAGAATCCTTCTTAGAAGGGGGACCCATGGAAGGAGTTACAGAGACAAAGTTCAGGGCAGAGACTGAAGGAACGGCCATACAGATACTGCCCCACTTGGGGATCCATGCCATAAACAATCACCAAACCCAGACACTATGGCAGATACCAACAAGAGCTTGCTGACAGGAGCCTGATATAGCTGTCTCCTGAGGGCCTTTGCCAGTGCCAGGCAAATACAGAAGTGGATGCTCACAGTCATCCATTGGACAAAGCACAAGGTTCTCAATTAAGGAGCTAGAGAAAGTACCCAAGGAGCTGAAGGGGTCTGCAGCCCCATAGAAGGAACATCAATATGAACTAACCAGTACCCAGAGAGCTCCTTGGAACTATACCACCAATCAAAGAAAACACATGGTGGGACATGTGGCTCTAGCTGTATATATAGCTGAGGATGGCCTAGTTGGTCATCAATGGGAAGAGAGGCCCTAGGTCCTATGAAGGTTCTATGCCCCAGTATAGGGGAATGCCAGGACTGAGAATGGGAGTGGGTGGGTTGGGGAGCAGGGGAAGGGGTGAGGTGATAGGGGATTTTTGGAGGGGAAACTAGGAAAGGGGATAACATTTGAAATGTAAATAAAGAAAATATCAAATTAAAAAAGTGAGAAAAATACATAAAATTAAAAAAAATAGTCAGGTCAGGCTGAGGTAGTAAAAGCAGGCCTCTTTCATCACTCTGAGGTCCACACAATGCAGTACTCATAGAAGCTCACATCCTAGACGTCAACTCTGCTCCCCGTGAGCCACCCCTCTCTCCCCTGTAGCTTCCCTCCTTCCCACGAGCTCCAGTCCATTGGTAATAAACATGTTCCAAGCCCTCCTGCCCCCACACTCTGAAAGTACACATTCCTTTCTCCTCGTATAAACTATGTGAGAGCATGCTGATCCTCAACTCTGCTTCTCAAAAACAGGGATGATTTGAGTATGATCAACAACTTCAAGTTGGTAGGGAAACACTGGGGCATCTAAACATCCAATGATACTCTGACAAAAGAATATGGCACAAAAAAATGGGTAAAGCGAGCAACAAACTAAACTACAGAGCTTTAAAGCAGATAATCACATATTAAAAGTATTCAACACACTGCCAGGCATAGTGGCGCACACCTTTAATCCCACTACTTGGGAGGTTCGGCAGGTGGATTTCTGAGTTTGAGGCCAGCCTGGTCTACAAAGTGAGTTCCAGGACAGCCAGGGTTACAGAGAAACCCTGTCTCAAAAAAAAAAAAAAAGTATTCAACACAGAAGCTTTAGTGTGTGTGTGTGTGTGTGTGTGTGTGTGTGTACACTCTAAATGAAATCATCAAATAACAGGAGACATAGAGTCCCAATTGGTCATCTCTTGTCATCAAATGAAGCTCCGTATACTGGAATTGGATTACATCTAATTGAATTGTTAGCCAAAGGGGGTCCTGTGGGAATCCCAAACAACTCAAGCTGTTGCCAAGACTATAGGTTGCTTTCTACAACTGACAGCAAGGCCCCATTGCTGAAGCCAACACCTACACACCTCACTGAACATGGAGAAGCTGAGCTGGTGCCTACATAGAGCCTTTGCCCCTATGTGTCTTTGGTACAGGAAGGTACTTTGCACTCTACCAAAAGCTACCAAGCCAGCTACTAACCCTTTGATCTAAATGGTATACTGCCTGCAAGATATGTTAGGGCAGGAAAGCTTGTGGCACAGAAATTGCACGAGTAACCAACTAAAATCTGATTTGACTTAAGGCCCACACCATGAGATGGAGCCCATACCAGACATTATTTGGGTGACCAAAAACCAGAGACTAACTAGCCAGGGACCTCGGATAAAACCAAAAATCATGTTCTAAAAACAAATGACCAACAACAAAAACACAGTAATAAGATGACCCCTAATGACATTCTGCTAGACTCATAGCAGTGCCTTTCTCAGCCATCACCAGAGCAGCTTCCTCCTGCAGCAGATGGGAACAAAGTTTATTTATTTTAGGAGAAAGATGGATCAGGAGGTCAAGGTACTTGCTGCCAAACAGGACAACTTGACATCCTGAGTCAATCCCTAGGAACCACAGTAGTGGAGAAAACCAAAGACCTACAGCCAGACGTTATGCAGAAGGGGAGAGAGACCTGGGAACACTCAGCCCTACCTGGGACTTCTCTATCCGTTCCCTCGGGCATCAGAGAACCCGCAGAAGAGGAGACAAGAAAGGCCTAAGAGCCAGAGCAGGTAGAGGGCACCAAGAGAAAGGCCCAGGCCTGCGCCAGGTCCTCGGCATAGGTATTATGGCTACTGACTTGGTATATTTATGAGACTGATGAATGTGCTCTTGCTCTTGTCCTCTTGGGCTCTTTTTGTTCTACTTGTTTGCCTTGTTCAACGCCAATCTATTGGGTTTTTGTCTTATTTTATTTTATTATTATTATCCCTTAGAAACCTTTTGTTTTCTAATGAAAGACAGAAAGGAAGTGGATCTGGATGGGAAGGGAAGTGGGCAGGAACTGGAAGGAGCAGAAGGAGAGGAGATGGTAATCGGGATGTCTTACGGGAGGGGAAGCATCTATTTTCAATAAAAAGAATGAACTCCATAGTCCCTTCAAAAAAGTATGCCGAGACGATGGAGTACCAACAGGAAAAAGATCAGGTTATACTCCTACCCTCATATGATATCCAAAACTCCACTCAAAACGGGTAAGCTCAGGGTTCCTGCAGAGGTGGAGGCAAGGCCACAGGGCCTTATCAGAGCTATCACATGACCGTAAGCGCAGGGGCAGGAGGGGAGTGCAGTCGAGCTTGGGGTACTCTTAGAACTCAGCTCTCTGAAGTTAAGGTAGGAAGACAACAAGCTCCAGGCCAGCCTGAGCTACAGTAAGCCCACATGGAGACAGCTGGAGGAAGGGCAAGTGGTGTCTGGAGTAACAGCTCGCTTCTTAAGTGCACTACTGCTACTGCAGAGGACCTGGGTTCAATTCCTGGCATCCACATGGGGGCTCACAATCATCTGGAACCCAAGTCCCAGAGCATGCCACACCCTCTTCGGCCTCCCAAAGCATACACATGGTATACACACAGGCAGGCAGTCAAAACACTCATACACAAAAAATAAAATTAAATTTAAAAATTATTATGTACAAATGCCAACAAACACATGAAAAGAGACTGAGTACTGTTAGTCATAGAGAAATGCAAATCAAAACACAATATTCCATTTCATAGGCATGAGAATGGCTTTAATGTTTTTAAAACATAAAAACTAGTGTTGGCAAGCATGTAAAGAAATTAACTGTCCTGCAGTGCAAGTGGCAATATAAAATGGACTAGTCACTGTGGGAAAGATTGTTGGCCTCTTCAGAAAGTTGAACACCAGGTAAGCCTGCCATATGGCTTCTCTATATATATATATACCTGACAACAAACACTATAAACAATGTTCACAGATGCACCACTCACAGTAGCCAAAGGTGGAAACAACAGAAGTGTCCACCATGCCATGAGTGGATAGAAAACAGCTGTGGCAGGAGCTGAACGATGGATGGCTCAACAGTTAAGAATGGATGCGGCTCTCCCAGACGACCCAGATTTGCTTCCCAGCACCCACGTCAGGTATCTCACCATCTTCTCCTACTCCCTCCGTCAACACTCCCTATTCCATAACTCCAGCTCCCGGCGATCTGATGTTCTCTTCTTACCTCCTCAGACTCTCATACTCACATATGCACTGCCCCCAACACACACACACACACACACACACACACACACACACGTAAATGTAATAATACGATGCAGCACAGGACCCGGCTGTATCCTTGTGAACACCTGTAAGGCTGGCTGTGTGGGAATCTGACGCAGGAGGATCACTGATGTTCAAAAGACAGCCTGAGGAATTCTGTCTGATCTAGGCTTGCATACATACACAAACACACACTCACACACACACTCACACACACACACTCACACACACACACTCACACACACACACTCACACACACACCTAGGAACACAGAGACGTACCCAAAGGCACTCCTAGAAGTCTAGACCAACAAGTAGTCCATCATTACTGAATAAAATTTCTGATATTAATAAAGTCTATAAATCAAACAAATCAAGCCAGCACAGTGTGCCAAGATGCTTACACATCCCTACCACGTATCCAACTGACTGTAGCAGAAATGCTTTCTACACAAAGACCAAACTATGGGGTAAACACTGATGAAGCTCACACACACAAAAAAAATTAATCTACAGATTATCATGACAAAAAATAAAAGTTAGGTTTTGTCCTTAAACAAAGAAGAAATCAGTCTTAAGTGTTTGTTAGTGTCTTTTGACATATGTCTAATGAAGTAAGCCACTAAGTCTAATAAAATGTACCTCAGGCAGACACTATATGAGAGAAGATGGGGGGTGAAATGTCAAAGAAAGTGAGACAGGGTGTATGCAAAGACACACATGTGTGCATCATGTACATGAGGCTGGCTCCCTACCCCACCCCTTCCTCCATGGGGGTCAAGGCTTGGCAGGAAGTAAGTGCCTTTACCCAGTGAGCTGTCTCGCAGCCCCCCCTTATTTATTTTTAATTGTTTTCATGGGCATGGGTGCTTTGCCTGAGGTCAGAAAAGAGGGTTGGATCCTCTAGAGCTGGAGTTACTGATAGTTGTGGGCCACCATGTAGATGTTGGGAACCAAGGCCCAGGCCCTCTGGAAGAACAGTAAGTGCTCTCAACCAGTGAGCTGTTCTCCAGCTTCTTTCTTACATGAAGGATCTGACGGTCTCCACACAGGCTGAGGTGGCTCTGCACCGATCACACAAGCACAAACGATGTTTTTCAGTCAGTTGACTTAAGGAGCCTTGGAGATGCTCCCTCCCTTCTTGCTGGGAAAGCCTGAATCACTACTCCCTCGGAGGCAAACTGGATACAGCTGCAGAACATATGGCATTCCATTTCCCACTCACAAACATTTAGAAGGTAGAACACTTGAGGAATTTAATGTTGGGGTGGGGGTAGGGAAGTGCTATTTTAGGACACAGTGGGCAAAGAGGGGTGTAGCCCATCTGGTTTTCATCTTACAACCCAGGCATGAAGGTGAAGTGAGCAGTGGAGGCTGAAAAGGCTGCAAGGCTTCTCCAGCCACTCCAGGGCAAAGTCCTCAAGGAGCCTGTGGTCACATCTCAACACTACTCCAAGCCTTCGCTCTCCATCAGGGCCTCAAAGGAAAGGCCCTGTTGTAACATCTCACAGGTGGTCAGAACACCAAGGTTCCTATGAAGCAGAGAGTGAGCCAGGAAGGTTGCAGTTTGAATTGCAGGGGTGAGCTGGAGAGGGCAGGGTTAGCACATGGGTAGACTCTGCCTCTCATCTAACCCCTAAGTAGCACAAGTGGCTTTTTACAGAAAAACCACTCACGGTTCAGAAATGCTACTTTTTTTAAAAAGGACCATACTGAAGAAAAGCTTTCAGGAGACACAGGCGGCAGACTGAGAAGTTCGTATTTTAGAGTTTGAAGCCTGCAGTCACTGGGAATGCTTTGTTCACACTCGAGACAGAACCACAAAGAGGAGGCTCGATGTCCGGCTGCTGCACAGAGGATTTGGTTAGAGCATCAGTCTAGCAACCCAGAGAGAGTCAGGGCCTGAGAAGGGCCTTACCAGGTTAAAGGGGTTTGCCACACCACCCCAACAACATGAGTTAGGATCCCAGAACCCACAGAAAACCTGACATAGAGATGCATATCTGTAACCCCAACAGCCCTCCCTACCTTAGATGCGAGGCAGAGCTGGTGAATGCCTCACAGATCAGGGGCCAAGTGGCCCCAGTAGGAGGAAAAGCAACAGCAGAAAACCCTCCCTCAAACAACCTAAAACTCCACACTCGCACTGCTGCATATGGGAAATCCACCCAACACACACACACATCCTGACTCAAAAATTGTTTTGTTTTTAGTTAGCAATGTCCAGTGTGGTGGAATATGGCTTTGGGAGCACTTGGGAGGCAGAGACAGTCAGAGGGAGATCTGAGTTTTGAAGCCAATTTGATCTACATGGGGAGTTCTAGGCCAGTCAGCACTACAATAATGAGATCCTGTGTCACATGCACACACATACCATGAAATTAGGAATGAATGTGAAAATATGAACTTTCCCCTTCATTTACATTCTAAAATGCTCACTTTTTACTGTTAACTCGAGGATCATATAGGAATGGTCTAAGAACCAGAGGAATATACACATGAAGCAAGCATTTTAGCACAGAACTCCACCTCAGCCCACAAGTTATCTTCTTGACTCTTTATTCTCTCCAACCATCTGAAGCTACTGCTGATAGTGTTCCAGAGGCACGTTAGAAAGCAGATCACACACGTACAGTGCATTCATGAAGACAAGACTGTTTGCTAGCTTCAGAGTGCATGTTCTTCTATGGCCATGGGGACAGAAGAACACACTCAGCATGCCCTCTGGCTAGGCCTCTGCTCCAAATACTCAGCTCCAAATGTGGAGGTTAGGAGGAGGAGAGGGGCTAGAAAGAAAGGTCTTTGTGCGCTAAGGATCAAGTTCTTGATTTGTGTGGGAGGGTAGGATTCAGGGGTCAGGTCACACTGAGAGAGCTAGGCTGGAAGCAAAGACAGCCCCCACCCCATGGCCTTATTTAAAAAAAAACAAAAACAAAAAAACAAAAAAAAAACAAAAAAAGAAGAACTGTTTTAAACCAAAAAGTGGAGGCAAAAGAACTTATCTACAGCCAAGCCAATGCTCAACTTTAACATTTAGCTTCTGGAAATCCAGGCTGCCTCCCCCTGCTGAGTGCCCTCCTACTCCATCCTCCACAAAAGGATTCCCTCAATTCAGGCACTCTGCCTCATTTATAAAAATGTAAAAAGTGCCCCTTCTCATGGGGACTTCCTCCTCCCACTAGCCTTATCGTCCTTCCCTTCATTTATCTAAGGGGACACAGAGTCTAGTTTTGTTAGACGTTTTTATTGGTGGCTCGTGAGTTAGAGGCTACAGTGACAGGGAGGAGCATAAAGCCCTTTGCAACCGCTTCATTCTGAAGGCACTGAGTGCACACAAACAGGATACAGGGAGCCACTGTAGAGACGAAAACAACTGCAAGTTCTCAGAGGAGAGCAACAGATGTTTAACAGCTGTCCAGTGACAGTCTGAAATAGTGGAACAGAAGGTAAAACTTGAGCTAGCCAAATGAAGTGTAGAGGGAAATCCAAGGAGGAAACAGTTATATTCGAGTTGGCTGGGGAGCCCCAGTGCCCTACTGACTTGTGCCTCTCAATGGCTACGTAGCTACAGCTGAGAAAGGAAAGCAGCCCTGCTGCTCCTAAGTGCCCCAAAGGTGGCAAAAATCTGCTTCTAGTTTGAAAAATACAGTGCCTCTTTAGCCTTCTAAAGATGTGCAATTTTACTACCAGCTGTGCTTTAGCCCAGAGAGCAGGCTTGTTTGTCCAGGCAAGGCCCGAGAACCAGCAACCATGAGGCCACAGCTCAACTCCACCTTAGGTGTGCCATGAGGATTATTTACACAGGATATTTCATCTGATTAAGTCCCCGTTTTCTGGTCTAGTGACTAGGATTTATAGTGACTGCACATTAAAACTCAGGAAATTTACCAAGCTTATTTAAGAAGTAAACAAAACTCAGGACTCTTAGGAAGCTCCTGAATCCTACAAGATTCACAAGGCCCTCCCCAAGATTATTATACAAGCTACAACAACTGCTAAAGAGAAATGCTGTGGCCTGCCAAGGTGCCTGCATGCTCAGTGACACTACAGTGGATTTCTTTAGGGGATGCAGCTGCCTATGAATGTCATTCATACTCGTGTAGAAACCCCAAAATCTCACTGGTTCACTAAAGTGGAGTTGTATTGGAAGAACAGAAACATCTCCCCAAGAAAAATCATACTGAGCCGGGCAGTGGTGGCACACGCCTTTAATCCCAGCACTTGGAAGGCAGAGGCAGGTGATTTCTGAGTTCGAGGCCAGCCTGGTCTACAGAGTGAGTTCCAGGACAGCCAGGGCTACACAGAGAAACCCTGTCTCCAAAAAAAACCAAAGGAAAGGAAAGGAAAGGAAAGGAAAGGAAAGGAAAGGAAAGGAAAGGAAAGGAAAGGAAAGGAAAGGAAAGGAAACTCATACTGAACATGAGCAACCGACTCAAAAACTGTAGTAAAGATTACAAGTGAGCTCATAGCTCAAGTGGAAAGCGATGCCTCTACCACTGTATTGCTAGAACTTATAACCACATTAAATAAGGAGCCACAAGTCCCTAAAGCTAAAGTTCCTATCACTGTTCTAGACAGAGGAAAAGGAAATTGAAGTGAATGAAGAATGTCAGATGACTAATGCAAATGCCAGAACTATTCAAAAATAAAAATGAAGCCAAGTGTGATAGTGAATGCCTGAACCAACACGCAGAAGCTGGAGGCAAGGGAATAAGGAGTTCAAGGCCAGCCTTGTCTACGTAAGACCCCGTCTCAGACAAACAAACAAAAACAAGATTCCAATGTACATTCTACCTTACGAACAATCAGACTTAGAGAAAACTCTGTGTCTTGGGGAACTGACAAGATGGCAGAAAAAATATCTATTTAAGTAAAAAAGAGTCGCATCTCCACACAGAAGCTCACAACCATCTGTAACTTTAGTTCCAGGGAACCTGATGCCCCCTTCTGACCTCTGAAGGCTCCTGCATGTACACGGTGCACATAAACGCATGCAGGCAATGCATTCTTAGGCTTTTGGGTTTTTTTTTTTTTTTTTAAGTAGCAACTGCTGAACAAAAAGGAGTTTGAGGCACATGAGCATTTTCTCAATGTTCGCTGTCACAGGCAAGAGACTGTTAGATCTTCTAGATGACCAAGAAGTTACTCCCCCCCCCCCCAAAAAAAGTTACCTCCCAGAGTAGGACCCACTAAGAATCAGAAAACTGAGCAAACTGGAGAGGGCCACTCGTCTCACTACTGACACTTCCCAAGCACCTCCCAGCACCACTTCATCCCTTGAAGAGATTGATGGGTTTCTTAACAAACACTACTCATAGTGGCATTCCAGGCAATTCCACAATTTGGTTATTTCTGAAACAAACAGGAGACAAGTGGGCCTCTGACCCTGGGTATACCTACAAGAAGTACCCACTAGGACTGGAGAGTCAGCTCAGTCAGTAAGGTGCTTTGAACCACAGGAGTGAGACATAAGGCTAAGACCCAGCACCATGGGGAGGAGGGGGGGCGGGGGAGGGGGCAGGGGCAGGGGCAGGGGAGCAGCACCCTGACTGCATGTGCTTGTAAATCCAGTTCTGGGGAAGTAGAAACAGGCCTATCCCTGGGCTTGCTGATGAGCAAGTCTAGCCTAATTAGCAACCTACATCTTGATGAAAGAGTCCTATTAAAAACTAACAAACAAAACAAAACAAAACCAAGACGTTACCTCCCAGAGTAGGACCCACTAAGACAATGAGCAATACCACAGGAGGTTGACCTCTGTTCTCCACATCCCTCACATGAATGAGTACCCCACACACACATGCACATGCACTTTGTACATACTGACTGACCAGGCTCCAAGTCTACTGCTAGTTTAGGTTAGCTCATCGATCAGGATCTCTACCAAGTGTCCCCATGTCCCACCCTCTAACTGTCCCTCTCCCCAGCTGCTCCTTCTCTGCTCCTGTGACAATGGATCACACTGGCTGTCATGATGGGCAGGCTGCCATCACAGAAAGAAAAGAGCCCTCCTGTTGTGAAGCTGACCAATATGTGTACCCATGCTTGATAAAAATCAATCGAACAACAGCAACAAACAAACAAATAAAAACCAAACCAAGTAACTCAGAAAACCTTTTGCTAGCACTAGCAACAACCAGGAGCCTATAGTGGCAGCTGCAGCAGCAGCCACAGGGCTAAAGCCAGACTGCTCACACGGCCTGGCTATAGCTGTAGCCCTGGTTCTGGCTCTAACTGCCACTTCCCTTCCCTCTGGTCAGTTTCTGGGTATGGCTTTCCAGACTGCCTGTAGACTCTGGGACTTCCCCCTCATCCTTCCAGAGACTTCCTTACATACTTAAATGAACTAACACCATCTTCTGTGATTTGCAACGGAGAACTATGGTAGGCACAGACATGAGTTCCCAGTCCAGGCGTGGTACAGGAACTCCCGACCTCCCATGCGCCTCCCCGCAGTCTTCTGCTTTGCTCAGCCACAACTGCTCTCCCAGCCTTGCACTGACTTCTCAAACTCTTTCTGGCTCAGGTAACCCCGAGTTCTTTTCCCCCAAGTACCTTAACTAGTACTGGCAAGACCTTGTTCTTCAGTCGCCATACTCCTCATTGTAAATTCTCTCCTGGTTTTATCCTTGTGCTCAGTGCTGCTGCAACTTCACATATCCCCTGAGCACCAACAGGCTCCAACACAAAGTGCACATCTTCACTGGGAAAAGCTATACATACATCACGATGCTGGCAGAGCCGCCTGTTGCCTTGTCCTCTGCAGTCCGTTTCTACCCTGGACTCAACTCAAGCCTCTGCTTTCCACAATGTCAGACCAGCCCTAGCTTCGGCCCAGAGCGAAGACCACCAAATCCTGCAGACTGCACCTTCAAGTATAGTTGATGCAGCTGCAGTTTCTCCCCGCTTCATGCCCTTACCCTTTCTCCAGCCTCTACACTTTCTGTCTGTCTGACTGCTGTAACAAGATGCTCTTGATCAAGCTGCTTAGAAAGTACAGAAATGTATATGTCTTCCAGTTCTGGAGGTTGGAGTCTATGACTGGTGTCCGGAGGAACTTCAGTGTCTGGTGGGGGCTGCTCTCAAGGTGGCCATCTTTTCGCTGTGGCCTCATGGGGTGGAAGATGCAAGCAACTCTCAGGGGTCTCTTTTATGAGGGCACTAATCCCCATTCATGACCTAATCACCACCAAAGACCCCCAACTCCTAACCATCACCTTGGGGCTAGGATTTTTTTTAAAGGTTTTGTGTGTGTGTGTGTGTGTGTGTGTGTGTTGCCCGCAAATATGTATGTGCATGCCTAATGCCCATGGAGGCCAGAAGAGGGCATCTAATCCCCTGGAACTGAGGTTGCAGATGGTTGTGAGATTCCATGTGGGTGCTGGGACCCAAACCTGGACTTTCTGCTAAAGCAGCAAGTGCTCTTAACCACCAAGCCATTTATCCAGCTTAGGGGTGAGGGTAGGGGAGATGGTGCTAGGATTTCAACAGACGCATTCTGGAGCTGGACAGGTGGTCCATACCCACAGTCCCAACTACTCAGAAGACTGAGGTGAGAGGAACACTTGAGCCAGGGGTTCAAGGCCAGGCTGAGTGAATGTCCATGTGGCCGGCTGAGTCCAGAGCCACACGCCAGCTAGTTAGGGCCACTGAATCACAAAGCACCTGGATGGTTACACTCAACTTTTCAGAAAGCTGCCATGGGCTCTTCCTTCCACAGGGAAGCAAGCCACTTACCTGGAAGTGGTGACTAAATGACAAGATGTGCAGTCAAGAGCAGGCAGTCCCTTCCAACTCTCATTCACACAGTCTCCTGACACCTGAAAGTCAAGGACATTATACAACCCTTGAGGACAGAAACCCTCTCCGTTCTCTCCTCAACCATCTACAACACGTCTAACTACTTGTTAGGGAATACTGTTCTCAAGAGCTCCAAGTACTGGAGGCTACAGAGACAGCTCCATCCATAAACTGCCTGCCACACAGATGTGAGGACTTGAGCTCAGAACCCCTAGCATCCATATAAAAAGCCAGGCATAGCAACATCCATCTGTCACTTTAGTGCAGGAGAGACTGAGACAGAGGATCCCTGAATCTTGATGGCTAACGGGTTTAGCTCAATCACAGAGTTGCAGATTTACAGAGAGATTCTGTCTCAGAAACAACCACTGAAAAGCTGGCTCCATGGTTAAGAGCAGCTGTTCCTACAGAAGACCTGAGGTCAGTTCCCAGCACCCATCCTGAGTGGCTCACAACCGCCTAACCCTAGCTTCAGAAGATCCAATGTATTCCATGTGTACAAAGACAAATGCACACATAAAACTTTAGCGGCTAGAGAGATGGTTAAGTGGCTAAGAGAACTTGCGGCTAGTTCAGAGGACCTGGTTCTGCTCCTAGCACCCACATGGGAGCTTACAACTGTCCTTAACTCAAGTCTCAGGAGATCCCCTGAACTCTTCTGGCCTCCACAGGTACCAGGCATACATCCTGTGCATATACATACACATAAGCAAGACACCCATACACATAAAATGAAAAGTAAAAATTCAATTTAAAACACAAAATGTTTTAAAAGTTGAAGGATCTAGAGAAATGGATCAGAGGTTAAGCGCACTTATACCTCTAAAACAGTGCCCAGGTTCAATTCCCAATTCAATATGTGGTGCTTCACAACCAAATGTAATTCCAGTTCCAGGGGATCCAATGCCTTCTTCTGGTCCTCATGGGCACAAGGCAGCCATATAATACACATACATACACTAAGGCAAAATACCCATACACAAAATAAATTTTTAAAGGACACTACACTCGGTACAGAAATTTACCTGACTCCAGTATCGCGGGTCTTGCTTGCAGTCCTCTCAGAAAGCTATACACAAACTGTCTTAAGTCAAGTAGTGTAGAGTAGAACTGTTGGGGTCAGGCACTCAAAGCACAGGGGAACGGAGAAAGCACAAGGCTCGGAGGCCTGGAGGACAACCAAGGCTCCAGCAGTCTTCAGAGGACAGCTTGGCTCCATCCCACTGATAGATAATAAACCTCAGGAAGATGTGACATCACGAACTGAGACAAAGCACTAGCTCTCCAGCCATTTGGCTCTAATTTCTACTTTAAGACATGTTCATGAGCTAGAGAGACAACTCAGTAGACACAGTATGTGGGACCCAAGTGTGGATACCCAGCACCTACATAAAAATCCAGGTGTCCCAAAAGTCACATATATACAAAATCCCAGCATTGAGAAGGTAGAGACAAGGAGGGTCTCTGGAACTCACTGGCCAGCTAGCCTAGCCAACTGGAATGCTAGAGACTGATGGGAAAACACTGGCCATCAGCCTCTGCCTTCACACACACAGACACATGTGAGCACCGAGTGCTTACTCCCATCAGAAATTACCTGGGTAATTACCTAATTACCTGGGTCTCAACTCATGGGAATTGGAAGTCTCAATTTCATCTAATTTCCAGAGAAGACAAGAGAGGCAAAACACAAAAAAAGAACTTCATGATGCTCAGGGAAGCACTTGCCCTCTGTTGTTAGAACAGGGCCTGTACACCAATTTGCCTAGGATGTACAATTAGTGGAATTGGCTCTGTGCAAACATTGTAATTTACAAAAGAAAACATTGTAACAATCTGAGGCAACTGTTATATTTTATCAAGCACCCTTGCAAATGGTTGTCATTCAAACCCAGAAACAGACTATAGCTACCAGCACACAAATTAACTATTAATATTTTAACTCAGATGTGTTCTTTTTTAAATTAATTGCTTTTAAGTACAAGTTCATAAAAATGTTAAGCATCATGAAACTTGGTATCTATGTAATTGCTTCATTTGTAGTCAAAAGAAATAACCCTGGGGCTTGCAATCAAGCATAGGCCTCCCCCACAGGTAACTGCTGAGCAGTTTCCATTAAAGGAAACTCCATAGTCTTAAAAAGAAAAGGGTGGATGTAAAAATGGCCAGATTAAGAAGTGACTGCTAATACCCAAGATGAAGCTCTCTAGAGAGGATGCCTGGTAGGAAATGCAAAGTGCCGTGGAACGTAAATAACCTATACACATGGAGAAGTGTGCTGTGCAAAGATAAAAAATGTGTTAAAGCCCTGTAGGCTCAGGATCTCTCTCAGGGTAGTGTAAACTTAGAGTTCTCTTCCTAGTACCAAAGACAGGAGTGGGGAGGAAGAGAAGAAAGATTAGGAAATGGGAGCCCTTCAGTGCAACTGCTCTGTGACACTACAATGAAAACATGCACACTGTAACATTCAAATTTGTAGACCAGATACCAGTAAGGTAAAACCCAATCTACACCATGGACCTGGGCAGGGGTGTTGCACCCCAGTGGATTTCCACATGGCTACTGTTTGTCCAGTGTCCAACGGACAGTGTGTCCTCGTATGTTAAGGGCTTGGTTACCAGCTGACAGTCTTTTTGAGAGGTGCCTGAATCATGAGGGTTCTGACTTTATCAATAGACTAACAATCCATGTAAGACTGCTTGGAAGACCGAGGATGCTGAAAGGCACGGTCGGTCCCATGAGATGACCAACTGTCCTCCTCTTCTGCCATGATATTCCTACCTCACCATGGGCCCCAAAACGCCAGGCCAAGCAGCCAGAGACTGAAACTTCTCAAGCTGCATGACAAAATAAATCCTTTCTTCTTCACCTTTGTCAAAACAACTAGCAGGTGACTAACAGACAGACTTCAGCACATATATGGCTATAGCATGAGTGTGACCAGTGGGGAAAAGAGCAGGCGGGGCAGAGTACAGAGTACCTCCTTATCTTCAAGAACATATTCTGTGACCTCTAGGAGACATCTAAAACTACATATAGTAGCAATTTGTGTGTATATATATATATATATATATATATATATATATATATATATATATATATATATATATATATCTCTATTTTCCTCCACAGACATCTGTTGGTCTGATGCTGCTTATACTTAGTGCTAAATACTGGTTCCTCAAGATGTGGCAGCCACTGACAAGCAAGAGCCCACGGTCTCAAGTGAGGCCAGGTGGACCTTCTCCCCAGCTTAACTGTCGCTCAAAGGCCTGGGACTGGGCAGAGGAGGGAGAACGTGGGACTGCAGGTTTGAGAGACAGGGTTGCAGACAGAGAGAGGAGGAGAGGAGGAAGGAGGAGGAGAGGAAGATGCCATGGACAAGAACTGTGTGTCCAGGAGAAACAGCAAGTAACAAGTGGCATTTTTGTTGGGGAATAAGTTAGTATAGCCTAGATCTGCCCAATCTAGGCATACAGCTTATAAATACAATATTTGGACTATGTGTCTTTTGTATGGGCTTATTAGAACTCTAAATTCTTACTTCAGATATCTAAATAAGATCTGACTTATTATTTAGGTACTATAGAAGATTAAAAACCATTAATTGAGCCAGGCAGTGGTGGCGCATGCTTTTAATCCCAGCACTTGGGAGGCAGAGGCAGGTGGATTTCTGAGTTCAAGGCCAGCCTGGTCTACAGAGTGAGTTCCAGGACAGCCAGGGCTACACAGAGAAACCCTGTCTTGAAAAAAACAAAAACAAAAACAAAAACAAACAAACAAAAAACAAAAACAAACAAAACATTAATTGACTGTTGTAACATTTTTTTTTAAAGTTGCTTAAAAGTAATGAATATTTCTAGAACTTTCCATTTGGTATTTTGAGACCAAGGTGAGCCATAAGAAAGTGAAACTGCAGAAAATAAACCCACGTACAACCAAAGGCAGAGGATGGAGGTGACCACTGGGTAAGGGAACTCACTACAGGCTGCTCAGTTTTGTTGCTACCCAAATTGTTCTAAAAGAAGTCTGTTAAAAAGACAACATCTCTAGAATAAGGAGGTTAAGGCAAGACCAAGTTTAAAGTTACCATAGGCTATTCAAGACCTTGTCTTTAACAAAAGAAAAATAAATAAAAGAGGGACTTCTTTCCCATCCTCTCTGGTCTTTACACATCACCACCCACAATGCTAGGGTCACTGGGCCCTCAGCTCTGTCCTCTTTCCCTTTAACAAACACAAGTTCCCAATATTTCAATTCACCACCTACAAGTTAATGACCTCCAAAGCTGATGGGATACCTAATAACACTGTCAACTTGAGAGTATCTAAACTGCATAGAGAAGGGCAGCCGAGTGCCAGTACCCATCCGTTTCCTGACTATAGACAGGGTAAACATCTGCCTGACAGTCCTGCAGCCACGCCTTCCCTGCAATGACAGTCTACATCCTCAAACTGGGAGCCCAATTCTTCCTCCCTTAGGTTGCTTTTGTGGGGTTTTTGATCACCACAATGAGAAAATTAACTAACACGGCTGAGTCTAATCAATCGTTCTGAACTAGAGTACCAATGGCTGCTGAGACCAACAACTTACAGAAAATACTGGGTTATCTCTCTTTCATCTCTTTGTGGTAACATACCAGAGGACTTTCATGTATGGAGATTGTCAATTAGCTAGAGTGGGCAACAAAAGCTACAGAAAGTATTAGGAAGAACCACGAATATAAAATAACTGTTTTTCTAAGTTTTGGGTTGTTATTACATTTATACACTTCTTAAAATGTGTTAAATCATTGTGACTTTTGGTCCATTACAACGAAATACCTGAAACACACATGTTTATTCTTTCTCCCTAGACATGATCTCCCTGTGCAGCCCTGGCTGGCCTGGTACTGTAGACCAGGCTAGTCTCACACTCACAGACTCCCCTGCCTCTGCCTCCAGAGCACCGGGGTTAAAGGCCCCATAAATTCTCTCTCCGTCACTGCTGACCTGAGCTGCTGCTGTGGGGCCTCTCTCTCCCTTCGTTGCTGTTTACCACAGATCCAACCGAGAGCCTGGAGAAAGCATGCCTTTGAGAGATACCTATGCCTTTGCTCAGACCCTAACTCATCTCCAACCTCTAAGAAATTCATAAAGATCTAGCTTTAAATACCTCACAAGAATTTTGGGGTGAATTATAGGTTATCAAAATTTTAAATAAATATGGTCCTCCTCTCCCATCAGTATCCTACACAAAATGCCACCTGCTTAAATACTTCCTAAAAAAGAGCTGGGGAGAGAACTTCACTGGGGAAACATTTGCTGCACCACAAGCATGACCCAAGTTCAGCTCTCCAGCACCCAGCAGCCATGAGTCTCCGTTACCCCAGTACAGGGGTGGGGCGGGGGGGCAAAACAGGAGCATTCCAGTACTAGCTAGCCAATCAGTCTAGCCAATGAGCCCCAGGGTCAGCAAGACCCTGTCTCAGAAAGGAGGAAAGCAGCAGGGAGGGCATCGGAGGCTGGAAGACATGAATTCACAACGTGTGTGAGCACATGGAATCTCTACACTATAACAAAGTATTTAGTTATATTCTGAACAAAGGAAGGGAAAAACAGACCACAGCACGTTTGACTGGAGGGCCTGATCCCATAATCTGTTTTGTTTTCCTCCTCTTATGTGAGATGCCTTTATCTTATTTTAAATCTTCTAGTAGTTAGCTTACCTTCATATTGTCTTTTTAAATCACAGTACTAATACATTTCTGTAATTATCAATGTTAAAAGTAACAGCAAGTCTGGGTCCCCACCCTCACCTTGCCAGCTCCTCTAGTTCCCAGACTCATTTTATTAGAACAGCTCCCGAGGAACCAGCTGTCTTCTGTTCTGTTTTATCTTCTCATTGAATTCACTCAAACAGTTATGTTTATAATTAGACAAATTTATGGTTAAATTTCAATGACAGTGTTTTGGTTTCAATATCACAGCTTTCTCATTTAAGTTCTTTCACCTTTTTTGCCATTAATAAGACAGACCCTTCCTCTGTTGCCAGGCTGACCCTGAATGCTCCCATTTCAGGCTCTCTGGAAGCTGGTTTCAGGCACACCAATTAAGTCTTTTAGTTGAGGGTCTACTATGAAAACATTGTCTCTTTTTACAGAAAAACTCCTAAATGACATCACATCCTTGAACAGAAAGGACACTCTGGTGCCTGTCCAAGGATAGGTGAGCTCCCACTGAGGCCACATGCTACCTCTACCCTTTGCGTGTGCATGTGTGCAAGAATCCAGAGGTCGATGTAGTGTGCGTTCTTTTCGCTCTTGGTCTTACTTCTGAGACAGATGGCGGTAGACCAATGAGTTCCAGGGCTTCTCTGTTCCCCAGCGCTGGGCTACTGATGGATGCTCCACACCTGGCTTTCCGCGTCCGTGCTGGGGATAAGACTCAGCTCCTCGTGTCTACACAGCAGCTTTCGTGGACTGAGCTGGCTCCCACACTCCTAGCTCTCCCTTCTTTGTAGATTCAGAGAACTCCTTTCTGTTGTCTTTACAAGTTAGCAATGAGGGTGATTGATTCTTGGATACAATCTTTCTCCTAAAAACTTTCAGTCTTACTCTATCCAACAATATTGTAGGAAAGTCTAAAAGCATCCTGACTTCCCCCTTCCTAGGTAACCTACACACACACACACACACACACACACACACACACACTTGCTTTAGTTGGGCTGTTTTGGGTCCTTTATCCTGATATGTCTTTCTTACTACTATTTCAGCTAACGCAGAATAAGCCCACTGAATAGACAAAAGCATCTGGTGTTTTTCTTTCAAGTCAAAGACTTTCTCCATTGTACCTCTGATTACTGTTTCCATTTTGTTTTGGTATCTTCTCAGGAACAATACTTATTTAGATCACAGCACTAATTTATGTGCCACATGGCCAGTTTTCTTCCTCACAGATCCTAGTAGAGTTTAAAATTCTGCAAATGCATTTAGTAATCGTATTTTCTTTCTCTTGGCTTATTCATTTCACTTCATAATTCTGTCTCTCATCTCAATAAACTAGTTTTCAACTTGGCCTATGGCCTTTTTCATCTCTGTCGTGTGTGTGTGTGTGTATGTATATGCACACAAGCATGCCCGTGTCATGCGTATGCAGTGGCTATGAGGCCAGAAGAGGGTAGTGGATCCCCTGGAGTCATGGGAAGAGGGTGCTAGGAACCTTGCAAGAGCAGTAAGCACTCTCAACTACTGAGCCTTCTCCCTATCCCCACCCCCTTTAACTTTTTTTTTTTTTTTTTTCGGTTTTTCGAGACAAGGTTTCTCTGTGTAGCCCTGGCTGTCCTGGAACTCACTCTGTAGACCAGGCTGGCCTCGAACTCAGAAATCCACCTGCCTCTGCCTCCCGAGTGCTGGGATCCCCTTTAAAATCAACAAAATTACATTTTACCTAAAATTTTCTTCAAGTTTTTATAGTTCATTTTCTCTCATAATCACATTTCAGAATCTGTATCCCCCTTCATTTTATTTTGGCAGCAAGCTGTTGCTATTATTATTGAACAATGGCTTCCAAGCCCGAGCTTCCCCACCCACCCCCAAACAGAGTGGCTGGCCCTGCTTGTAACACCGCCAAGTTTGGCTGGGTTTGTTTTGTTTTACTTTTCTACCTCGCATGTGTGAGCAGGAGGGGCTGTGCACACCTCAACCACAGGAGCACTCCTGGGGTAGTCCAGCTTCACCCCTCAGACATTTTGTCAGAGTCTCCTAGGATAAACCCATCCTGTTGATTCTGGATCCTGATGTCTGTACCTAACTCTGACCTGGTTTCCACTCCAGGTGGCTGGATTGCTGCCCATTGCTCCAGGGGAGAGACTGCAGCGTGGAGGCAGCAGCCTTAGTACGTCTGAGCATATGGAGTGCACATGTGTCCAATGGCCTCCCAGTCCAGCAGCTCCTGATGTTAATTACTGTGCAGGAACAAATCCACCCCTGGCTGTCTGAACTCACTTGGGATCCATCATCCAGGCTTTTTCCTACTTCCCAAATTAGCAGAGCCCATATCACAGTTTACATTGTTTCTCGCAGCACTGAATGCTTAGGAAACAGTAAATGAGTCAGGCCCTGGTATTTCTTCACCCGATCCCACCTATTATGATTCAGCTTTTCACTCTCTTTCCTCTCAGTCACTTCTATCAGAAGCTGCTGATTCAGGAGGCAGGAAGACTGAAGTCAGGGGAACTCCAGCACCTATTCACTCACCCCATGTAAGTTGCCAATGATCATGTTTTAAAGTGTTCTTCCATCTTTTCAATTCTCTTTCTTTTGGCGTCAGCTATTCTTTCTAAAAATATTTTGAATTAAATCTCTCTCATGCTAATGGGTTTTTCCACCCATCTGGATATCCTTGTTGTCTGTACACATTTAAAAGTGAGATACCATTAGCGATGTGGCATCCTTCAGTGTTGTAGGCAAGTGTCTTCCCTCAGTAGATTCCCTCTTAAGGTTTGCATTTTGAGTTGAGAAAGTACATTAACTTTGGGGTTCATAAGCAAAGCCTAGACACTACCTTCCATCATGGTGAAAGGTGAGATAAAGTCTGACAAGCTCAGAAGCCCTCAGAAGGCAAAAATAAAAATAAGCAACTTTATTTGGGTTCTCAGGATATGTCCAGAGAGCCCCAATTCCCCTCTAGACAGAGAACTCAACTTTCATAGAGAAATGTTTGCCTAAGAATAAATATCTATCAACTATGCCCTTACTAAAGAGGAAAAGGTGCAAACGGAGGGAAGAGTCTGGGGAACATTGGGGCACAATGGCTTCCAGATGGCCTTTTGAATCCAGTTTGTGTGTGAAACAATTCCCACACTGGCTGCCCTTGCACAAGCATAGCCCTGCAAGAGGCTGCCAAGAGCCTTTCCTGCTTCTTCTAAACGCCCATTCCCACACTGCGCCCATTCTCACACTGCATGGTGGTGCCACAGATCATCATCCCAACACTCTGGGGGGAGGCAGAAGTATCAATTCAAAGCCCATCTTGGCTACAAAAGAACTCCCTCAAAAAATAACCCTCATTCTGTGTGATGTGTTGGTAGGTTTCCAATGTCTTGTTCCTTCTAACAGCTTAACTCTCCCTCTCTACAAAAGGGTCTGTCCTTGAATTTGTCTCCACTTAAACTATAGCATAACTGCCAATGAAGTCCTATGTATCAGAGGGGTGTAGTGCCATGCACCTTTAATCTCTGGAGGTAGAGGCAGTGGACTCTATGTGAGTCCAAGTTAGGTCTAATCTATAAAACGATACTCTGTTTCAAAGAGCTATTTGATATACATACATATCATGAGATGATTATCATTCAAGCCAATTAAAATGGCCACCTCCAACAGTTACCAAATGTGATAAAAACTAAAACTGATGAATTTCAAGTATATGATACAGTACTAAGCAGTCACCATGCTATACAATAGCTATCCAGAATTTACTTACAATGCAACCATCTCACTACCTGCCCCATCCCCTTTTCCTAGCCTGTCCTGTTGGGAGTTGTTTTTAACTTTGCTATCTGTCAGAACTTCAGAGTGAACAGGGGCTGACGGTCTGGCATCCAATGTCCCTCAGAAATAGATCTCCCACAGCTCTGTTCATTTAGCTCAGCTTCTTGTATCTATGCACTGGCCTTCAGAGTAAACACCTTCCAGACAACCTGCTTCTGCCTCACATGCTACTGCTGCCCATACACACCGAGAGGACACGACCACAGTCCTGCTCCACGTGTAGTGATGCCTACCTAAAACACAACTGCATCTTCTCTTGTGTACTCTCATGTGCACTGGGCTTCCCCATCACTCTTCACTCTTTTTATTGGGGTAGGGAAGGGGCACCCCATGGCCTGTCTGTGGAAGTCAGAGGACAACTTTCGGGAATTGGTTCTCACCTCCTCACTTGCTGAGGTAGGCCCTCACTTGTTTCTGCAGGTCAGCTGGATAGAGAACGTGTGCACAAGTCTCCTGACTCTGCCTCCCATCTCACAGGGCAGTGCTGGGATTAAGGGTGCTTGCTTGCCACTGCGCCAGCTTTCTTCCATAAGTTCCAGAAACTGACCTCAGTTTCTCAGACTTGGGCACCAGGCACGCTTGCCCACCAAGCCATGCATCGGCCCCTTGCCTTACTCTTTGGTACAAACTCTGATGAACCCAGAGCTTGCCTTTTCACTAGACTGGCTGAACAACAAGGACTTTCTCTGCCTGTCTCAAGTCCCCAGGCTTGGAATTACAGGTGCCTATCCAGCTTTAATTTAATTTAACTCATGTTTGTACAACAAGTACTTTCAACAGTTGAGCCATCTCTCTAGCCCTGCACTTCAACATTTGTCAATGTGACAAAAATTCAAGCAAATCTAAAAGCCTTCAGGATAATAGACCAGCCACAAGTTCAAGCACAACACACACCGAGGACACAAGGCGAGCAGACTCCCACCACTCGCAAAGCTCAAACCAATCAGCTCCTCACAGGAGTCGCACGGTGCTGGCTGCTGCGTCTATAACTTGCATGAGCCTGGGACACTGCAACCTGCCACAGCATAAATGAATCTGCCAGGGGAAAGGAGTGGAGCACAAAGGCCCTGTGGTCTACAACCACACTAATATGAAATGGAGTAGATAAGTGGTTGCCAGATGGAGAGACTGTTGGAGGTAAGGACAGACTTGTGAGATGATAAAAATTTTCTAAAACTGGGACAGTGCTGATAGTTCAACGTTTGTAAAAACTGAGACAAGTGTCTCATATAACCCAGGCTGGTCTTGACCTCTCTGTATAACTGAGGGTGACTTTAAACTCCTAACCTTCCTACCTCCACCTCCATATCCCACCCCAACCGCTCCCCACACTGGCATGATAGGTCTGTACCCCCACATCCAGTTTCCATAGCACTAGGGATGGAATATATGAATTCTGTCATGCTACGCAAGCATTCTGCACCTACTAAGCTACATCCCAGCCCTCAACTGCATACATTAAAAGGCTGACACGTAAGGGCTGGGGGTATAGTTAAGTGGTGGAGTGTGTGCCTAACACGTGCAAAGCCAGGCCCTGGGTCAGTCCTAACACTGTGTCCCCCACTAGATGTTACTGTTATGACATTAATTTTAGTGCTTTAAAAAATTAAGTATTTTATTGTCAAAGAGTCTAAAGGGTTACAATTCCTGTTAGTTTATAAGATCTAAAACTTCTTACAGATCTTTGATGCTATAAAAAAAAAACAGCAAGTCAATCATTTATAAGTAAGAAGCTATCAGATTATTCTAATGTTAACAAACAAAAAGGTAGGTAGCACTGATGAGCCAAGAAGTGGAAGTTGTGCAAGAAGTGCCTCGGGTATAAAGCTGCTCCTCTAGTAGGAGGCAGAAAACCAACAGAGGAGGACCAAGGAGACAGTACCCTTCCTACTGTAAGATAGATAGGAGACAGTACCCTTCCTACTGTAAGATAGATAGGAGACAGTACCCTTCCTACTGTAAGATAGGAAAGAAGACTTAGAAACCTGGCACAGACCCAGCAACACTCTAGGAAGTAGATTTTCGTCCCTTAAACTTGTCCGGCAGTGCTAGACCGTTACACACACAAAAGCACCACTAGCGTGGTTTTCTATAAAGTCGAAATAGCCTTTAGATAGTGAACATTTCTGTGCTAATATGTATGTATTGCTAATGCCCTGAACCACAGAAACATAGATCTAAAAATAGTGCATGGGAGTTTTCAAGGAAACCTGCCTATAAAATCAAATCTAAGAAGACTAACTAAGAAGGCTTCCACAGACCGCATGATTTCTTCACAGGCAGCACTGGTCTCAAATAGCCCCCAAACAGGATGTCTGGCTACAATTAGAAGAAATATGAGAAATGTGACTCCCACACACACACAGAAGAAAAACAAAATGTCCAAGATGCACAACTGTGTGAAAGCCACTAACTAACCTTACAATCAGTCCACTAATCACAAAACTATTTCCCTTCAGTTACAGGGTGATAGTATATTGGTTCTTAAAAGGCACCAAGATCCAATGGCTTTCTATAGAAAGACTTAAACAGATGCAAATTAAATTTTTCATTGAGCTGCTGACTCTGAACTTAATGGCTTGATGGTAAATGCACACATAGGAGTATTCCAGAAAAAAGGAAAAAAAAAAATGAGAGAACCTGGCTTTCCTTAACGGAGTGGAGCTGGCGCTATCCCACCCTCAGCATAGACTGCGTTTTGAAGAATTCTCACTCTGTTTTCCATGAGGCGCAGTTGGGTCCTCTGGGTTCTCACATGTTACTATTTTCTGCCTCCCACTGAAAATGTGTCAGCCTCACGTACACTCTCTGGTTACATGGTGTATGCATAATATTAAAAGGGAAAAAACTAAAACGCCTACTAGACTAGTCACAAACAGAATTAATACCTCAGAATGGAATTTAAGCCGGCCTCTGAGCGGGAGACTCCTAGATCCCGCTGCTATTTCTTGAATGCTTTTATAGGGTGTCACTCTTTCCCACCCTGCCCTTTTCCTTTATTGAATTTTCATACAATGACTTTGCTATGACCATCACCGGATGTAAGAACAACAGCAAAAAGTTACAGCTGGATCCTGTATTGGCTTCAGCTGCAACTAAAGTTCATTTCTTTTTAAAGACTGAGGAGAGAGAGGGAAGAAAGAAAGACCATTTCCTGCGAGAATTTAGTGTGCTCTATATCCAAGGATATAACGGCAAATATTTCTTTTATGCTATATAACTACACTTTGTTTAAATTCTTCAGTCCTATAGTCCATTTCATTATAAAACCCTGGCCAAATATTCAAATAAAATCTTCACTATGTCAAGCCAGACGAGAAATCACCTTCACATGGATGTGAGTCTAACAAGCCATCAGGCCGGCCAGTTCCAATAGCTCTCTCTCTCTCTCTCTCTCTCTCTCTCTCTCTCTCTCTCTCTCTCTCTGTCTCTGTCTCACACACACACACACCACTGGCATCTGAGTCATTTGGTCACTTCTTCTGGTGACCAACTTAGGCCACATTTACCAAAAAACACAAGAAATGAATACAACTTTGACCTTGAATTTATACAATGATTTTAACATATTTGTAATGAAAGTGGCATTAAAGAAGAAACTAAGTCTTTAGAGCATCTCTCTAGCTCATATAGATAATCTAGTCTACAGTATGCAAAGAATATTAGGCAATAGGACTATACTCATCATAAAAAAAGGAAAACTGAAAGACCATATGATGTAAATCTTAATCAGACCTAAATATGTAAGAAAAATAAACAGTGCGGCTGAGAGATGGATCAGCAGTTAGGAGCACTGGCTCCTCTTCAGAGGACCCAGGTTAGAGTCCCAGAACCCACATGGCAACTCACAACTTTCTGTAATTCCAGTCTCAGCAGATCCACCGTCCTCCTCTGGCCTCCACAGGTACCAGGGACACACACAACATACAGATGAACATTCAGTCACAGCATCATATACAAAAAATAAACAAGTAAGGCTTAAAAGGAAAAATAGCTTGAACAATCTGAGATAACTGAATTTGGATTATTATATAAAATACTATGAAATACTATGTGTGTGTGTGTGTATGCACATGTGCATGCATGCTTGACACAAAGTCTGACTGTCTACTTGTCCAGGCTGGCCTAAAAGTTACTAGATTAAATGGGCAGCATCCTGCTTCAGTCTCCCAAGTGCTGAGATCACAAGCCTGAGCCCCAGGTCCGTTGGGAATTGCTGTTACTTTAAGTGGAACCATGGTTGCTGATTCTACCGAAGTGTCCACAGCAAGCCAGATACTTAAGTATTTATGGAGAAAATGTAATGATACGTAGAAGTTACTTTCATATAGCTTCTCTACACACACATACACACACACACACACGACCATTTAAATTATATAAAGAGGAGAATGAACAAAATGTCGGCAGTTCAGATGCAGAAAACAAACAAATGAAAGCTGACTGAACTGCTGACTCTGACCTTGGCGGCTCCGAGGGAAACGTTCAGGACTGTTTGTCGTAGTCTTCTTTCCAAACATGTACACTTAAAGACATGCAGAATACAAAGCGTAGAGATAAAAACTACTTAGCTTGCAAACCACAAGTCTCTCCCGCACCCAAAGAAGCCAGTCCAGCTCACTGTCTGCCTGAGCCTGGGGCAGGCAAGCGGCTAACACACTGAGGACTGGCAGATGTGTCTGTCCACTATTTGAAGATTCACTTAGAGCTCTGAACATTCACTGCACATATGAGAAATCTGAAGCTCAAGGAAAGCAACTTACACAAATCAGGAAGGTAGAAACAATGTACATGTCAATGCCAAGTGCAACTACTAGGTTCACCATGTCCACAAACATGTTTATGTATGTAAGCACACTAAGTACAGACTTAATTCAGAAGTCTCAGACTTTATAGCCGATGCTTCTGCCACCAAGGAGAGGGTTGATTTTTTTTTTCAGTGCCTGATCTAGACTATGGGAAATGGGTAAGTCTGGGTAACAGGAGGTGTCTTAAGAAGAAATGGCTGCTCAGCTATTTCCAGCAGCACAATTCCTACCATGTCAGCCATGAAGATGAAGGCTGGTAACAGAAAAGGCTCAGGTGCTGTGGCAATCCTACAGTTCCAGAGGCCAATTAACTTATGGAAGTAATGATCTCTACATGGAGGTAAGAGAAAGGCATGTCCAACACATTAAGAACTACGGACATCAAGTTCAATCCACACAGAATAGAAGCCACGCTCTCTGACTTGTATGTGACAGCCCAAGCCTGCCAGCCTTCTTCTTCTCTATCAGTGGCTGGCGGAACAGCCCTGCCACCAGCACTTTACAACTCTCTAGTTACGGAAAAGTTACACCTGTAAAAACCTGTTCCTGAAATCGCTCACCACTAATCTACTAAAAGCAAAACAAAAACCAGCCACCCCAAACTCCTCAAACGGGGCGAGCGCCCTGGAGAACTCGTTCCTCTAAGGCAGCAGCCCTGAAAGCACACTCCCACGTTCTCAGGCTCCTGGGCCACTGCTCCGTGCTTCACTACGGCTGTGCTGAGGATGGGGCCCAGAGCCTCACACTGCTCAGCTACTGAGTCCGCCTAGCCAGACTGAATTCTTTTCTGCCCTATCAAAACCCTTTATAACTAAATCAGGAAAGTCAAATAAATAAAAGTTCTTGATGTGGAACTTGTAAAAATCTTCTAAAATAGATGGTCTCCATCCCTCTTCAGATGCAAGACCAAAATAATCCATAAAAATGGACAGGGAGACCAACTATCCTCTACTGTGAAGGAGAAAGGTAGAGGCAATGTGAAGGCTAACAGTCTTAAAATCTAAAAACTAAATGTCAAAGCCTTAATAGCGGCAGGATCCCAGGGGAAAGAGCGTATGTTCTTTTCAGATTTAAAAAGAAAGATTAGTCATGTTCTGCATGTCCAGCCATATTACCAGGCATCTTATGAAACAGAACTGCTACCCCAGCAGCCAAATGAGGGTGGGACACATATGTCCTACTTTGACTCTGCTCTGCTAATGGTTGTCGTCAGGAGTGAAGGCCATGGGACAAGGCTTGGGGACCGAGAGGCAGAGGAGGCAGAGCAATCTGAAGGGAGGAAGGGAAGGAAGCTCGAGCCCTCTGTTACCCACGTGACGAGCATAGAGTCCAGCCCTGTTTCAGAGGACAGAAGCTAGCAAGAGCCAGTCTCTAAAACAGAGAACGGAAAGCGTTGGAATCAATCACTGGCAGCCATACTCCTGAGGAAATGCAGTTTTGGAGGCTTGTCTTACATGACGATTCTCGCTCTCTGCCTGTGAAAGGCATCCTCTTCTCACACCATCCATACTCGATCTCAACAATGCAGTCTGTACTGCACCAGGGTCTGCACTCACTCAGCCTCCCTCCCACACGTGCATGTACAGCCTTGTCATAGGAGCAGGCCAGACACTAAAAGACGCTACAATCCTCTGCTTTCCCATACTCTAACACAAACAAAAATGAATTCATTTGTCTGATCTCTCTCAACTCAAAAAAATTTTAATCTAATTGGTGAAATTTGGCAAAGGGCATTCTTGATCATTGTCCTTTATTTCCTCTCTGCTAAGAACTGAAAGGGAGTCTGTCTTCTAACAGCATGTTATGCTGCCCATGCCCGCTCCACTATTCCTCGCTGCATTAAAATATATATATGCTTGAAAGAACCATAATCATAAATGTCTGCCAAGCGCAACTATAAATACATCCTAAGCATATGAAAACATAATTTTGTTTATATATTTTATGCAGAAGAACAAAGTGTCGATCTCAAAAAGAAAATATAACCTACCTCAGTTTTTAGAAAGAAAAATATATATGATTAATATACTTACAGAAAAGGAAAATACCTTTCACTCTGCACTCTATAGCAATGTAATCCTCGCTGAGTGAGAGAGACGGAAGCTTCCCTGCTGCCTCACTGCCTCAGGCCTGTCACCTCTGACTCTAAGAGACAACACCTCTTCCTGGCCATTCTAATAAGGAATGTATTGCCCCTGTGTGACAGGAAATATAGAGACAACAATGCTACAGGAGGGGTAAATCTAGCAAAGTCACCTTCTGTGAGAATGTGGGCTCAGAACTCCGGCATAAAGGATACCATGCCTGCAAACTGGCTAGCCATCAAAGCTCAAGGAAGCTCAGTGTAATGAAAAGAACCATATCCCCCATGTAGTTATTTAAGATGGGAAATTTCCCCAAGAAACCCCTTTGTGCTGGCCCACCTCCCGGGACTGGCGATAAGCAGAGTAGCTGGACTATCAGACTCTGTGGTGTCCTGATGGGGAGATAGCCTCTGCACAACTCCTGGTTCTGCGCACAAGAAGAAAACAGGGTGGAGCTGTGGCAGGAGAGCAAACACAGCAGTGATGACACGCTTCCCAGAAGCAGGCAGCAGAGGAACGAACAGGCTGCTCACTAATCCTTCTCTCCTGCTCCCCTCCCACCAATACCTAGGTCCTGGTTTATGGTTTCACTCACAGAGCATGACTTAGGTACTGCTTTATAGAAAAGAAAAAAATTACTTAATTCCATCAGCCACCCTATTATTTAAATCAACTCTAGAAATAGCTAAATAGTTGCTGCTTTAATGAACCCTCACATTATCAAATTGTGGTTTTTAAAGAACCTCCAGAATGTGAAATAATAAATGCAACCCAGATGTTCACTAAAAAAAGAAAAAAGAAAAAAGAAAGAAAGAAAGAAAACAAGACTGTTTTTACTTCATAGCAACCAAATAGGTCAGCCCATTTCCTCCTTCCGAGAATCCTCAGGGGACCGCAAACGCCACTCCAAGAGCATGTGTTTCATATGCATCTGTCCACAGAAATAGGAAATGCCGCTGTCCAAAGTAAACGGGGAATGTTACATGTTCCCATGAAAGTGAATTTAAGACTGCAGTCAGACCGTTTTCTCTAAGTTGCCAAACATCTGGATGAAAACAGGGGGAGGGTAATTAGTAATTACCTTTCAGTCATCATCAAAATGCTTAGTGTTATGGGACATTTCTGAGCTTATTTATCAATTACAGAAGTATGTTTGTCAAAAGGGGAAAAAACAAAAAAACAAAAGGAGCCCAGCACTGACTACAGCCCTGCTGAGAGCTCAGGGCCGGAGCTTTATCATCCCCTATTTGAACAGTGTTCTTGGTGACTTACTAGAACTGAGACAGCCCAGAAAGTCAATTTGCTCTGTGAAAGTAAATTACAGAATCATCTTGGCCAACTAAGCTGACTTGAGTAGGCCTCTCCTAATATTTACTCAGGACTGAAAGACATTTATCTGAAATAAAAAGCTTACTGGGCGGTCTCTAGGCAGAGTACGCAACATTTCTGAACCCCCAGCCTATCTTACCATGCTATTGGAAAGGCAGACAACAGCTCTAAAGTTCATGAGCACAGTTAGCTTCAAGTCTGAGGAAGACGGGAGGCATTTTCCACCCTTACTTAAATCATTCACTGTTTTCCCAAAAAGTCAAAATATTTTATGTATCTTCAGCAGATTTTAGGCTAGGTTGATAAAATGTACTTTTAAGACCGTTTAAAGAGCTGGAGAGCTGGCTCAGTAGTTAAGTACGCTCACTGCTTTTGCAAAGGACCAAAGGTCAGCTCCCAGGATCTATTGGTAGCTCACAACTGCCTTGTATCTCTAGCTCCTGGATAGTCAAAAGCCTCTCCAAGCTCTATGACTCTGAAGCCAGCCTGGTCTACATAGCAAGCTCCAGCAAAACAAGGCTACACAGTAGAGAACTGTCCCAAAAAGCAGGGGGCAGAACCCAAAAAAAGTTTTTCACTTAACAATCGTCCTGTGTGATATAGACCTGTATTACACACTGACAAACTCACTTCCTCCAAAACTTTTCATCAGCTTCTTGAAGCTCATCGACCTCTTTCCAAGGGGTGACTCCTACCAGTGCTGCTGAAGCAGTGTGGGGTGCTCACCTATACTCTAGCATAAGGAGTCACTCACAAATACATGCAGGTGCACACACGCACACACACAGAGCTTTAAATAATGAGAAGCACAGAAACTAGTCTCATATGTACACACACGACAACACAGAAGACACACCTAGTTACATGCAATCAGCGTTTCAGGAGAAGGATCAATGACGAGACAATGACCAAGAATTCTGCACATCCTATTTAAGATCAAGCCTTGGCATGGCCTTTCCAAGAAGAAAAACAGCAGCAGCAACTCATCCCAGGCAGGACAGATCAGAGGGAAGCCACCTCGGGCCCAACACAGCTGACCGGCAAACAAGAAGACGGCCGAAGGTGAGCTGTGGAGAGTCATACTAACTTCAAAGGAGCAGTGAGCCTGAGCAGATTGCCCCAGAGACACTGCAGCCCATGCATGGCGATGGATGAAACAAACTGTCCCTTCCCAGCACCTTGGGAATAAACTTGGTACTCAATAAAAACAGCCTTTGAAGGTAGAGAAGGCAAAGACATTTTTGACAAAACACGCAAATGAACCCTCTCTTCTGCTCTCTAAGCCTACTCACAGAAGCTAAAAACCCCAAATCATCTTCCACTGCTAACCCCTCCAAACTGTTAGTGTGTCCCTAAAAAAGCAGCAAGAGCTACAGCTGTGGGGCTGCAGCAGTGGCTCCAAGGCTGGGAGCACAACCTGTTCTTCCAGAGGTCCTGAGTTCAATTCCCAGCACTCACACAGTAGCTCATAACATCTATAGTGGGTCCCAACACCCTCTTCCGGTGTGCAGACATAGGTCCAGACAAAAGACCCATATACTTACAAAGAAAAAAGGATACATTAATGTATCTGACTCTTGAGGCAGGTGGACATTTAGGATAAGAGCCAGAGCACCAATGTGGATTAAAATGCTGGGGCTGCTGGGAAATCAGAGTCGCACTCACCAGATCCTAACGAGATGGCAATCTGCTGGAAATGTAGGGAAACCCAAAGCAGGAAAACCATAACCGCTGGCTGTGATGCCAACACAGACGCAGAAACAACAACAGATCCAAAAAGCCTCACACATTTATGAAGAGATGCAAGCCTACAGAGCTCATCTCAATGCTGTCTGTAACCACATCAATAGAAAATCAGCAAGTCAGAGTTCAAGACGGGACAAAGACAGAACGTGGGTGGGGGAAGTTAAAAGCAGCAAACAAAAGTCCCTGTACCATTAGGTGGGTCATCTTACACTTACATGCACACTGCCAAGCATCCATAGAGTCCACACCAGTGTCATCGTTAAAAAGAAGACATAAACACACACCTCTCGAGGAATCAGTGGGAACCACACTGACCTGTAGCATGACAACTGGAGATAGTTCAGTGGTGAAGGGCCTGCTGCACAGGCACCCAGGAAAAGTCTAGGCAAGATCCTGCATATCTGCAGGCCTAGTGCTGGGGAGTCAGAGACAGGCAAATCCCAGGAGTTCAACAGCCAACAGCTGGTGAGCCCTGGGTTCGGTGAGCAACTTTCTCAAAAAACAGTCAGAGGGGATGGAGAGGTAGCTCGGCAGTTAAAAGCACTGGCTACTATTCCAAAAGGTCTGGGTTCAATTCCCAGCACTCATGCAATGGCTCACAACCATCTGAAACACCAGTCGCAAGTGAAGTTGTGCCCTCTACTGGCCTCTGTGGGCACTGCATGTACACATATTCAAGGAACACAAACATGAAATAAAAATAAAATTGTTTAAAGGTGAAGAGCCCTTGAATAGTCCTTGTGTATGGTGTGAGCAACACCAGTCATCAACCTCTGGCCTCTACATACACAGACATGCATGTGCACATACAGACCATATCAAAATAAGTAAATAATTTTACTGAGGCCTGATGTACAAAAGATGCACAGAGTGCTATTTTACATCTTAAAGTCATGGCAGCATATAATATTTCTTCATCCACACAACCTACATTCTTTTAAATTATTTTATTTTATTGAGACAGGATCTCGATGTGTAGCCCTGTTTTCACAAAGGCCCTCCTGCCTCTAACTCCCAAGAGCTTAGATTAAAGGCATATGCCAAAACGCCTGGCTAGAACTTACACTCTGTGAGAGAAGTTGACTACAAACAAATACACAATGGGCAAGGGGTGCTGAGTACGGAGAAGTGGAACTCGAAGAAGAAACCGAGAACGGAGAAAAGGGAAGACTGACATTGGGTGATGCTGGACGGCTGCCTGAGGGAGGGCTCCACAGTAAGGAGACACTGTAGTCACAAGATTCTGAATGAAATCGGAAGGCACCAGGTGCAGCTGGCCAGGAAAAGCCTGGGGGCAGCTGAGAAAGGTCCTGAGGCAGGGGTTACCTGGCAGAACCCAGGAGGTGTACCTGGAGTGAAGGGAGAAGGGAGTGGGGAAATGTTGAACTAGCAAGACCTGGGGCTGGGGAGCACTCGCAGCTCTTGCAGAAGACCTACGTTCAGGTCCCAGCACCCATGTCAGGAGGCTCACAGCCACCTACTAACTCTACTTCCAAGGGATCTAACACTCTCTTCTAACCTCCACAGATACGGAGGCAGGTGGGCAGGCACACACATACAAGCAAACAAACAAACAAACAAACAGCAAACTCTTTTTAAAGAAGATGGGCGATGCAGGAGCCAGATGTAATGGCAAATGCCTTTAATATTAGCACTTGGGAGGCAGAGGCAAGCAAGTCTCTGAGTTCTAAAACACCCAGGGATATATAGTAAGAACTTGTCTCAAAAACAAAGCAAAACAAATTAAAAAAAAAAAAACTTACAAAGGGGTCAAAGAGAACAAAAGGACTTTTTATTTAGCATCTATTAAAGTACATACATTAGGATATATACTAGTCCTAGCATATATCCTACTGTATGTACTTTAATAGATGCTGTGGTGGTGGAACATACTCTGGCTGTATGGTAAACAAGGACGAGGAGCTGGGTGGGGGAGGGTGTTTGAAGGCTAAGGCAAAGAAGTGAAAGATAGCACCCTATGTTTGGCTGGAGTATTCAGAAGGATGCTGCTGCTATACACTGAGACAGAGGGTCAAGCCTCTGCTATATACGAAGATGAAGGGACTTATCTGCAATAATACCTAAAGTCATACCACACACTGTCAACAGCTAGTATACTAATTCTGAGAGATGGAGACATTATGTATTGTGCACGATGGTTTGTCTGTCTGTTCTGAATCTCGGTCTCACTCTACAGACCAGGCTGGCCCGGAACTCACAGATGCCTGCTTGCCTCGGCCTCGGCCTCCAGAGCACGCAGCTTTGTATGGAGACAAATCCCATGGTCTTTCACCCCTTTACCACTGCTTCCCCAATCCTGCAGCTGATGTTGACTGTCACCTGCACCACGACAAGCTCCTCACTGTGCCCACATCCCTGGTTCTTCCTCCAACCCATTCTTCACTGGGACCCAGGAACACCTTTCCTAAAAGGGCAAGGTGGGCAATGGTTAAACATACATACAGCCCGGCATGGTGGTGCACACCTTTAATCCCAGCACTCGGGAGGCAGAGACAGGCGGATTTCTGAGTTCGAGGTCAGCCTGGTCTACAGAGTGAGTTTCAGGACAGCCAGGGCTACACAGAGAAACCCTGTCTCAAAAAACCAAAAAAAAAATAAAAAACAAAAAACCAAAAACATACTACAGACTCAAGCTAGGCTGTGACAGGGCCTGCCTTTAGTTCAGTGTTTGGGAGGCAGAGGCAGGCGGATCTCTGTCTACAGAGCGAGTTGCAGGACAGCCAGGGCTACACAGAGAAACCCTGTCTTAAGAAAAAAAAGAAAGGAAGGAAGAAAGAATACAGACTCAAACAAGAACACAGATAAAAGTCAGGCATGGCTCCACCACTCAGCAGCTGTGACATTTGAAACAAACTACTTAGCTTCCCCTCTCCCTCCACTTTTCTGTCTGTAGCTAGTAATACTTGGCAGTGTAGTAAATCAAGATATGGAAAGCACAAAAGACAGGACCTGACAAAGAGCATTGTATAAACATTAGATAAAATGATTGAAACATAAATGTAATGATGTTGTCTTGTTTGAAATGGACTTCCTGCACTGTGAGTAACACCACACACTGGCTCACCAGCCCCTCAGGCTGACCCTGAGGGAGTCCTTCCTCCAAGAGGCTGTCTAGGCCAATGGCTTTCTCCCACCTCCCCCACCTTCCATGCCCTACCTCCAACACCCTTCTGGTCATCTCTTCATGTCTTTCAAGTCATTTAGAATAATTTTTGATTATTTTAGAAATCTAGTTACCTTTTAAATCTGTCTCGCCATGCCAACGTAAGTTCCATGAACACAGGAAGCTCGCCTGCCTTACTTGTGATGGCCGCCCTTGTGGCAAGCATAGGAACTGCCACTTGATACAGACCATATCACAACCTGAATTACTGCTAGAGCCCGCTCAACGCATAATATCAAAGCACTGTCCCACCATACATTCTCAAGAGTAGAGTGGTTACTGGTGAATGCATGCAGGGTACATACTCTATTATACTTAGTAAGTATTTTATCTTACATTAATTTCCTCAAAAAAGGAAGTTTTAAGATGTAAATCTCTTTGTAAAAGGAGATGTCTTCCTTTCTCTTGTAGGGGACGGTGTGTATTTTATTTTTTGCTTGCTTTGAGAGTTTTGTCTTGGGTTATATTTTGTTTTGTTTTTGAGACAAGTTCTCTCTACATAGTCCTTGCTGACCCAGAACTCACTATGTATATAAGACTGACCTCAAACTCATAGAAATTCACCAGCCTCTGCCTTCTGTCCTGGGATTAAAGGTGTGTCCCACCAGTCCTGGTTTCGGAGAGATAGTTTTTTGTTTGTTTTGTTTTGAGAAGGATTTATTCTGTAGCCCACACTGTCCTTAGGACCCACTCTGTACTTCAGGCTGGACTTAAACTCTTTGCAAGTCCCCTGCCTCAGCCTTCAAGCACAAGAATTAGAGATATCCCCTGTGCCCAACAAAAGAAGGTGGGGGCGGTTTTGACTAGCACAGAATAATACTTTTCCCAAGAACTTGTTTTCTAATCTTAGCATGGTGCGGACAGATTTATTTCAACTTTATCCAATTTCGAGAAATAAAAAGGCAGAGAATCAAACATTTCCTTCCTGTCTAAATTCATCAACCTGTCTGAACAGGTGATCATTGTTCTTAGTTCTTTGTTTAACCTTCCAGAAAATGTTCATTCATCTACAAGCACTTCCTTAAAAAACAAAAAAAAACAAAACCCAGAAACTAGCACACAATTTATATTTTCGTACTTTGCTTCTGTAGTTTAGCAAAACATCATGGAGGTGTGTCTGTATCAACTCAGTTGCCTCTTTCCTCAACTCTGTAGCTTCGGAGTCACCATCCCCTATATTAAGAATTTATTCTCCCGAGTCTTATGCTGATAAGACATTCAAGGCAATGAATAATCTTTTGCTTTTATTGCCTCACACAAACACAAATGTATTCCCACATTAAATTCCTAGAACTGCACAGTTGGGTCTGAGGACTTACAGTGTGATTTTAAAAGATAGTGTCCTGCATTTCCCATAGATATCAGGGTCTAAACAGGGTAAACAGCCATCTCTTTAAGGCTCTGAAGTAGAGGGAAATTGGCCTAGGGAATTGGTTACGCATGTGACAGAAAAACAGGAAACAGTAAGACAACGCAGAGACCAGGAGGAGCCACCAGATCTCCCTTCTGTTGGGAGTTTGAAGACAGAAGGCATTTCCAGAGCTCGGAGCTTAGGAAAGCCAGGAGTTAGAAGCAGAGACCCTGTGGCAGGAGCAGGAGCAAGAATAAAGGAGGAGCAGCTGCAGAGACGCGGCCTGGGGCAAGAACCTTACCCGAGAACCTAGGTTCTCCTTCCTTCAGCTTCCAAACTCCCCAGTAGCTCCCACTGGCCAAACCCAGCCGGCAAGACCACTCACAGAATGTCTGGGAAATACACCTGCAGGTCACGGTCCCTCCCCAAGGCAAGAGCAAGAAACAGATCTGAGCCAACAGGACCCAGGCAGGGTACATTAACCCTTCCTGAGAGCTGTGACTAATTTGCAGTGCCGCCGGCAAAGGCTAAAGGCCTTACCAACAGTGTTTTCGAACTTCAGGCTTAGCACTTGACTGATAGGTCAAAGTGGTGCTCTCAACCCAGCTTTGCTTTCCTGGTTATTGAGTTCCCTGAACTTCAGAGCGCCTGAGCACAAACTGCGCCTGCACCCACACAGACGGGAGCTGCAGCGGGTACAAGTCAGACCCATCACCTCATCGGTCCCAGCGGCACATTCAGAAACATGCATCTGGCAACGGTACAAGGCCAAACTAGCCAGTAGAGGCCTAGTTCAAGAACTGTGCTAGATACTCTGGAAGGGAAAACACCTTAACTACACTCTGCACACACTACAAGGAACAATGTGTTCCTGTAATCTTGTACCCCCACTCGTTCCTCCTGGTAACCGCCCTCCAGCCATTCCTGCGCCATCCTTTCCTTATCGCACACGGCAAAGAACAAATAATTCAAGCCTGGACAAAAAGTTCAGTTATAAAAACTACAATTTCTGAAGTCCTTTTTGCCTGATCAACACAGTAACAATAAAGAAAATCTTTCCAATCACTTTTGGTCTATTTGAATAAATTTAGCTTTTTTTTTTTTTTAATCTTCTAAGAAAGCTGAAACAGGGGTCCCAGATGTAGATTAAAGGCTCTCCTATACTCTAATGATATGCCAAATAATGCTATGCTTTGTAACTGCCTGCAACTGCAACAGTTTTATCAAAGGGCCAACAAAAACAAAACAGAACAAAACAAAATCTTTTCTCTAAGCAAAGCAGCTGTTTTGAAAATGGAAATGGGATAACTACAAGAACTCTATGTGAACTTCAAATCTCCACAGATAAAGGGTCACACAGAGGCCACCAAGTTCACACAGTAAGTATACAGTAACTCACATGTTTAAGTTGTGAGAGATTTTCACTGGGTTCGAAGCTCTAAGACTGCCAAAAGCATCCCTAAGTATCTTTCCATAATGTGAGGAGGAAAGATTTTTTTTGATAAGCTAAATCAATAAAAATTAAAAAGCTGTTTCCTATCATATAGCACACTGTCTGGCATTTCAGTAGAAAAAAAAAAATCAATAAATCTCTTCATTGTCAAATGTTCCAGGAAGGTGAATTAAATCACCCTGTATGTTTAGAATATCCACATCTTTCATAAGCTGAGGGTTTTTTTTTTCAAATTTGAAAGCATGTGTTATTATTCAAGAAAAATCCATAATGATAGCAGTCTTTACACTGTTTAGACCAGAATGTACAAAATAACTGCTTATTCTTGGTTACTTTTTAAGATTGTGTGTGTGCACAAGCTTGTTGCTGCTTGCCTAAGGAGGTCAGAAGACAACTGTGGGCGTCAGTTCCCATGTGGCTCCCCAAGAGTCAACTCCAGCTGTCCGCATTACTTGTAATGTCTCCCTGAAGTAATCTTACCTGACAGCCGTTACTGTTTCTCATTTTTAAACTTTTTACCATGGAATACAGTATCATTGAATATAACATCTTTTTTAATTTTAACATCCTCTGGTATATTGATATACCCAGAGATATTGATAGTCCAGAGATAGCTTTAAGCCTTTTTGACACTTTAATATTGACCTTTACTATACTTCTAAATTCTATGAACTGCTGAAACACACTGGTTTCTAAGTTTTCCCCACTGTATCTGCTTTTACCTTCAGCTCAGCCACGTGTTGACTCAACAGACTGTGTAGCACCTGCAGAGCAATCGCCAGCTCAGCTAGCTTCCTAGATCCCAATGTCAAATTGCCACTGTCTTTTTTTCTAAACGACAATGTCAGACTGTGCTATAGGCGAAAGGCAAGGCATCCTCAGGGACCCAGTGCCTCCAGACCGGCAGCCGGTATGTAGGAGGGTTTGCAACTGGGTTCTTTCTTTTCATAAACAAAACACCCACTCGATGCCACTGTGCTACCCCTGGCTTTTACTATGAGAACTGAACTTGGCAAATGCCACGAGGAGTGCCAACTTCCTACAGCCCAGCCACTTCGTCTCTTTCACAGGGAAGAAAAAAAAAAATCTGAGAAGCTCTGGAATTCTAGAAGGCACCTTGATTAACCACTTCACGAGGAAGTCTTCAATACTGCTGATTCTTACAGGCAGCTGCTCCAGCAGCCTGTAATTAAGACTTCTTTTTCCCCCTAAACACTCCCTTATTACATGGGATTCTGATCATTCTGTCAGCAAAAAAGGAAGATCGTTCCTCAAAGTCCAGACAGCTTCAACTTGGGGTGTTTGGGTAAAAAATGACGGGTACATTATTAACCCTTTGCTTACTTCAAGTAAAGTCCCACTCCACAAACGGTGACTCTTGATGTTTTGGGAAACCAAATTCATGAAATGACACAACAGGAATCTGTACTCCGTTGAGTAATTTGCAACCGGCTCATTTGCAGCAGGGTGGAACTCAAAGTCAGGCACATACATACAGCCTGAGCAACACGGAGAACTGATAGCCCACCTCTGGAAGGGTGTCTGTCACAGGCACCTGTCCAGGAGTCTAACAGTCTCGCTGCTGTGGCTCCCGCATCCCACCCTCGGCTTTAAAGGAATCCCACCTGACCCCTTTAATTTCTTAATTATATTTTCCATTTGGTGGTGTTGGGGATCAAACTCAGCGTCCTGGGCATGCTAGACAATGATTCTATCATTTGTGCTATTTGGCCCCCTTTTTATTTTTACACCCGACCCCTTCTCTGTAGCATTTTTTCTTTTCTATTTGATAAAAAAATGCATACTCAGACCTGGACTGGAGCTGCCTGCCCCTCATGTCCTTTAAGCCATTCCCAATGAGTACTTCTGATCTAAAAATCAGAGACGTGGTCATGACTTCCAACCTTCCTCCTCTCCCCCGACCGATCCACCCCACCCTCCGGGCCCTCCGAGTCCTCCAAATTGAAAACTTTCCCCTCCCCATCCAGGAGCTCCCAAGCTCCAGACACCTGAGGAGAGCTGAAAAGGAGAGGGGCCCGTCCGAAACAGCTGGGCTAGGGAGGGCGTGGACGCCCTTGGCAATGAGACGCTGGGAAGGTCGCCCCGCAGAGTGGCCCCATCTCAGAAAGGCGACCTGGAGCTGTGCTGCGGAGACCCCGGCCTCGAACCCGCGACCCGCGACCGCGCTGGGCGACGACCCCGCGGTCTCCGACATGTCCTCTCACCAGGGCAGCGAAGCCCGAGTCCCCGCCTTACCCCGCGCACCTCCCCACGGTCGCCGCCACCCCACCCGACACCCGGCCCCACGTCTCAAGCCTGGGCTCTCAACAGCGCGACCCTCGGCCTCAGGGCCGCCCAGAGAGCCGGCCACACCTCCATCACTCACCGCTGCCGCCCTCACCGCCACCGCCTTCGTCCATTTTGAGGCCACTCCCCGCCAGCCGGCGAGCCCGGAGCCGGCGGGAGCGACTGGGCTGAACGCCGGGACTAAGAGAAGTGGTCGCGGGGAGAACCGGAGAGCTCCTCAGCGAGCGCGGCCCGGGTCGCGGCCGGGCCTCCACGGAGGGCCGGGCGGAGCCTCACTGCTCCGGCGCCATCACGTGACACAAAACCACGCCTCCCCTGTCGGTGTGGGCGGAGCCTAGACGCCGAGCGGTCCCGCCCACCAGACTCCGCCCGGCCTTGCAGTAGCTGCAGTAGCTGCTTAGCTAGGAGACTTGGATCCTGCAGCGCAGCACTCTCCCTCGAACCTCCTGTCTGCCCCTCTAGAGCATCCTGGAGAGGAAGCCGGGTCTATCAGGAGCACGAGGACGCCCTGCTCTACAAAACCTGATGGCTAAGGGCTGCGACTCGCAAATGCATAGAGTAGGGAGTGAGAAACTATCTGAAAAGGAAGGCTGATGATTGGCTCAAGTGGCCCCCACTTAAAGGCAGAAGGAAAGAACTGACTATAAAGTTTTACTGTGACCGCAGCATGCGTGGGCGTCCACACATGACATACACACAGTAATAATTGTGTGGGGATGTAGTTCTGTTGTTAAGAGCACTCGCTGCTCTTGAAGAGAATCAGAGTTTGGTTCTCAGCACCCACAGAACCCTTGTAACTATGACTACAAAAAGGATCCAATACTTCCGGCCTCCAAGGGCACCTGCACTCATATGACGGTTATCTGGCACACTCTTACCTCCACCCACATCAGGCATGCTTGTAGTGCACACATATATGTGCGGGCAAAACACTGATACACACAAAATAAAATTTTAAAAAAACTTTTTGAGATAGGGTTTCTCTGCATAGCCATCAATGTCATGGAACTCTTTCTCTGTAGACCAGGCTGACCTTGAACTCAGAGATCTTCCTGCCTTTGACTCCTGAATGCTGGAGCTAAAAGGATGAGCCACCATGCCCAGCTAAATAAATCTTTTTTTAAGTGTTTATTTTAAAAATAATAAAAACTGGGTGCGGTGGCGAATACCTTTGACCACAGCAAGCCAATCTCAACAGAATCTTAGTGGGTTTAGTCTGCTTAGTGAGTTCCAAGTTAGCCAGGGCTACCTAGTGAGTCTCTGTCTGAAGTCATCATCATCATCATCTGAAAACGAGCCCATGAGAAGACTCTCCCCACCCCCACCTCCTCCCTTCTTTACCCTCAGAATGTTAGGGTAATTCCAGCCTTTTATCTTTTGGGTGTATAATAATAATGGAGTCTCATTTTTCCTGCGGATTGGATGCATTTTAGAATTAACAAAGTATTAGGTTGGTAAATGAATATAGTGATGCTGTTGAACCCTAACCCCAGTCCGGCACAGCTGGGGCTCGGCTCTCAGAAAGCATTAGTACAGGGGTTGGCCAGTCTGGCGTCAGATGCCCGTGCAGTTGAGCGTTAGTCTCCCTTGGCTTGCTGCCAGCTGCCCTGGATTTATGATGCAGTAGGAGCTCTGAATTCAATTTCCCGTGGGCACAGCCCAGGGCTGGGCAGACGGACTCAGTACTCCCCTGTTCCAAATCTATGGCTCGATTTTCTCATTCCGTATGTCTCGTTTCCAGTAACTTCTCCTTAACGTTGCATGTGTGCCCTCCCAAGCCTTTCTGCTCGAATTAAATTGCATTAAAGAAAAGCAAACATTATAAGGGAGGAGATGGCTCATCTGTAATAAAATTTTCCAGCAACTGTTTTATATTTACAAATTGCCCATTGAATCAAAGGATACTTCCTCCACCGTCCATCTATCAAAGCAGACAGCCTTCACCTTTTTGCTCAAGGTTAAAGAATGGTTTCAAAGAGTCCAATTTCCTGATAACCTCAAGAATTATAACCCCGGATATTCTGTTGCCTCCTAGACTGTAAGATAGGCTTCTGCGAGTTGATGAGATGTTTAGCAGCTTGTACAAATCCATAGATAAGTGATCTGAGAGTCAAGTGATGTAGATTCAAGTCCTGATGAACTGTGGCTTCCTGATCCTGTCCATTTTGTTATCTCAAGATAACAGCATCTGAGGGAAAAAAAAAAAAAAAAAAAAAACGATAGCACTCTTTGAAGAGGATAATGTCCTAGGGTGGAGCTTTGAACTCAGACTCATCAATTATAAATGCTTTTCAATATTAATTCCTGGGCTGGTGAGATGGCTCAGAGGGGAGAGGTGTTTGCTGCCAAGCCCAACCACATAAATTCCATCCACAGGACCCACATGGGAAGAGGAGAGGATGGACTCTAGCAAGTTGTCCTCTGATCTCTCCACATGTGAGCCATAGCACACCCATGTACACATACATACATATATGCACAGGTAGCAATAATTAAATTATATTTAATATATTATAATGTACTGTATGATATACTAATATTAATTCCTAATGCTTCTATTTCTTAGATTGTAGTTGGTCTATAGGTACATCTAAAAAACTGCTTCTGATAGCATCCAATCTAATCTCATTAGCATAATGGATACACAAGTTATTTGTAAGCAATGTGTATTATCCCCATGGGTTAGCCTGAGCCCCCATTTTGACAAGGTCTGAAAGAATGTTGGGAGAAAAGATGGCTCGTTGTGCCAGGTAGTGGTGGCAAATGCCTTTAATCCCAGCACTCAGGAGACAGAGGCAGGCAGATCTCTGAGTTCGAGCCAAGCCTGTCCTACAGAGCAAGTTCCAGGACAGTCAAAGACACACCAAGAAACTCTGTCTCAAAAAACAAACAAAACAAAAGAATGTTGGGAGAATAATAGAAGCTGTGGGTGTCATTTCTGTCATTTATTAAATAAATCAGGAGACATTCAAAATTCACAGGTATTAATATCAAGAAAAAAATGGATTTTTTTAAAGTAATGTTTCTGGTATTTCATAAATCTGACAAAGATATCTGTTGTGCCTCCATATTGGGACATTTAATGGTCTCATTAAGGCACTCGATTATAGCTGGTTTTGAGTGGTTGTCTCAGATGTTTAAAACATATTATATTTATTTATTTGTAGGGGGCAGTGCATATGTGCGAAGGCACTGGTGTGAAGGTCATGATTACAGGAACCACCTCTCCCCTTCCACCTTGTGAGTCCTGGGATTCAACTCAGGTTGCGAAGCAGCTGCCTTCAATTCGGAGCCAGCTGGGGCACTGAGATTTTTCTAAGTAAATGTTTAAGTAAAAGGACTCTTGGAAAAGAAGAGGAGGGGAGGGGAGGGGAGGGGAGGGGAGGGGAGGGGAGAGGAGAGGAAAGAAAGACATGCTCCAAGATAATTGCATTGAACACAATTATCACATTGTTCAGTTACTGGGTCAGAAAATAGATAGAAGTACCACTTTTATTGTTTTACATTTCCTCATTGCGTATGTGTGGGCGCACACATGTGACACACGTAAGGGAGGCAGAGTACAACTTTCAAGAGTTGATTCTCTCTCTCTTTCCACCATGTGGGTCCTTGGGGAATCAGACTCAAACCCTTGTCCAGGGGATAGAACTTGGACAGTAGGTATTGTTACCCACCTAACTACCTTCCAGGCCCCTTAGAAACCTCTTAAGTTCCAGTCTAGGTGCTCAGAATACAAAGATGAAAAGGATGCAGCCTCTGTCTTCCTGGGATTGATGGACGAGAAGGGGAGCATCATCAAGGAAGCCATGATATAAATATTTATCCATCCCAGTCGCCCCCCACCCCACTCTGGTTCCAGGGAGGCCAGGGCAGATGCTAAGTACCCACTCTCCGCATTATAATTTTTTTGATCCCTGTCCTATTTATAGCCATTCTTGCGTTTGCTGGTTCATGCCTTACTGGCTTTTCAGCCTTGCAGAGATGGTAATCGGTCTCTACACTCTCCTGCAGGGTGTGGCCGTGTAAAAAGGGGAGAAAACACCAGTTAATTGCTGGAGGGACAGATCGTAAGCAGTGGAAGACACTCTGCAAACATGTTGAAACCCATTTATCAGTCTCTTAACCATGGAAGAAATAGTTGAAGAAATCAAGAATGTGCACATTCCATCGAGGTTGGGATTTTTTTTTTAATATGTTCATCTCTCTCTTGCCCAAGGAAGTCTGTGAAAGCAGACAGAAGCCTCTTCCAGAACTAAGAGCACAACAGCCAAGGCCTGCCTAAAACAAAAGTTTTCTCTTCCCTTCCTCCCTCCTTCCTTGCCTCCTTTCTCCCTTCTCTCCTTCCTTTCTTCATTCCTTCCCTCTCTCCTATCTCCTTTTCTATCTTTCAAGTGGTCCAGGGTGGCCCTGAACTTGCTACCTAGCTGAGGATGATCTATGCCTTCTGGGACTAATCAGTGTCTGGTTTCTCTGTCTCTGTCTCTCTCCCTCCCTCCTTCCCTCTCTCTTTTTTTCCTTCTCCCTTCCCGTCTTAACAACATCTCCTTGTATCCCAGGCTGGCCTTGGTGGCCTCCTTCCAACCTTCTAGATGCGGGAATTAACAGGCGTGCACCAATACTCTCAGATGCCCTCTTCTTTTGGCCCTTTTCTCTTTGCATGATCAGGAAAAAGCCCGCCCACACTGCTGAGCTCTGGCTGATGCCAGATCCCGGGCAGAACATTTCCCAGCTCCTTTGATAACAGTCAAAGAACACAGACACAGTGGTGACAACCAGCAGACCCGGACTGGACTAATAGGTTACATGTGGTCAGGGGTCTGGTCCAGTCTGGGGAACGCGCTGAGAAGAAGCCAGCTAGCTCCCTGTGGGCTCAAAGTCACGAAAGGAAAAGTAATGGTTTCAAAAAAAAAAAAAAAATCTAATTTCACCTAGGACTAGAGAGGATCTTGAACAGATTAGCAAGCTCCAGGCTCCACTCTGCCCAAGCAAACAGGAGGATTTCATGTGGCAAGTCACAGCCTTCATTAAATTTTCAAAAGCCCAGACACTCTGTCCTTCAGGCTCTGCCTTTCAGGGTTCAGTGCCATCCACCTTGGCCTCATTTCCCCCTGGAACCCAGCGTTGACAGCAGTTCCCCAGCCTCACATTACTGGGGGCAACTTCATTGGCTTTAGATTGATTCCTTTTTTTTTTTTTCTCCTTTTTTTATTTTTCAGGAACAAAGGCGGCCACATTTCTTTTCCATGGTAAACTTGGAAAGAAACTTGGAAACTGGAGTGACTGCTATGCCCAGTTGTTTGTCCTTGAAATCTGGGCATGCTAGACATCCTTTTTTTGTTAAGTAATTATTTCGTTAACTGATTCTTGTTATTATAACTTAAATTTTCTTCTACAGTACTAAAATGCTGTGTTGTTGGTTTTGTTTTGTTTTGTTTTTTTGCTTCTTCTGTCTGTTTTTGTTTAGTTTTTGAGAAAGGATCTCTAGGTGTAGCTACACCTCACTACCCCTATCTTGATTCTTGATCCTTTATGGCTGCAATTACAGGTGGGCCACCACACCCATCAGACATTTATTTATGTGGACTTTGGGGGCATCCAAACTCAAGTTATCATGACTGCAGAAAACACCCTAACTGCTAAGTCATCTCTCCAGACCAGGCCCCAAACCCAGCTTTTTTTGAGACAGAACCTCTGCTATTGCTAGAATCTGTGAACTGAAACATTCAGGACATAAAACCTGCAAGTCCCAGGAAGTTCCCAAGACTTAACAGAATTCCCAAGATACCCTACCTCAACCAGGTTATGTAAGCAGCGAGGATTTCTGGGAAAGAGCTCTCTCCTAAGAGCTCCAGGGTCACAGCTTTTCCTGAGTCATGGTAGAGTGGGTTTCTGCTGACACAGCTGCCCTTGAGTCACTCAAACTCATGTAAATTCACTGGTTCACACTAGGCTAGACTTTGGGTGGAATCCTTTCTGTCATCATTGCCTTACCAGGAAGTGAATAGTATTTTGTGTTGTTTTGGGTTGTTTGTTCTTCCTGGGAATACTCACCCAGCAGTAACTTACTCTTACGCGGTCTTTTATTCAAATGATGGTTTCCCTGCTTCCACCCGCTCAGTGGGTACCAGCATGCTAACCTGGATAATATCGTTGTTATCTTTATCTAGTTCTTTGATTTTATAGTTTGAGCCTGCCCTACTGAAAAAAAGAAAACTAATTTCACACACACAAAAATCAGGTCACAGTCTGTGGTACACAGCTTAAAGCTATCATCAGATATTGTCCTGGAGTTCAGAGTGTATAATCAGTCAGGGGATTAAAGAGGTGAAGGGTGAAGTGACAGATATAAAGACATAGAGCATCTGTCTGTGATTGAGGTCATCCACGCAGACAGTGTGCTCCTTGCCAACAGATGATGGGATGCTAAGTGGCCCTGACCTGAAAGGACTGTGACTCAAGAAGGCTTAACTAGACCCAAGCAACGGTGACTCCATAATGTGGCCTCTCGGAGTGGAAGCCAATCATGAGATCTGGCCATGTCACACCAGTGTGCCTCTGGGTTCTAGCCATGAAACATCACGTAGTACCACCATTGGTACCTGGATAACCCATACTTTCCAATCAGAGGGACAGAACACTGTTCCCTGGCTGTGGAACCTGGGGCAAATTGTTTCACTTCTCTGTGCCTTACTTTCTATAAAATGAGACCAACAACTAGTTCTGGCTCGGAAAGGTGTCGTGAGAAACTGCTGTTGGCCATGGTGGTGTATGACTGTAATCCCAGCACTTGATAAACTGAGGCAAGAGCACCAAGTTCAAGGCCAGGACCAGAAAGAGCACTGGCAGCTCTTTCCAAACAGCCTTGATTCCATTCCCAGCACCTACAGGGTAGCTCACAATTGTACACAGCTCTAATTCCAGAGGATCTGATGCCCATTACTGGTCTACACAGGTGTGTGTGTGTGTGTGTGCGCGTGTGTGTGCAGGCAAGCCACCCGTACACATAAAAATTGAATTAATTATCCCAGCTCTCTCCTCTGCTCTCTAGAGAGCATCCTGGGTTCCTAAACCTCTGGTCTGCTGCTCTGATTGGTCAGCAGCCCAACATAGGTTCATGCCCTGACTCTGCTGCTCTGGAACTGCTATACCTTTTGACCTCAGAGATTAGGATTAGGGCTTCCTAGTACTCGCTGCAGACATCAAAAGCAATGTTTCCAGGGTCGCAGAATGTAATCCCAGTTACCCAGGAGGTTGAGGCAGGAAAATCAAAAGTTCAAGGCCAGCTTGTGTTATAGAGTGAGTACAAAGCCTGACTAGGCAATTTCAGAAGAATCTGTCTCAAAAAAAAGATTACTAGGAATGTGGTAGAGCCCCTGCCTAGAATCCTCCAGTGAGGGGGCTGGGGGCGTGGCTCAGTGGTAGAGCCCCTGCCTAGAATCCTCCAGTGAGGGGCTGGGGGCGTGGCTCAGTGGTAGAGCCCCTGCCTAGAATCCCCCAGTGAGGGGCTGGGGGCGTGGCTCAGTGGTAGAGCCTCTGCCTAGAATCCTCCAGTGAGGGGCCGGGGTGTGGCTCAGTGGTAGAATATTTGCCTAGCATGTCAGGCCCTGTGTTCATTCTATAGTATCACTAAAAAAAAAAAAAAAAAAAAAAAAAAAAAAAAGTAATTTATACAGATTTCTGATTCCAGATGCAGCAAAAGTGACCACAAATCCTCTCAATAATACAAGTGACTCGGGTGAACATTGTATATGAAACAAACACAAGATAGAAACTGTAAAGAGAAGTCCAGACGGACTCCGGACACACGGACCCAAGGAACACCCTCCTCTTCTTTCTGCCTACAGTGGAGGCTGGTGAAACCAACATTCAAATGCTCAAAAACACTAACTGGTATCTAGGGGCTGGGGTGGGGAGTGGGGGGAAAGAATCAACAGAAATAAATAAATAAATAAATAAATAAATAACAGGCTGTTCTCTTGAGCCAGGACCAGGAAAGGCGTCGCCAGCCAAGACAGAGAATGTTTAGCCGATAAAGCTCAGCCCCCACCACCCTGCTCCTAACATAAAAACAAAAGGCCGAGTAGGGAGGCTGCCCTCCACCCTCCCGGGGGCTGCCAGAACACATGGCAGATCCATACCTCCCTCCCTGAAAGGCTAAACAATGCAATGGGACTGATTTCAGCTGCAAAGTAAATAAGGTTCCCCTCCCTGCCCACTGAGGTGATGTTTGGGAAGATGGAAGGGGAAATCAAGACTTCCCCTCACCTGCCAAGGCCTGGGGGTATCCAGAAAGCCCACCCACACTCAGACACAGGAAAGTACCCCCACAACCCGATATGGCAGCAGAGGTCAGATGGGAAAATGCCACTTCCATCCTCAACTATTCCTAATGAGAAGATGCCCCCGCTTTGACAAAAGGATTCTAAGACCTAGAGTCTAGTGACGTATAATTTATGAAAACTCACTTATGGAGACCTTAGCATGTTTGTGTATGCCTGTACTTTCTCTCTAATCACCTTTCAGTTATTATTAATCCACCTAATTGGTCCTCATTCATGACTAGAGTCATAGGGAACTAATATCCTTTTACCTTTGATTCAGTCACTGTGTTTTGTTTTGTTTTGTTTTGACAGCACCTCATGTAGTCCAAGCTGGCTTTGAACTCACCATAGCTAAGGATTAACACTCTGAACTTCTGGTCTTCCTGTCTCAACTTCTGGGAACAGAGCTAACTAACCACTCTGCTGATGAAGCCACGAGCCCAGTCTCTATTTCTATTTCTATCCCCACCACAGTACCACCCTTTTTAAACAGAGTCTCACTAAATAGCTCCGGAGGTCCTAGAACTCCCAGAGCTCTGACTGCCTCCGCCTCGGAGATGCTGGAATTAAAGGTCTGCTCCTCGACAGCTGGCTGTTTTCTAGCCTTGTAAAGCTAGTCTCACTATTGACCCCAGGCTGACCTCAAGCCCAAGATCCTCCTGCCTCAGCCTCCTGGGTGCTGGCATGACAGGATACGCCACCATGCCCAGCTGAAGGGCATCTTGCTAACAGCGTCCCAGGGAGAAAGCAAAGTTTTATGTGGAGACTGTGTCAGCTCTGTCCCCGTCGCTGCTTCTGTGGGAAAATGAGTCCCAGATTTGATCTGCAGCTAAAGAACTGCCTCTACAAAAAGAAAGAGGGACACTCCCTCAGCCAGGCAGCATTTTTCTACGTTGACGGAGGAGTTGAATAACAAGCAAACAAAATCACTGTCTAGTGGAGATGCCAGGTCAAGGCAGTGCCTGGGGCACCCTCTTCCCCTGGAGCCTGCCTTGCTCTCAGTCAGAAGGCTCCTGCCCAGTCCAGTGGCTGGGAGCTTACTAATCATGGCCTTTCAAACCTCCTCCACAAGGCCAAGTTCAAAGGAGGCAGAGAGGAGGCTCAGGGAGACCCTGAAGGAGCAGGTGAGGCTGGATGAAAGAATCTCTTAACTTCTAAAAGATGTCTGTCGGTCTCCCTCTCCTCCCTTCCCCTCCCATCCCCCCTTTATTCTCCCTCCCTTCCTCCCTTTTATTTGTTTGTTTGGTGGTGGTGGTTGGTTTTTTGGTTGGTTGAATGGGTTTGTTTTGGTTTCCAAGACAGGGGTTTCTCTGTGTAGCCATTGCTATCCCTGCGCTTGTTATATAGACCAGGCTGGCCTCTGCTAGGATTAAAGATACAAGGCACCACACTCTGCTTCCTTTGTACTTTGTAAAAAGAAAAAAGCTTCAGTTGTTTTTGTATCTTAGTATGTGTGTGTATATTTGATGATGAATGCACACATGTCTGTGCAAATGTGCACCCGTGCTTGCTCGCAGAGGCCAGGGGAAGATGTTGAGTGTCCTTGCTTTAGCATAGCCTGTCTTACTGGCTGAGACCAGGCTGTTTCACTAACCCTGAAGGTTGGCTAGGATGGTAGCCAACCTATGATCTTATCTCCTCCCCCATAGCTCTGGGGTTATAGGTACATATGTATACATACACATATACATACACACTCACACATACACACATGCATGATCACACACACACACATACAAAATCATGCCTGGATTTTTTTTTTTTTTTTTGAGACAGGGTTTATCTGTGTAGCCTTGGCCATCCTGGAATTCACTCTGGAGACCAGGGTGGCTTCCAACTCACAGAGATCTGCCTGCCTCTGCCTCCAGAGTGCTGGGATTAAAACTGTGTGCCACCATCACCCGGCTCATGCCTGACTTCTTAATTTGGAGACTAAGGATCCAACCCCTCCCTTGGCTTTTTTGTTTTCGTCTTCCGATATAGCCTAGCCTGGTCTTGAACTTGCCATCTGTCTGCCTCTTGGATGCTTTGATTACAGGTGCCATTACCACCTGGCTCTATCCTCTCTGAGATTTAGCATACTAAATGAGCGACTAGAGGCTCCATTCTGCCCATACCCAGCAAGTCCATCAACACCACCAACGTCAGCATCACCACAGCTTCCTTACTTTTCAGGACCCTCTGAAGACTAAGCTCAGTTCACACAGTCCCTGGATCCCTCCCAGGATCCTCCCATACCCAGCAAACAAGGCAGATACTGTCCCTGTTAGAGCCTGGGAAGTGAGACTCCCAGACAGTAACTCGTCTAGGACCACACAAGACGACAGGAGAGGAGCCAGCAAACATATTGCTTCCACTGGCCCCGTTCCTCTGGAATCTAGTTCAGTTTCAGCGAATGTCTTTTGCCTTTTCTTTTCCCCTTATTCTTCCTTCTCTAACTCTCAGTGCTGGAGATGGAGGCCAGGGCGTGGGCATGCTAGACAGCACTCTATAGCTGAGCCCTGCTCCTGGGCCTTCACTGAAAGGCTCTACCTCTCTAGCCCCTCACTGGGGGATTCTAGGCAGGGGCTCTAACCACTGAGCCACGCCCCAGCCCCTCACTGGGGGATTCTAGGCAGGGGCTCTGCTACTGAGCCACACCTTAACCCCACCCCCTTTTTTTTTTTTTACTTATTCTGATACAGGGTCTCACTAAACTGCCTAAACATGTCCTGAATTCACTCTGTATCTCAGAATTTGAATTTATGATTCTCTTGCCTCAGTCTCTGGGGAGTTAGGATTCCAGGCCTATGCCACCAGGCCTAGCTTTTTCCTTCTCTTCTGTCATGTCTTTTTCTTTTCTTTTTTGTTTTTTTGTGTTGTTTTTGTTTTTGTTTTTTGGGATAGGGCTTCTTCTCTCTGTAGCTCTGACTGTCCTGGAACAAATTCTGTAAACTAAACTGGCCTAGAACTCACAGAGATCTGCCTGCTTCTGCCCTCCAAGCACTGGGGTTAAAGGCATGCACTACCACACCTGGCTAGTGTATATTCAGGTTCTGTGTCTATTTCCACCAAATTGATTTGTCTTTCTCCTGGAAGGTAGACCGAGACGAAGGATGTAGACGACACTTATAGAGCACAGGAAAGAAACACCTAAGTCTCCCGAAGCTCCTGAGACTTATAAGACACACACAAACACATACACACAAAACGTATACACACACACACAAACATATACACACAGATGCACACAAACATATACACACACACACACAGAGAAACATATACACACAGATGCACACAAACATACACACACACACAAACGTATACACACAGACACACACAGTCACACACAAACATACATACACAGACACACACAAACATATACACAGAGACACACACAAACACATATACACAAAACATATATATATACACACACACACAAACATATACAGAGACAAACAGAAACATATATAATACCCAGACACACAGTCACACACAAACATATACACGTACATACAAACATACACACAGACACAGCACATACAAACATATACACAAAGACAAACACACACACACAATAAATAAAATAAATCTCTTAATTAAAAAGTGAATAGATGTGGTGGCACACACCTTCAATCCCAGCATTCGAGAGGCAGAGGCAGATAGTCTACTCTCGATAAGCAGGAGTTCTCACCCTTCCTAACGCTGCATGTGACACTTCAATACAATCAGTTCCTTGTATTGTGGTGACCCCCCCCAACCATAACATTATCAATGCTACTTCATAACTGTAATTTTGTTACTGTTATGAAGCGTAAATATCTGGCATGCGACCCCTGTGGAAGGGTCATTTGACCCCCACAGGGGCCGAGGGCCACAGGTTGAGAATTGCTGACTTGGTGAGTTCCAGGACAGCCAGGACTACATGGAGAGACCCTGTCTCTAAATAAATGAATAAATAAAATACTACAAAGTGGTTGTCTCCTGAGGAACTACACCCAAGGTTGACATCCTCTCTTCCTGTCTGCATGTTCACCCAACACACATTCACAAAGTAGCTCGGGAGAGCAGAGGTCCTTCTATTACCAAAGCTGCCAGCAAGCCGTACAGAGATTCCTGGGGACTCAGCTCCAGCATCTCCCATGCTTTTTGACTGGCCTCTCCGTGGTTTTTGCCACAGCCTCCTTTGAGACATCCATGCTGCTATAAGAACCACCTCTGCCACACTCCTGTAAGGAATCCATATAAACTCACTGGCAGGCTAAGCTAGCCGTGGAGAGTCCGTGCTCACCTCCCCAGGAAAAGTCCTAATAACAAAATCCCAAGACCCTGTGAAAAGCCAGGCTGGGGTAGAATTTCAGTCACACTTGGCCCCTCCCACTTCCATATCTCCACACCCGACTGCCGCACCGTGTCTGCATGCGAACTCAGGTGAGACAGACCAACCAGAGACTTGAAATGACGGCTCTTTGGAGAGGTGACTCAGGATGGTGGATTCTTGTTACGCCTGTCCCTTGGAATCTGGCATTTCTTCTGCGCACTTCTGGAAAACTAATATCATTAATTTAAACCACATCCTAGGGCACCCTTCCCTGAACGTATGTATGACAAGGCAGCTTACTAATTAATGGGTGGCCACTGAGGTCTGTGACCCTCAGAGACATGTCACCCATCAGGTTTGCCAAGAAGGGCTGCTTGTCACACTGCATCAGGGAGGTCACAGTAGGATCAGCCTGGTTACAAGTGAGGAAGGACAAGTGCCAGCCTTTTGTTATATTTTGTTCTTTTGATCCTCTGTGTGTGTGTGTGTGTCTGTGTGTGTGTGTGTGTCTGTGTGTGTGTGTCTGTGTGTGTGTGTTGTGTGCACTATGTGTGTGCTTGCATGTTCCTGTGGAATAATAGTTCTCTACCAGGCACTATCTTTCTTGTGACAGTGTCCCTCCCTGACCTGGAACTCAATGAGTAGACTAGGCTGGCTGGCCAGCAAACACTGAGAGAGACCTGTCTCCACCTCCCAAACCTGTGCAAACGCCCTGAGATTTCTTTGTTTGTTTATTTGTTTTCTTTTTGACACAGGGTTTCCTGTGTAGTATTGGCTGTCCTGGAATTAGCTCTGTAGACTAGGCTGGCCTCTGGCTACTGAGTGCTGTATTAAAGGTGTGTGCTGCCACCACAGCCACCACCACGACCAGGACCACCACACCGCCACCGCCACACCGCCACCGCCACCGCCACCGCCACCACTGCCGCCGCTGCTGGGCCTGCAGACTCTTTCTTACATGGCAAGCACTGTATCCCCTTTTGGGAGACAGGTATTTGACATGAAGCCCACAATTGCCTTGAACTCCCTACATAGTCCAAGCAGCGTTTTGAACTTGTGATCCTCTTGCCTGGGCATGCTAAGCCACTACAATTACACATGTGTGCCATTACATCTTTTCTATAGCTTGGGAGCAAGCCTCTCAGCTAAGACAACTGAGAACAAAGAGCAGTCGGTCAATATAGCCAGAGCCATCCAGGCAAACGCTTGCTGCGCGGTATGCTCAAAGCAGTAGCATTCCTAAGCTGCAAGAGGAAAAAACCGCCCAGACATCTGTCCGTGGCTGTACACGTGCATGAATACATGGATAGTGGAATATTAGCTGTAGGAAGGAAGACTTGGGGCTCAAGCCAAGGCCTCAGCAGGTAAAAACACTTTCTAAACAATCAAAAGGACCAGAATTTGGATTTCCCCCATCACCCATATAAATGCCAGGTAGGTGTGGCGGCTCACCTGTAATTCTAGTGTGCAGGATGGGCAGATAGGGGATCCTGTCTAGAGATAGCTGGCTAGCTGGTTGGCCTAATCAAAGCTCTGTGCTCACAAGAGAGACCCTGCCTGGATAAGTACGGTGGAGGGTGACCTAGGAGATGCCTCCACAGCCACAGGTACACGCATGCACACGCACCCACGTGAATATGCATGCACACACGGCTGCCGAAATAAAAAGGAAGGCAGGCTCGATACATGATGCTGAGTGGATAAACTCCAGAAACATGCCAAGTGACGGTGCCAGACACAAAGACCACAGATTGTGTGATTCCATTTATAGGAAATAGCTGGGATAAGAAAATCCATAGAGACAGGGAGGGAAACAGGCTGCCAGGAGCTGGGGCGGTAGAGGGAGGGAATGGCTTCGGAGTGGGTATGTATTGAGAGTTTCTTTGTTGAGAATATTTGGGAATGGGATGTAATGTGAAATGTAAGATATTAGCCAGGTTATAGCATGGCACCTGTAATTTCCAGCATTTGGGAGACTGAGGTAGGAAGATCTCAAGGCTTGACCAAAGTACATAGCAAATTCAAAGCAGGGCCTGGGTACCATCGCAAGGTTCTGTATCAAAAGGAGCAGGAAAAGAGCAGGGCGTGGTGGCACATGCCTTTAATCCCAGCACTTGGGAAGCAGAGGCAGGCGGATTTCTGAGTTCAAGACCAGCCTGGTCTACAAAGTGAGTTCCAGGACAGCCAGGGCTATACAGAGAAACCCTGTCTCAAAAAAACAAAAACAAAAACAAAAACAAACAAACAAACAAACAAAAAAGGAGCAGGAAAAGGAACCATGGGCTGTATCCCAGTGGGAGAGCGCTCACTATAGTTTGCTTGGCGACTTAGGCTCAGCAATACACCCCTCCCCAAAATAAAACCCAGTATGGGAGCCTACATGTCAGCCATCCCAGCAGTCGGGAAGAATGATAGGAAACTCAAGTTATGCCTAACTACATATCCAGCTGGAGGTCAGCCTGGGCTACTCGGTCTCAAGAAGGAGGCAGGGAGTTGAGGAGATGGCTCAGCAGGCAAAGACTCCATTGCCATATGTGTGCGAGGACCTGAGATAAAATCCCACAGTAAAGCCAGATGCAGTTACCTACATCTGTAAGGAGTCATCCCCAGAAGCCAGCCCATGGGCAACCTGGTCTGGGATATAGAGAAGAAGATGACAAAGAGACTCCTCCCCAGATAAGGTGAAAGACACAAACCAGCAGCCAAGGTTGTCCTCTGACCTCTACATGCGAGCTGTGGCATGCACGCACACGCAACACAGAAGGAGGGATGGGGGTAGAATTAAATGGTAGAGCGTGTACGTGGTCTAATCCCTGGTCAGCAGTGCAGAACACCAACCACGCAACAGAATTCAGCCAGGCCCTTTCCTTAGGGGACTGATGAGATATCCACGGGAGAAAAATGTGGTCCGGGGTCTGAGAAATCTCAAGTTAAAGCACACAAGAGAAAAGGTGACTGTGTTGTGGTTTTCAATCTAAGTGTTCGGTGCAGACAACTCGTCCTGCTAATGGAAAGCGCCATATCCGCTTCCTGGATTTTGTGAATGGGGTAGAGACCCCTAAGGAAAACAGACAGACAAAAAAAAAAAAAAAAAAAAAAAAAAAAAAAAACAACCTCCCAAGGAACACCCGGTCCATTAGTTTTCTGGGCGTGACTTCAGGTTTAATTATTTATGATAGGGCTACAAGAGAGGCGAGAGCAGCACACAGCCTTCTTGTAATTCTCTGGTTTCTCAGAAAGAGCCCTAGCTTAAGCATAGCCCAGCGGGTCTCCAAGATTAGAATGAAAGGGGAGGGGGGAGGGAGGGGCAGCGACCTGCATATAAAATGAATAAATAAATTAATTAATGGAAAAATCAAAAAAAGTAAAGCGAGAGAAGGGTTGATTTTAGCTTACATTTCTACATCATAGTTCATCGTAAGGCAGCCAGGGCAAGAACTCGGAGCAGGAACTTGGAGGCAGGAACCAAAGCAGAGGCCAGCCGGGAGCAGAGCTTATAGAACCCAGAACCACCTGCTCAGTGGTAGCCACACCCACAGTGGGTTGGGCCTTCCTACAACAATCATGCACCAATATTATTTGTTGTTCTTGTCGTTTTTTGAGACAGGGTTTCTCTTTGTAGACCCCTGGCTAACCTGGAACTTGCTCTGTAGACCAGGCTGGCTCCAAACTCAGAAATCTGAGCGCCTCTGCCTCCCGAGGACTGGGATTCAAGGCATGCGCAACCATGCCCAACAGTATTAATAGAAACAAATTATGGAGAATCCCATTAGCTGGGGAATAGGTAGAAAAATGATTTGTTAATAAAATAATAAAATGCATTATTATTGTAGAGTTAAGAAGAGGAATTAAGAGAGCATGCACACAAAATATGTATATGAAACTTACAAAGAATTTTTTTTCAAAAGGGGAAGTGAGGCAGCACTGGTACACACCTTTGATCCCAGCACTCAGGAGGCAAGCAGGAGGCTCTCCATGCCACACTGTCTGTATAGCTGGTTTCAGCCAGCTGGGGCTATATAATGAGGCTCCAAGTCAAATAAAACAGTATGCTGGGGGGTGGGGTGGGGGGGGGAGGTCCTGGCAAGTGAGTTCAGTGAGGAAAGGATCTTCCTGCCTGAGGACCTTAGTCCAATCCCAGGTCCCATATGTAAGAAAGCTGAGTCCTCTTACACACACACACACACACACACACACACACACACACGCACGCACGCACGCATGCACGCACGCACGCACGCACGCACACATTAATAAAGATGAAGTGTGCTTTGGTCTGGCCCTCAAAGTAGCCAACATATTAAGAATTAAAGGGAAAAGTTAGGGCCAGGTGGGCTGGAGGGATGGCTCAGTGATTAAGAACTCTTGTCATTCTTACAGAGAACCTGGGTCCAGCTCCCAGAATCCTTCTCAGGCAGCTCAGAACCAGGGAATCCCATGCCTTCTTATGACGCCCATGGGCACTCATGAAACACACATATATGCATAAAATAAAATATATATATTTTTAAAAAACAGTTGCTAATAACCAACCTTGGGGAGAAGTCAAACAGGGGAAACAATGTCTCCCTAAAGACTTCCCACACTCCTGCAACCAGACACGTAGTGGAGCTGGCCAACAAGTCACCTACCTGATACAAAGCACATTAGATGCTGATCCTGAGACCACAGTAGCAGAAGCCTTCCTCCCATGGAAAATTCCAGAGCTAAGCAAGGTGGGGGAGGGGGAGGGGTACATGAAACAAACCAAACTTCCACTTCTCAGAAGATCACACACGGGACAGCTTACGTGCATTGACTGTAGTACTAGGGGCTGAACCCAGAGCTTTGTGCATTCTAGAACACTCGCTGTCATCGAGCCACGCCCCAGCCCCTCACTGGTGGAGTCTGGGCAGGGGCTCTAACCACTGAACCACACCCCCCACAAGTTTAATAGGGAAGGAACGTAACAGGAAGAAAGAGAGGGCCTTTATATGGTACAGCATGAACCTCGGCCCTGAGTTAAATCCCAGCACCACCCACATCAGACCTTGATGGGCTACAGCACACTTGTATCATTTGTTACATGGCAACGTGGGCTACATAGCAAGTTCATGGCAGTCTGGACTACATGAGACCCTGTGTAGGAGGAGGGGGAGAGAGGAAGAAAAGGAGGGAGAGAGGCAAGCCAGGCATTCTGATACACACCTGTTACCCCAGCACGTGGAGGGTGAAGGCAGGAAGAACTCGGGTTCTGTGTTGTCCTGGACTACACAGAGAGTTTGAAGCCAGCCTGTCAAGAGAGGGCATGGGGAAGGAGGGGACAATCCGGAGGGAGGGGGAGAGAAATGCGATGTGATTTAAATGTGCTGTGTTCATTTACTTAGCATCCCCTCCCTAGCCACGGTTGACAACTAAAACCTGAGACTTATCCATTTAAATCCCCAATATTCTTCCTTAAGAGGAAAGTGTGGCCAATTAAGACACAATGAGAAGTCCCACTTGGAGGACATGACCTGAGCCCATCCCCTGGAGGAGGCTGCATTTCCATCCCACGGGGCAAGGCTGCATCTTGATTGATTCCGAGGCACACTGCTCTCCTCACATCTCAGCAAGAACTACTCATTTAGGTGTGAAATCTAATAAGTGACACATTTAATTATAGATGTTGACTTTGCCTGTCTGTCCTGGAGGATGGAAACAAAATGACTCTGATGAAACCCAAGACAAGCAGAATGAAGAAGCTGTGCCTGGTGGACCAGGAACTGTAGCCACCCACCACTGCGTAATCAGACACCACCATGCAGAAATGGAGAGGGGTGAGGATGCACCTCAGGGTAGACCGCCTGCCTAGGATCCCCCAGGGAGGGGCTGAGGGCGTGGCTCAGTGGTAGAGCCCCTGCCTAGAATCCCCCAGGGAGGGGCTGGGGTGTGGCTCAGTGGTAGAGCCCCTGCCTAGAATCCCCCAGGGAGGGGCTGGGGGCGTGGCTCAGGGTAGAGCCCCTGCCTAGAATCCCCCAGGGAGGGGCTGGGGGCATGGCTCAGGGTAGAGCTCCTGCCTAGAATCCCCCAGGGAGGGGCTGGGGGCGTGGCTCAGTGGTAGAGCCCCTGCCTAGAATCCCCCAGGGAGGGGCTGGGGGCGTGGCTCAGGGTAGAGCCCCTGCCTAGAATCCCCCAGGGAGGGGCTGGGGGCGTGGCTCAGTGGTAGAGCCCCTGCCTAGAATCCCCCAGTGAGGGGCTGGGGGCGTGGCTCAGTGGTAGAGCCCCTGCCTAGAATCCCCCAGTGAGGGGCTGGGGTGTAGCTCAGTGGTAGAGCCCCTGCCTAGAATCCCCCAGGGAGGGGCTGGGGGTGTGGCTCAGGGTAGAGCCCCTGCCTAGAAACACAGTGAGAGGTTGTGACATGGTTCAAAAAGTAGAACATTTGCCTAGAATCCTCTAATGAGGGGTGGGGTATATAGCTCAGTGGTAGGTACCTGTGTGACATGCACATAGCCCTGGGTTTAATCCCCAGCACTGTCTGTTTCCCCTCCCCCTCCCCAAAAATCAAAGAAATGGAGAGAAGAGGCAACATGGTCTACATAGTGAGATCACCCAGCAGTGGTGGCACACACCTTTAATCCCAGCACTCAGGAGGCAGAGGCAAGCAGACCTCTGTGAGTTCGAGGCCAGCCTGGTCTACAGAGCTAGTTCCAGGACAACCAGGGCTACACAAAGAAACCCTGTGTCAGGAAGAAAAGAAGGAAGGAAGGGAGGGAGGGAGGGAGGGAGGGAGGGAGGAAGGAAGGAAGGAAGGAAGGAAGGAAGGAAGGAAGGAAGGAAGGAAGGAAGGAGACACAAGAACGGCTGTAAGTAGAACTGTCCACCACTCAGTGTTTTGAGCATCCTAGCTCAGGAGGCATTTACGTGCCGTCCAGGGAAGCCATGGCTGAACCACACTCCTTCCAAAGTCATTTCTTTCTCTCATGACTCTGAATATTCAAGTTTACAGAATTCAAAGCCATTGCAAAGTCAGAAAGCTGCTCTTAAATTTCCATTTCATAATGTGGGTCACAGACGATATAGAACCTTTAGAAGTTGTGGTGGTGAGGGGCTGCGGGAATAGTTAGATGGGTAAAGAACTTGTTGCTAGGCCCAGATCTCCAGCACCGCTGTAAAAGCCAGGGATGGTGGTACCCACTTGTAATCCCATCACTGGGGCCAGAGATACAGGGAGAGACAGGCTAGATGAGCCAGGAAGCTCCGGGTTCCGTTAGAAACCCTGTCTTAAGAAATAAGGCGGTTTCCTTCAGTGATGAACAGTGCTAGGGAAATGTAAGCCAACTAATCACACACACACACACACCTCTCTCTCTCTCTCTCTCACTCACACACACACACACACACACACACACACACACACACATCACACACACACACACACACACACACACACAAATAAGAAAAATGTAAAAGAGAAAATTAAAAAAATAAAAAAGGGGCTGAAGAGATGACCCAGTTGTAAGAGTGCTTGCTATTCTTTGAGAAGACCAAGGTCCTGTTCCAAACATCTATGACAGGTGGCCTGCCATGACCTTAACTCCACCTCCAAAGGATCCCTCTCTTGCTTCTTGGGGCACCTGTACTTATGTGCATGCCCCGACATGCATACACACAAAGAAACACATGCAAGCACACACACACACATGCAGATCCAGACACACACACATATGCACACACACACACACACAAGAGATTTATAAGGAAGAGAAACAAAGGAAGGGGAGGAGAAAGGGGAATAAGAAATTTGCAAGAAGCAAAAAGAACGTCTTCTGGGAGCTTTGAGATCTCGACACGGGCTGGCCACGTGCACAGCTCAGACTTGACAAGGAGGCAGCAAAGGTTCATCTGCAAGGTCACTGAGCTGGAGATGTGCCACTATGTATGTGTGGCACTGACGGCATAGGCTAGAAACAATCGGGTCAGTCACATGAGGCGAGGCAGCAGTGCAGCGTGACGTGAACAGACCCTGGAGGAGGAGCCAATGGACACTGTCTCTCTGCGTTGTGGTTATTGCTGGGTTTCAAGGCAGGGTCTGGCCTCAAACTTGCTATAAAGTGAAGAATGACCTTCAGTTCTGATCCTCTTGCCTCCCGAATGCTGGGATTCCAGGCCACCATCCCTGGCTGACACTGTCTTTGGGAACCTGAGAGGGGCTGGCAAAATAACATCAGCCACCAAGCCTGAGGACCCCACCTACCAGAAGGTGAGAACCGAGTCTCAAAAGTTATCCTCGGAGCTGGATAGTGGTGGCGAAGGCCTTGAATCTCAGAACTCAGGAAGCAGAGCCGGGTGGATCTCTGAGTTCAAAGTCAGCCTGGTCTATAGAGCAAGTTTCAGAACAGCCAGAGCTATGCAGAGAAACTCTGTCTCGAAACAACAACAACAACAACAAGAAAGGTGTCCTCTGATATTTATACTTATGCTATTGTATATGCACACACACAGACAATAAATAAGTAAATAAATAAATGCATGTAAGCAAAATTAAAAGCCTTACAAATGTTTGTGTCCCCTCACCCAGTAAATTCCACCTCTCAGAATTCAATTTAAAAAAAAATTACAGAAATACCGATGAATTTTCAAATCTCTCAGAAATAAGTAACAATTCAGCTACCCAAATCTCTGCACTGCAAAATGAGTTAGTTGTATTTTTTTAAATAGAGAAAGTTATCATTTTATTACCTTTTATATGCGATATGCTAGTGTGTGTGTGTGTGTGTGTGTGTGTGAGTGTGTGTGTGTGTGAGCACAATCATGCAAAGGTCAGAGACAACCTTGTGAAGTTGGTTCTCCACTCCCACCTTTCCCATGGCTTCGTGGGATTGAATTCAGGTCATTATGCTTGGCAGCAAGCTCTTTTACCCGCTGAGCCATCTGACCAACCCTATTGTGGTCTTAATAAAAGAAAAAAATAGCTGGGTAGTGGTGGCACAGGCCTTTAATCCCAGCAGATGTAGAGGCAGGTGGATCTCTGAGTTCAAGGCCAGCCTGGTCTACAGGGGTAGTTCTAGGGCAGCCAAGGTTACACAGAGAAAGCCTGTCTCAAAAATAGATAGATAGATAGATAGATAGATAGATAGATAGATAGATAGATAGATAGATAGATAGATAAAAAGAAAAATATTTATATTTTTTAAAAGGCAGAACAACAGGATGTAATCCTAGCAATTGGGAAGCTCAGGTCAAGTCTGATAAAGTGAGTTAAATCCCAAGAACCCAAACAGTAGGAGAGAACTGATTCCCAAAAGGTGTCCTCTGACCTCCACACTCACACTGTACCTACACACACACACACACACACACACACACACACACCCCACATGCACACACACACACACCATATGCACACACAAACCACATGCACACACACACCACTTGCACACACACACCACATGCACACACGAATTTGAACACACACCACACAGAGTAATAATAATAAATGTATTTTTAAAACAAAACAAAGATCTTTGAAAGTTTGAAACCAACCTTGGCTACATACCAAAGCCCTGTCTCCAAAAGCCTAAAGAAAGAAATTAAATGAAAGTCATGCCAGTGCTCACAGATATAGCCTCCTCCATAAGCCGTCCTTTTAAACATGACAAAGTATTCTACAAAACAATAAATAAAGAGCTGGAGAGATGGCTCAGTGGTCAAGAGCCCCTGTTGCTCTTAACCAGGGTTCAATTAACCAGCACCCCCATGGCAGTTTCCAACTGTCTGTAACTCCAATTCCAGGGTCTCCAATCTTTTTTTCCCACCTCCATGGGTACCAGGCACACATGTGGTGTGCAGAAACACATGTAGGCAAAAAATACATTTAAAATAAAATTGCACATAAAATAAAAATAAATCAGTCTTTAAAAATTAAACAAATAAAGTCCTAATATCAGGGTGGGAAGATGGCCCTATAGAAGAGAGTGTCTGCTGGGCAAACCTGATGACCTGAGTTCAAGTCCCCAGGACTCATTAAAAAAAACAGGCATAGCACCTGTCACCACAGCTGGAGGCAGAAAATTAGGATCTCTGGGGCTTGCTGGCTACCAGCCCTAGTTAGCTCTAGGTTTAGTGAGACATCCTGTCTCAAGGAAATAATGAAGCAGGGCACTGACTGTTTCCCTCTGGCCTCTGTACGTACAAATGTGTGGATGCAGACAAGAGTACACCTTCACATACCACATACACTTTTATGCACCAAAAAACTTTCAAAATTTTACACAAAAATAAAAGGGCTAGCAATATGGTTCAAGTAGCAAAGGAGCTTGCTGCCAAACCTTATAACCCAAGTTCAGTCGCTGGGAACTACAGGGTGGAAGGAGAGAACTGACTCTCACAAGTTGTCCTCTGACCTCCATACAAGTGCCATCACACACACACACACACACACACACACACACACACACACACATACACTCCTATATACGTGTAAGTAGATAAAATATAAGAACCACAAGACTGGAAAGATGGCTCAGAGGTTAAGAGCACTGGCTGCTCTTGCAGAGAACCCAAGTTTGATTCCCAGCACCCACATGATGGCTCACCTACACCTTTAACTCTACTTCCCTCTTCTTGCCTCCATGGGCACCAGGCAGTATATATGGTGCCCAGAAATATGTGCAGATAAAACACACATACACATAAAAAAAATTTAAAGGGATAAAATTAAAACCCAGAACTGTTTTTAAAAATGCTGAGAGTAAGCCCGACGTGGTGGCGGATGCCTTTAATCCCAGCACTCGGGAGGCAGAGGCAGGCGGATTTCTGAGTTCGTGGCCAGCCTGGTCTACAAAGTGAGTTCCAGGACAGCCAGGGCTATACAGAGAAACCCTGTCTCAAAAAAAAAAAAATGCTGAGAGTAGTTTGCCTATGTGTTTCCAGTGCCTCGACTTGCCATGTTTTGGCTAAGCACAATCCTACTCTCTTCCATTCCCATGAACTTAAAAGACACAGACACACTGCAGCTAAAACCATGCTTTTGCTAGTGATTTAGTTTATGAGTGTTATAAATATAATTGACTTGTAAAGGAGAGAGCACATTCTTCCAGACTCTGCATGTCTCTTCATATGGGCTCAATTAAGACAGAATGCTCTGTAAATAAAACGCCTCATCAGAACGCATGACGTTTTTAGAACTTGAACATGACCATGGAAGCTTCAAGATACTAAAAAATATTGAAAGCAAGCATTCTTCTTTGTCAAGAGTCCCAAAATATGTCTCAGTATGCACACACACACAAAAAATCCAAGACTCCAGAACAAAGACTCTGGGCTTGATATTTTAATACTCACATTTAAAAGACCAAGAAATATGACCACAATCTGGATGAAATTGGAAAAAATCTGGAAGGCGATCAAATAACGGAAGGAAGTACCACTCGACATAATAATTTCCAGTTTGATTAAGGAGACTTGAACTCTACCACAAGAGAGGGCGGAGTAACATTTTCAAGGCAAACGTTATTGGTTAGAGCTGGGAGATGGTAAGCAGTTGAAAAGTCTGGAACCCCAAGAACCTACATTTGATAACTAGCTTTGTCAACCCAGCACAACCTAGAATCACCTGGGAAGAGTCTCAGTGAGGGGCTAGTTGTCTCATGTTCGCCTGTGGATATGTCTGTGGGGAGTGGTTTGAAGCTAACTGACATGGGAAGAATCAGCCAACTCTGGGTGTCACCAATCCCTAGGCAGTGTGAGTCCTGAACTGTCTGAGAACGGATATACTGAGCCGAGCACAAGCAAGCAGGACTGCAGTCATTTCTCTCCACTCTTGACTCTGGGTGTAGTTCGTCTAGCTGTTTGAAATCCCAATCGTGACTTTCCCCAATGAAGGACTCTAACCTGGAACTGCCAGTTGCAATAAGGCCTTTTCTCCTCTAACTTGCTTTTTGTCAGGGTGTTGTATCACAGCAACAGATACCAGGCAGGCATAGTCATTCTAGTGCTCAGGAGACAGAGACAGGGGAGCCTCAAGAGCAAGCTGGCTATTGAGACTAGCCATATAGGTTGAGCTCCAGTTCAATTAAGAGACCCTGCTTCAATGGCTAATAAGTAACTGAGATGACTGAGGAAGATATCCAACATCAACGTTGGGGCTCTACATGCATGTATACAGACATTCACCTGTACATACATATACACATATGTACACACAAACAAACAAATGTAATCTCTTAGTGGTATTATTGGTTAGAAGAGACACAATGACCATGGCAACTCTTATAAAGAAAAGCATTTAATTGGGGCTGGCTTACAGTTTCGGAGATCCAGTCTATTATTATTATGGTGGGAAACATGGCATTTACAGGCAGACATGGTGCTCAAGAAGGAGTTGAGAGTGCTACATCTTGATCTGCAGTCAGCAGAAGACTATGTGCCACACTAGGCACATAGCTTGAGCATAGGAGACTTCAAAACCTGTCCCCACAGTGACAAACTTCCTCCAACAAGACCATACCTTCTAATAGTGCCACTCGCCGTGGTCCAAACATTCAAACATAGAGTCTATGGGGTCTAAGCCTGTTCAAACCACCACATTCCATTCTCTGGCCCCCCTAGGCTTGTAGCCATAACATAACGCAAAAATATATTTGGTCCAACTTCAAAAGTCCTCATGGTCTATCACAGTCTCAGCAATATCTAAAAGTCCAAAATTCAGTCTCTTCTGAGATTCATGCAATATCTTAAATGTAATCCCTATAAAAAAAAACAGATCACATACGTTCAACATACAATGGCACAGGCTATACATTACCATTCCAAAATGGAGGAGAGACATGAAAGTGAGGGAAAACTGAATCTAAGCAAGAACAAAAACCAGTCAGACAAATTCCAAACTCTACATCTCCATGTCTCCAACTGTTTTCCTCATTGTTGACTGCCAACACACTTTTCTTAAGCTGGTTCCACTCCTTGTCAGCATCTTTCCTTGGCAGGTATCCCCCGGCTCTGGCATCTCTAACCTCTTGGTGTCTTCAGTGAAATCCACTTCACCTTCACAGCTTCATACAGTGGGCTCTCTAGACCTCCATGCAGGGACACCCCTGCCACCCTTGGTGACTTTCCTTAGTCACAGAGGGAGGGAAAACTCTATAACCCCTTTCTTCTATCCTTGACTCTAAAGCAAAAATCATGTGGCTAAATCTCCCAAGTTCTGCTACTTGCTGGGGCTGAAACCTGGCCCCCTTGTTCAGTAACATCTTTAACAGCTTTCTGTTTTAAATGGTTTCCTTCCCTGTCTAACTAAGATTGGCTGTCCTGAACTTGCTCTGTAGACCAGACTGGCCTTGAACTCAGGTACCTGCATGCTTCTGTCTCCTGTGTGCTGGGATTAAAGGCATGCACCACCATGACTGCACCTAAGCTTTTTAAAAACGTCTTTTTCACACGTTAGAAGCTTAGCTGAACGGGATCTTGCCCTGAGGTTACCACTCCCTTTATTCCATTTTTAAAAACCTATCTTCTTGAGCCACAGGATTCAGTTCCATTCTTCCCCGTGCCCTTTTCCTCCTCAAAGTGTACATTTTGTAACTTTTCCTGCTCAGTGTGCTCCTTTTTATTATTGATCTTTATAAGCGTGGCCACTAATAATCACATGACACAGTCCACGCTAGGCTATATTGAGATTTCCTCTGTCATTGCAATTAATCCAAAATTCTTCAACCTAGCCTCTGGCAAATTTTTTGGATAAGGGCAAAAAGCACTCACATTCTTTGCCAAAATATCACAAGAACAGTCTCTAGTACAAATACTAACATTCTTCTCTGAAACCTCCTGAGCCAGGCCACCACAGCTCTAACCAATTTGACATCACTTCTTCCATGTTCCTACTAGGATGGCCCATTAAGCATTACTTAAAGCATTCAACTGGTTTTCTAAACTACAGTCCCAAAGTCCATATTCCTCCAAACAAAAACATGGTCCTGCCTATCACAGCAATACCCCACTCCTGGTACCAACTGCTGTCTTAATTAGGGTTTCTATTGCTGTGAAGAGACACCATGACCGTGGCAACTCTTATAAAGCAAAAACATTTAATTGGGCCTGGCTTATAGTTTTGAAGATTTAGTCCATTATCATCATGTCAGGAAACGTGACGGTGTGCAGGCAGACGTGGTACTAGAGGCGCTGAGAGTTCTACATCTTGGTCCACAGGCAGCAGAAGGAGACTGTTTGCCACACTGAGCACATAGATTGAGCATAAGAGACCTCAAAGCCTGCTCTCACAGTGACAGACTTCCTCCCACAAGGTCACACCTCCTAATAGTGTTATTCCCTATGGGCCGAGCATTCAAACACATGAGTCTATTGGAGCTAAATCTATTCAAACCACCACATATGTGTATCATATCCAGATACAAATGAAAGAAAAAATTAAAAACAACAAAAACAGTAGAAGGACATTTTTAAAGTTATCATGGGGCCGGGCGAAGTGGCCTTTAAATTCAAGCCCTTAAGAGGCAGAGGCAGGTGAATCTCTGTGGCTCAAGGCCAGCCTGGCCTATGCAGTAAGACCCACTCTCAAACAAACCAACCAAACAAAAAAGTTGTGGTGGGCTAAAGATGAGGCTCAGTTGGAAGAGTATTTGACCTGAATGCACAGAATCCCAGGTTCTGTCCACAGTGCTGCGTATAACCATGCACGCCTGTGTTCTTAGCACTCACAAGGGGGAGACAGAAAGATCAAAAGTGCAAGATCATCCCTGGCCACTTAGTAAGTGTGAGGCCAGCCTGGGCTACAAGAGACTGTCTCAAATATTTAAAAAAAAACAACAACAACAAAAAATACCTTTTCCAGTTTTACAACCTAAAAAGGTTTCGTTGTTGGCACATTCGACTTAATGCGATAGACTTTGAAGGTTTGTTACATTTTCCAAAGTGATTGCAGCCTATAGCATATAAGGAACAAAGAATAAAGTGGGTTCCTTCCATTTTCAAGCATGGATATGTGTGAGTGTGTGTGTGTGTGTGTGTGTGTGTGTGTGTGTGTGTGAATGCACACACACTCAGAGGTTGATAAGGTTTTTCTCCTTAGTAGACAAAACAGGGCCTCTCTCAATCAAATCCCAGGCTTGCTCATATGCAGCTAGTTTTGCTAACAGTTTGCTGTGAGGATCTCCCATCTCTACCTTGGGAGGCTGGAAGTACAGGCCACACCCGCCCAACAGCCACAGACAAACAAGGCTGTTTGTGTGTCTCTGTGGTAGAACACATGACTGACATATGTGAGGCTCTGGCTTTCATCACACACACACTGCTATTGAGCCCAGGGGTATAGCTTGTTTTGTGGTGTACTTGCTTAGCACACACAAAGCCCTGGCTTCCATCTGAACAAAACTGTGGTGTGGGCGGTGGAGGCAGGGAGACCAGAAGTTGAAGGCCATTCTTAGCTACACATCAAATACAGTCTGGGCTGCATGGGATTCTGTTGGAAAAAAAAAAAAATATATATATATATATATATATTTGCCTGTTTCATGGCTTACCCTGGTGAATTTGTGTTGATGAGCCTCTTGGCACAGAAATTCATCAAAAACCACGGGAACCCTGGGGTCTGCTGATCTGGCTTCTCTGCCCTTGCCCCACTACCAAGGCCACTGCCTGGTTCTGAGTTGTTTATAGATCTATGAACAGCTCAGAGACTTTGAAGCTTGAGGTCATATTTCATTTCTCAATATGCCCATGAACTTGCAGAAAAAAAGAGTTTAAATGACAAGTGATGAAATTTAGTGTGCATTCTCCTTTTTTTTGTGGGGGGAGGAAGTGTGTGTGTGTGTGTGTGTGTGTGTGTGTGTGTGTGTGAGACATTGAGTCTGGCTGTCCTGGAACTCACTAAATAGCTAAAAATAACCTCTTCATCCTGTCTCTTCTACCTTCCAACTGTAGTCACTCCACTAAACCTGGCTTAGCAATTCATTCTTTTAAAAGACATTTTTTTTTTTAAATTTTGTCCCCCTCGATGTGAAAGGGATTATGCCACAGCACACATATAGAAATCAGACAGAGGACAACCTGTGAGAATCTGTCCTCTCTTTCCACGGTAGAGACCCAGGAATCGAACTCAGGTTGTCAGGCTTGGCAGCAAGCACCTTTGCGGGCTAAACCATCTCACTGGCCCTTCGAGTAAATCCTTAATGAGGCTGGGCGTGGGAGTGTGGGGAGGGGAGCCCAGAGTTTTGAGCATTACAGGCATGTGCTCTGTCCTTGAGTTGCATCCATCAGCCCCGTTCTTAAAACTTGCCATCTGAAATTCTCAGGGCGGAAAGGAGTTTACAAACGACATTTCAAAGATGGGTGGACTCCGTATTCACATGTTTCCCAATAAAGAATCTACTTTCTGTTTCCAAATATATCAAATGCCCTGAGCATGACCAAACTCTTGATTCTATTTTTTGCCAGGGAGGGTTGGGCTGGAGTAGAGTCAAATGTGATAAAGCAATCCCCTTATAGAATCATACGTTTTCCTAAGTTATTTGTCTATTAATGTGATTTTTTAAAAAAATATTCTTTTGAGACAGAGTCTCACCCCAAGCTGGCTTCGAACTCACTATGTGGCCAAGTGCTCTGGCTTCTACCTTCTGAGTGCCGAGATTACAGGCACACACCAGGCTTGTGGCATATGCTGGGAATAGAACCCAGAGCTTCATGCATGCTAGGCAAGCACTGTACCAACTGAGCCATCCCCACATAGAATGTTAGGGGTAGGATGGATAGAGAAAAAGAACAGCTTTGTGGGGGCAATAAGGTGTCTCCTAACACTAGCAGCTCATCCAGACATGCCCAGGTAGTCAGAATGGGTGAATGGGGTAGAGGGAGGAGACACATCACATCACTAAGGGGCAGCAAATACCAGGCCTTTACTGTCAGTTAGCTGGAGAATGGGATCCGAGACTGCAGCCAGAGAGTAGCTGGGTGGAAAGGTTGGGCTCAGTGTGGACTGAGGTAGTGCCAGAAGCCAGGATGGAGGGAGGGAAGCCCAAGCAAGAATGCAGGCTGTCATCACAGGACGTCCAGCCTAGCCAAATAGTCCTATTATCTGAACATATTACCTCAGAGAAAGAAGCCAGACGCAGGGGCTACATGTTACATGATTCCATTCAGAGGACATGATCGGAACTGAGGGCCCATAGGGACAGAGAGCAGGGCAGGGGGCGGGGCTGGGGGGGAGGAGGATCAGCAGAGCATATGTATCTGCTTATAGGATACAGGATCTTTTGGGGGTGATGAAAATGTCCAGGAAGCAGACGGTAGCAACAGTTGCTCAACAATTCTGGAAGAACCAATCATCATGAATGGTAAGTTATCTCATGGGGTTTTACTAGAATTAAGGCGGGCTAGGGGAAGACAAGAAATAGATGCCTTGCCTGGTGATGTGTGCTTATAATCCAGGCACTTGGGAGGTGGCACAGGTAGAAGGTTTGGGAGTTCAAGGTCAGGTTCTCAGACACACAGAGAAAGAGAGGTGGGGGGGGGGGATGGAGGAAAGAGAGAAAAAGAGAGGAGAGAGAGAGAGAGAGAGGAACAAAAACCCAAAATTTGGTTGTTAGGAAGTAGAGAAACGGTGTAGGAGTCAGTGTTCAGTGAGTTTCTGTTTCAAAAGATGAAGAGCCCTCTATGGACGGCAGAGGCAATGGATGCCCAACACTGTGAGTGCAAAGGAGACTGCCAATCAGACAGAAAGGCCACCAACAGACTGGGAAAGGATCTTTACCAATCCTAAATCCCATACAGGGCTAATATTCAATATATATAAAGAACTCAAGAAGTTAGACTCCAGAGAACTAAATAACCCTATTTAAAAAATGGGGTATAGAGCTAAACAGAGAATTCTCAACTGAGGAATACCGAATGGCTGAGATGTACCTTTAAAAAATTATTCAACATCCTTAGTCATCAGGGAAATGCAAATCAAAACAACCCTGAGATTCCACCTCACACCAGTCAGAATGGCTGAGATCAAAAACTCAGATGACAGCAGATGCTGGTGAGGATGTGGAGAAAGAGGAACACTCCTCCATTGCTGGTGGGATTACAAGCTGGTACAACCACTCTGGAAATCAGTTTGGTGGTTCCTCAGAAAATTGGACATAGGTCTACCTGAGGATCCAGCAATACCTCTCCTGGGCATATACCCAGAAGATGTTCCAACCGGTAAGAAGGACACATGCTCCAATATGTTCATAACAGCCTTATTTATAATAGCCAGAAGCTGGAAAGAACCCAGATGTCCCTCAACAGAGGAATGGATACAGAAAATGTGGTACACTTACACAATGGAGTACTACTCAGCTATTAAAAACAATGGATTTATGAAATTCGTAGGCAAATGGATAGATCTGGAGGATATCATCCTGAGTGAGGTAACCCAATTATAAAAGAACACACATGATATGCACTCACTGATAAGTGGATATACTGAATTCTTACAATGTTGCAAATATCAGCTGATAGAGGGCTTTCCCAGTGCACACAGAGCCCTGTGTTTCATCCCCAACACCATAGTGTATGTAAGTGTGTGAGTGTGCACATGTGCGTGTGCAAGCATGTGGAGGTCAAAGGACAATTTCTGGATATCAGACCTCTCCTTCTACTGAGTGGGTCCCAGAGTGTGTGTGTGTATGTATGTATGTATGTGTATGTGTATATATATATGTATATATATATATATATATATGTAATATGTGTATTACAATTAATTGTGAGGAATCTTTGGGCCAAAATCATTTCATTCATAGTTCAGAGAAGAGGAAGAGGAAGGCAATAAATCAGAATCAAATAGTTCTTCATCCATGGTGGAACCATCTGGGACTTTCCTATGGGACATATGTGAAAACCCCAAAAATCATGCCATGGTCCTAAGGTGACAAATTATATTATTGATAGTTTGTTGAATACACATAAAGCCCTGGGTTCCATTCCCAACACTATAGAAACTGAGCACGGTAGTACATGCTCGTAATTCCAGCACTCGGGAGTTAGAGACAGGAGGATTATAAATTCAAGGTCGTCCTCGCTACATACTGAGTTCAAAGCCAGCCTGGGTTACAATCTAATTTTGTTGTTCTTATGTTTTGTTTTGTCTTTGGTTTGTCTTGGGGAGTGTTATATTTCATTCATTATTATATGTATTATATACATTATATAATATACATGATGTATATTATATACATTATATAATACTATATTATATGTATTATGTATTATATGTATGTGCATGTACATATATAACATGTGCATGTAGGAGCTAGAGGACAATTGTGTGGGGTCACCAGGCTTACAGACTGTCTTAGTTAGGGTTTCATTGCTCTGAAGAGAAACTATGACCAAGGTAACTCTTATAGAGGAAAACAATTTAATTGGGGCTGGCTTACAGGTTCAGAGGTTCAGCCCATTAGCACCACGGCGGGAGCATGACGGCATCGGGGCAGAGATGTTGCTGGAGAAGGAGTGGAGAGTTCTATATTTTGGTCCGAAGGCAGCCAGGAAGAGACTGTCTCTTCACCCGTGGGCACAGCTTGAGCACTAGGAGCCCCCAAACCCCACCATACAGTGACACATATCCTCCAACAAGGCCACACCTATTTTAACAAGGACACACCGAATAGTGTCTCTCCCTGTGGGCCAAGCATTCAAACACATGAGTCTATGGGAGCCGTTCCTATTCAAACCACCACACAAACCAAGTGTCTTTACCTGCTGAGCCATATCAATGTCCCATTGTGTTTTGGTTTTTTTTTTCAGACAGATTTTCACATTTTAATCCAGGCTGGCCTAGAACTCATGATCCATCTACCTCAGCCTCTAGGAGTCCTGGGGTGGGAGATGTTAACCACACCAGGTGGGTTGTTTGTTTGTTTGGCTTTTCTGAATAGGGTTTCTCAGTGTAACCAGCCCTGGCTGTCCTGGACTCACTTTGTAGACCAGCCTCGACTTCACAGAGATCCGCCTGCCTCTGCCTCCCAAGTGCTGGGATTAAAGGCATGCACCACCACTCCTGGTGAATTATTTATTCATCCTCATTTTATGTGCATTGGTGTTTTGCCTGCATGTATGTCCGTGTGAGGGTGTCAGATCTTGTTGTTACAGATGGTTGTGGGCCACCACGTGGTTGCTGGAAATTGAACTCAGGTCCAGTGGAAGAGCAGTCAATGCTCTTAACCGCTGAACCATCTATCCAGTTCACCTGGTGGTTTGATTAAATGTTTGTCTTAATTAAAGAGGCTTTAAGAGGGTGAGTGTGTGTGTATGTTTGTGTGTGTTTATGATTGTGCTCTTGTGTGTATATGTGTGAGTGTGTCTGTGTGAATGTCTGTGTGTGAGTGTATGTGTATGCAAGGGTGTGTGTGTGCGCCCACGCATGCATAAACTAGAGGCCAACACTGGGTATCTTTTTCAATCTCCTCCCTTTATCTTTGGAAACAGTGTCTCACCATACTGAGCCTGAAGCTCACCAATTCAGGCAGACTGGCCGACCAGCAAGCCCCAAGGATCCTGCCTCCATCCCACCCGTCACTGGGATTACAGGCATAGGCCACCACACCCATCTTTTAAATGGGTGGTGAGGATCTGAACTTGGGTCCCCAAGCTTGCGTAGCAAGCACTTTACCAACTGAAGCCACGGGCTCCGGAGAAAGAGCAGCCGGAAGAGGGTATCTCCGCAGCTCAACACTCAGCCAGCAGGTCTCTTAGAGAGGGGTCTACACTAGGCGTCTGCTGCAGCTGGAACCCATCCAAGTCGGGGAGACGGGAGTAGGGAGTGCTGATACCGAAAGGCCTGGAGCAATTGTGAGGACTTTGATTCTTAATCTGAGTCACAAGGGCAGTCAGGCGCTTTTGTGCAGAATATCAGATCGTTTTCTCTACAAAGTAGCAAAGAAAAGATCCCGGAGCTCTGTTCCCAGGGTCCACGGGAGCTCGAAACCCGAGAGTTATTTGCCTTTGATGTTGAGTCAAACCGGGAACAAGAGCCTCCTGGAGGAGCGCTGGGGAAGGGGTCACCCGTGTTAAGGAAACTTTATAAAAACTGAATAGGACATTTAGCCCACGTGACTAATTTCTCAGCTAAAGGCTTGAGCTCTGTTAAACTTGGGAGCATCTAAGATAACAAACAATCCTGCACTCCGGGAAGATTTGGGGCCAGATCTAACCGGAGCGGAGAATACCATGGGAGCATGCGTGCTTATGCAAGATGAATAGCAAGCTGGGCCATTGTGGCTCTAAAGTCTTGTATGTATAACCAGATAATGAGGCACATGTTAAAAGGTTAGACACTAGCTTACAGGATGGATCAGTGGGTACAGACGCCTGCCACTCAGCCTGATCCCCAGAACTCACATGGTGAAAGAAAAGAAAGGACTCTGGAAGCATTCTCCTCTGACCTCCACATGCGTGCTGTGGCAAATGTAGACACATGACCCCTTCCCTAGCTCTCCTCCACACCCAAAAGCTGTCTGCTGACCTCCACACCTACTACATGGAACCCATGTGTCCACATTCATAGACATACATTTCATATGCATACTCAGTAATAATAAGTAAAATAGATAGCTAATAGCAAAAGTAACTCAGATGTACATCAAAAAAGAATGGATAAAGAAAGTGTGTAGCCATACGGGATCGACAGAGCAGGTACCAGGACAGTCAGGACTACACAAAGAAACCCTGTCTCAAAAACCTAAAATAATAATAATAATGATAAAATATATAAATAAAAAATTTTAAAGTAAAGAAGAGGAGGAGAAAAGGGGCAGTAAAGAAGGGGGGAGAAGAGGGGGAGGGACAAGATAAAGGGGAGAGAGAAAGTACAGGGTGAGGGTGAAGTGGAGGGAAAGGGGTGTGATGGTTTCAACAAGAGATGTCTCCATAGTCTCAGGCATATGAGCACATAGTCCCAAGTTGATAGTGGTGCACACCTTTGATCCCAGCACTGGGGAGGTAGGTGAGTTCAAGGCCAGCCTGGTCTACACAGCAGGTTCTAGAACAGCCAGGGTTACACAGAGAGAAGTTGTCTCAAGAAAATAAATAAATAAGTAAATAAATAAATAAATAAATAAATAGGACGGGGCTAGAGTTTGGGGTCTGTGTTTTGGAGCAGCAATGCTCCTACCAAAGAGCCAGGCTTGGTCCCCAGCACCCTAGGGACATCACCTGTGACTCCAGTTCCAGGGGATATGATACCTTGTTGCAGGATTTCCCCTGTCCAATCACATTAGGGCAGTGAGAGGCTTGTGATTGGACAAGAGAAGGGAGGCGGAGTGAAGAGTTGAGGAGAGAGAGAGAGATTGATCGATCTCAGGAGGAGTGAGAGAACCAGAATGGAGGCTGACAAGGCGTTATCAAAGGGTTAGAATAATTGGGTTAAAGCTTTATCATTGTCATTTGGCTCTGAAATTATTGTATTGGCACCTTGTAAATTGTGTTATTATTGATACATAAATCTTATTGGCTAACTAAGCATTAAGAGTCTTGATTCTACTGGGTAATTAGATGTTAAGATGGCTAACCAAGGGTGCATGGGGCATTTCGTGAAAGCAAGAGGAACTCAGGGGGCCCCGTCTGAGAGATGGCAAGGTGGGAGCCATGCGGCCTCGCAGGGCCAGGCGGGCCAAGAGACCGAGCAAGTGAGATCACCTGGTGCAGGGGATAGCTCTAGAGAGTTGTTGGCAGCAATGGGAGCACAGGAGCATGGCCTGGCCCCACTGAGAGTTGGTGGGTTCATTTTTTTAATATTTCCCGCAACGATACCTCTTCTCATCTCCATGGGTTCCTGCAGGCACGTGGTGCACAGACATACACCCAGACAACAAATAAGTACTTTAAACAAAATAAAAATATTTTATTTTTCTCTTCATATGCTAACCTACAAATAAAACTTTTAAAAGGACCAGGGAGATGATGGCTCAGTCGCAAAAGGCGCTTGCTGACAAGACTTCCGGCCCGAGTTCAATCCCTGGACCCACACAAAGAAAGGTAGAAGGGGGAAGAAGTGTCAGGTTTCCTCTCACTTCCAAGTATGTGGCCAGGGTACACACACATTCATGTGCCCAGTAAATCAAATTTTTAAGGGGGGGGGTTTGTTTGGTTTGGTTTAGGGGTTTTTTTGAGACAGGGTCTCTCTGTGTATCACTGGTTGGCCTGGAATTTGATGTGTAGACCAGAGTAGCTTCAGACTTACAGAGACCCACCTACCTTTGCCCCTTGTTCCGGGAAAAGAGGCATGCAATACCACATCAGCACACTTTGTTTTGAAAATGAAGAATTTGAATCAAAAGGGATTTGAGCAATTTCCTAAATCCAGGTTGGTTGAACTACTGTACTTTGAGGGACTTTTATTCTTGTAGGATTTATGTTTGTGGCCCGTGTTTGGAATACATTGTGTTCTCTTTAACATCAGAAAATTACATAAGGTCATTGTCACTTTGGGGACCTCCCTAGAATTGTCTTTCAAACCCTGCAAGATGTTTGTTTTATTTGGAGCACTCTCTAACTCTTATTGTATAAACTGTACCAGTGGCTCAAAGCGCAGTCGCTATAATAACTGGAAATACTTAACGAAAGCACAGCCAAATCCCAGCCACCTCCCACCTCCCCGCCCCCGCCGGTCATCTGACTAGCAAAGCTGGATGGACCTCAGCAGTCTGCAACTTTCCGCCACCCTCAAAGGCTCACAGATCAATCCTACTTTGTGAAATGGTGGTATATATACAGATGTCTTGTGTCTTTTATTTTTTTGTTTTGTTTTGTTTTGAGACAAGGTCTCCAGAAAATTGAATTATTTTCCATGGGTTTATGGGGGCGGTCTTCAAATTTGACTTAACTCATGTTTTTCTGCCTGTGCCTGTGTCTGCATGATGTACATTACATCCCATGAGCACACCTGCCCCATGTTGAGCACTTTGGAGCTCAGGGGATGACCCTGTGGGGTCAGTTCTCTCCTTCCTCATGCATGTGAGTTCCAGGGCTCGAACTCAAGACCTCGGGCTCGCAGGCCAAGCACTTTACCCACCGAGCTAGCCAGCCCGCCCTTATCGTTTTCTTCACTACATTTCTGCCACATGAAAAATTGTCTCCCTCTATTTTAAGATTTATTTTCATTTTGCGCATAAGTATGTTTGCCTGCATGTATGTATGGGTACCCCTGGCACACCAGTTACCCACAAAGATTAGGAAAAGGCATCAGATCCTCTGGAACTGGAGTTACAGGCAGTAGTGAGCTGCCATGCAGTTGCGAGGCCCTCTGAATGAGCAGCCAGTGCTCTTAACTACTGAAAGCACCAAGCTGCTAGATGCTGGAGATGAACCCTACAACTTCCGCAGCTTCAAGCACGTTAGATAAGGCTCTACAGAGGTGCGACCCCCAGCCCCTTTCACTTTTTCTTTTGCAACTATTTGTTTATTTACTTTTAGTTACTTATTTATTTATGTTCATTTAATGTCTCACCAAGGTAACTCTGGTGGCTCTGAACTCCTTTTGTGGGAGTTCTTCAGGCCTGGCCCTGAGTAACACTTTTTTATTTCAGTGTTAGGGAACGTTCAAAGTGAGCACTCTTCCACTGAGCCACACTCCCAACTCATAAAGTTTTTTGTTTGGTTTTTCGAGACAGGGTTTCTCTGTGTTGCTCTGGCTGTCCTGGAACTCACTCTGTAGACCAGGCTGGCTTGGAACTCTGAGATCCACCTACCTCTGTCTCCCGAGTGCTGGGATTAAAGCTGTGTGCTATCATTCCTGGCACATTAAGTTATTTTCGCAGTGTTCAGTCTCACAGCAAGTCTTCCAGTTATGATGGGAGTAAAGTGAATGACCTCATTCGAGCCCATGGTGGAGTTGCCTGATGCTTCCAACCTTAAGTGTCCATTCCTGGGACAGAGCAGGGTTGGACAAGCTGACCTCCTGGGGGCCTCAGAGATTATTAAGCAATTCCATTGATTATTAAATAATTCAATCCGGCCTTTACAAGATTCATAGCCAGCATATTTCACATACTTCAGATTCTCATAACTACTCCTCGTGAGTCACTCTCTTTGTATGTGAGCCTGCCTATGCTTGTGTTCCTGTGTGAGGATATTCATGCATGTGAGCGTGTCACACAGGTGAAGGCCAGTGGCATTTATGTCTTCCTTTCCTGTTTTCTGCCACTATGTAGACCAGGCTGGCCTGTCAGCGTCTGCTTCCTGAGTGCTTGAATTAAAAGCTTATACTACCATATCCTGGACCCACTGTGTGTGTGTCTGTGTGTGTGTGTTTAATGTTAACTTCTTTAACTATAATTGTTCTTATTTTATGTTTATGGGTACTTTCTGGCATATATGTATGTACACCACCATGCATATCTGGTGTCCACAGAAGTCAGAAGAAGGCATCTGATCACCTGGGACTGGATGGTAGGGAGACACTATACTGAAGCCCAGTGCTTTGCAAGAGTTGTCAGTGCTCTTAACCACTGAGCCATCTCTCCAGCCCCAGAATTGGACTTCTTATGTAGCTGGGACTAGCCTTGAACTCCTGATCTATCTGCCTTTACTTCCCCAATGTTAGGATTTTAGGCATACACCATCCCACTCAGGTCCACCTTAGCCATTTTTCGGTGAACAGTTCATTGGCATTAGTATTTCACAAGTGTGAGCAGCAGTGAGTAGTGCCCTCTGCCCATCTCTAGAACTTGGTCATCTTCTCCAAGTGATGCAGGCAGGGAGATGGCTCAGCCCGTAAAAGAGCAGAAGACCGTTCAGTCCGTTCACTTGCGGCTGTTGGTTTCCGCCGAGGAACAAGGCATCCTGGAGGAAGCTGCACCACTGCAGCCTTGGCTTTGTGGGTTTTAGAGATATCAGAAAAATGAAACAATGCAGATGAAACCTGCAATGGTAATGCACCAAATTCAAAATACACTCAAGGTGGCACTGTGACTCATGGTGGGGTGGGGAGGGGATGCGTACTGAGCCAGGAAGAAGAAGAATCTGAACTTGAAAGGATCAGTGTGCATGCCTACCAAGAGACTCACTACAGCAAAAACACCCGGTGGTGAAGGTTTCACCGGGCTTGCTTCTGATGAGAACCTACAAGCGACTCAAATTTACACAGTCCTTTGAGGGTTGTTAAAACCACTTTCAACAGCACTGGGCCAGGAGTGGAGGCCAAAGTCACTGCTGGAGACGACTAAATCAGCTCTTTTAATAAATTGATTTAATCAGTTGATAAAAATATAGATAGATGATAGCTAGATTGGTAGATAGATAGCTGTGTTGTCCTGCATCTGTAATCCTAGCATTCCCACAGCAAGATGGAGGGAAGAGGCAGAAGAATCAATCAGCTCATGAAGGCTAGCTTCTCCATGGTACACTGTACCCAGGTCAACATGCTAAACTCTGCCTCAACAAGGTAGAAGAGAACCGGCTCCTAAAAGTTGCCCTCTGACCTCTGGCCATGATACACACACATATCAGGGCGTGTGTGCATTTTGTTCACACAATAAATAAGATACTTTTTTAAAAAATTAATAAACCTGTGGTCAGGGAGCCGGAGCGATGGCTCAGTGGTTAAAAGCATTGGCTGCTCTTCCCGAGGACCTGGTTTGGCTGCTCATCCACCGTGTGGTCACAGTGTGATCACAATGATCCTTGATTCCAGCTCCAAGGGCTTAAACGTCCTCTTCCAGCACCAGACACTTGGGTGGTGCAATTCAGGCAGAACACCCATCCACATAAAATGAAAACGAATCAAATCTTTAACAAACACCGTGAGGATCTGGAGAGATGGCTTGGGGGTTGCGAGCATTCACTGCTCTTGCAGAAGAACTGGGTTTGGTTCCCAGCGCCTACATGGCAGCTCCGGATCCTTAACGCCATCTCAACTCCAGTTCCAGGGACTCAGACTCCCTCTTCTGGCCTCCTCCGGCACCTGCAATGACACACTCACATACCCCTGGACACTAATGCACATAAGTGGTTTAGAATAAAATAAATCTAAAAAGAAACCCATTGACATCTTTTTAAAATCGACTTTACACATTTTCAAAAGGGAAGCAATGTTCACTTACGGCTTATGAAAGGAAAGCCAGACTCGGAGCCTATGGAAACTGGGTTAAGACCGTGGGAAGATCCACCAGGATGCACAATTTCTAGATACACAGAAATGAAACACATCCGTTGACCTAAACCAACTTCCATTCTGAGGCTAACCCAAAAGAAGTTAGAAGGCTAGTTAATTTATTGTTTATCTCTTTCAGTTCTGGAGATGAAACTCAGTACTTTGTGCATGCTAGTTAAATCCTAGAATACTCATTGGGGCATTTTAGGCAAGTATTGTCATTGAACCATGTCACTGGAGGATTCTAGGCAGGGGCTCTACCACTGAGCCACGCCCCCAGCCCCTCATTGGGGGATTCTAGGCAGGGGCTCTACCACTGAGCCACGCCCCCAGCCCCTCACTGGGGGATTCTAGGCAGGTGCTCTACCACAGAATTATGCCTACAACATGCCCCCCCCCCATTTTTTTTTTTTGCTTGTTTTTGGTTTTGTGTGATACAGAGTCTCAGAGTACAAGCTGACCTTGAGTTTACTATGTTGCTTGAACATCTCTAAGCCAAGAACCTCCTCCCTCAGACTCCTTAGCACTAAGGCTACAGGCATGCACCACCACACCCAGCAAAGCTACTTCTCCCCTCCTCCTTTTTTTTTTTTTTTTTCAAAAGAGGGTTTCTCTGTGTCGTCCTGGCTGTCCTGGAATTCACTGTGTAGACCAGGCTGGACTCAAACTCAGAAATCTGCCTGCCTCTACCTCACAAGTGCTGAGACCAAAGGTGTGCGCCACTACTGCCCCGAGCAAAGCTACCTCTTAAATCAAATAGGAGAAAGGGTGTGGAGTGGCATACAGTTTGGGCTCAGGTGTGCTTCATTTATCATTGATGAAGGTTAACTTTCTGCTTAAAAATAGAAAATTCCGCTCTAGCAGGGAATTCACTCCTCAGAGCGGCTCACAGCGATCCTCCTTTTCTGTTTCTGCTCCTCTCAGAGCAACGAATCTATCGCCTGCATTTCCCACGTTGGCGCTATTTAGCAACTGGCTATTTTTGCTAATCTTTTGGATTAGGCTTTGAACTGCTAGAGAATCACCGCCTTAAAAAGGAAATGTTTCTGCCTTAGAGCTTCTACTCTGGTGGAATAGCAATGATCAGTCCAAAAAAATAAAAAAATAAAAGTGCTGTGCAAGTAGCCAGTGGCTTACCTCAAAATGGGTCCCAGCAAGCAGCTAAAAATAAGCCCTTAAGGAACAGCAAAGCATAGGCCAGGCACGATGGGACCAAAAGACCCTTCTGGAGTTGAGGAATCTCAAGACCCAAAAGCTAACCAGCTCTTAGCTTACTTTGATCTAGTACAAAGACCAAGGCTGATGCAGATATATTGTATATATGAAGCAAAATGTTACCCTGCCCCTTATAAATATGTTCAATTGTAACATACCACTCAAAAGGAAATACAGGCTGGGGAGTGTGACTCAGCAGTACAGTGCCTGCCTAGAATCCCCCAGTGAGGGGCTGGTGGTGTGGCTCAGTGGTAGAGCCCCTGCCTAGAATCCCCCAGTGAGGGGCTGGGGCGTGGCTCAGTGGGTATAGTATAATCTAGGTGCAGTGGTACCTGCCTCTGAACTCAACACTTAGGAGAAAGAGGTGGGGAGATCAAGAGTTCAAGTCAAGCTTCAGCTACAACCATAGCAAATGTCAGGCCACCCTGGGCTACAACAGATCCCTTCTCAGTAACAAAAAGTCCACAACTCAATATCTTGTCACATGTGCATTGAGTTAAGCAAACAGCATTACTGTCACTACCCTCAACTTTTTCATCACCCCCCTCCCCAAAAAATCCCCTGAATCTTACTCATCTTTCCCCCTTAGTCCTCTGAACCTTGCCCCAGTCCCTGGCAACCACTGTCCTATTTGCCGTCTGTGTAGAGCCACTTTGCCTGACATTTCATATGAGCACAATTATGCAATCGGTGACCTTTATGTCTAGCCTCTCTACATGCTTCCAGAATTCATGGGAGTTGTAGCATATATGAATTCCCCATTCTTACTAGGTATCAGGTAGGGGACTTACCCTGCTGACCAACCCACTGATCCATACCCTGAATCCCACTTCTCTCAGTGTGTGTGTGTGTGTGTGTGTGTGTGTGTGTGTGTGTGTGTGTGTCTGTGTGTGTCTGTGTCTTGCACACACACACCTGCTTATGCAGGCCAGAGCTTAGCCTCAGGTGTTGTTCCCATGGCTTTATCTACATTGTTTATGGTCAAGAAGGCTAGGCTGGCTGGCCGCTTAGCCCCAGGGATCCTCCTGTCTGCTTCTCTAGTGCAACACACCTGGCTTTCGCACACGGGTTCTAGGGCCCAAATTTAGGTCCCCAGGTTTGCACAGCAAGTGCTTGAGACTGACTCATCCCAGCTCCCTGTCATTCATTTACACACTTCTTCCCTTTCAGGTTTTGGAGCTCCAACCCCAGGTCTCACATATGCTAGGCAAACTCTCTGTCACTGAACGACATCCTCTGGCCAAAGTAGGTAGCATTTGGGGCTGGGGAGATGGCTCAGCAGTGAAGAGCACTGCCCACTTTTACAGAAGAACTGGGTTCCAGTCCCAGCCCCTACACGGCAGCCCCCAACCATCCTAACTCCTGTTCCAGGTGATCTGATGCCCTCCTCTGGCCTCCACGGGTATCAAGCACGCACATGGGTGCACAGACATACTACAGGCAAAGCATCCAAACACAGAAAACAAGAATACAGACAAAGCACAGCCATTTGTTTCTCGCCACTCTGGAGGCAGAAAGCTCCAAGATCATGGAGCTGATGAGATGGCTCTACAGCTGAGAGCACTTGCTGTCAAAGGACTCAGGTTAGGTTCCCAGTACACACACTGGGCAGCTCACAATGTCCTGTAACTCCAGATCACGGAGTCTTGTGTGTAACTCTCTGAGGAATCACCAAGCTGTTTCCCCAATGCAGCAACAGCCCCCACATTCCCACCAACAGCATCCCAGGGCTCCAATTTCTCTACATCCTCCCCCAAGCTTCCCATGACTCTCGGGTGATAGCCAGTCTAGTACATGCAATCTGCACTTCCCTTGTGGCCAGATGCTGAATGCAGTTTCGCTTGAGTTGGTCGCAGATATGACTCATCTCTTGTTCCCCATTCACGCTGAAAGGACAAGAGTGAGTACGGTAAGTTCTCCCCTCCCTGGATGGCTCCACATTCTTACAAGCTTGAGGATGTCATCCTGACCCTCAAGATTAGAGAAGGGGAAGAGACCAAATCAGCCTGTGTCTAGTACATGGATGTGCCTCGGTCTTCTCACTTAATCTTTGCATTGACTCTGGGAGGATGATAGTACAATATCTGTGTATGTGCACGTGCGCGTGCACACAGGCAGGAGTGTGCAGACATGTGCAAGTGGGGTGTGTGTGTGTTATAGTGAATGGAACACAGGTCTTTGCATATGCTAGGTAGGCTGTCTGAGACTTGAGCCACAACCCCAGTCCCTCACTGGGGGATTCTAGGCAGGAGCTCTACCACTGAGCCATGCCCCCAGCCCTTCACTTGGGGATTTTAGGCAGGGGCTCTACCACTGAGCTACATTCCCAGTATAAGGCCCTCTGTCCTAGCTAGTTTTATGTCTGTTTGACACAAGCTAGAGTCATTTTAGAAGAGGGAACCTCAATTGAGAAAGTGTCCACACTAGACTGGCCTGTGGTACATTTTCTTGATTGATGACTGACATGGCAGGGTCCTGCTCAATGTGGTGACACTATCCCTGGGCTGATGGTCCTGGGTTCTGTAAGAAAACAGGCTGAGAAAGTCATGTAAGTAGCACTCCTTCAGGGCCTCTGCATAAGCTCTTGCCTCCTGGTTGCTGCCCTGTTTGAGTTCCTGCCATGACTTCCTTTAATGGTGGACTGTGATGTACAACTATTGGCTGAAGTAAACCCTCCCCTCCCCAAGTTGTTTTTGGGCCTTGTGTTTTATCCCAGCAGCAGAAACCCTAAGTAAGACAAGCTTCCTTACGTAGCCCAGAGTGCCTTCAAATGTGCAATCCTCCTGTCTAGAGAGATCCTAGTCTTACAGACATGTGCCACTGTACCTGGTGCAGCCTGGACTTGGCAAATAAGGAAAGCATGAACACAGCATTGAAGGAGATGCTGCTGAGAGATCAGCTGAGGCTGACCCTGGGTGTACATGTCTGTCTCCTTTGTGATCTTGCCCCCGGGGATCCCTGCAGTAACAAACATAGGAGCTGACAGTCTTGAGTCTGTGTGACACATTCTCACGAGCTGTTATTTAGATGTTATTAGTCTCCAAAAGCGCATGTATTGGAGAGTTGGCCTCCAGAATAGTGGCAGTGGGAAGTGGCACATGTTTTAAGACTGGGTCTTGTGGGAGGTCCTTGGATCATACAACAGACCCTTCAGGTGTCATTTCCTGTGAGGAACTGAGCATTGAGAGATAGAAGGCCCCACCCATAGACATAGATCCTACAGATCTATAGGGTATTGCCATGGTCAGCTTTGTCACCTTAATACAACCTAGAATCTCCTGGGATGAGTGTTTGTTTGTTTTGATTTTGTTCAAGACAAGGTTTCACTGTGTATCCCTGGCTGTCCTGGAACTCACAGAGACCCATTTGCCTCTGCCTTCTGAGTTTCTCCACCCAGCTGGGATGAGAGTCTTCATGAGGGATTGTCTACCTTGGGTTGACCTGTGAGCATGTCTGTGAAGGACTGTCTTAAGTTAGTTGATGTGGGAAGTCCTAGTCCAGTATAGGCGTCACCATCCCCTAGGCGGGGGGCCTGAGCCATTCTATGAGTGCAGGAATCAAGGTGAGCACACGGAAGCAAACAAGCTTTCATTTTTCACCCTAAATCTTCTCAGTAAAACTCCCACTTAGTAGCTAAAACAATTAGTGCATATTTCTCCATTTGTCATCATAAGTAAGAGGATCATTGTTTATATTAGAACTTGTAATGAGGTCCAGCAAGGTGGCTCAGGCAGTAAAAGTGCTTTCCACCAAGCCCCATGACCTGAGTCGGATGCCCCAGATCCACATGGTAGAAAGGAACTGACTCCAGCAATTGTCCTGTGATTTCCACATGTGCCTCCCACACCCCAACAAATAAATAAGACCAAAGACAACAGAATTTACAATGTATCACTTGAAGCATCAAAGAGAAAATGGCTTCCGAGGGGTTTTGAGAAAAGAAGGGGGACCAGTTGAACAGGGGAGGAGGGCTCAGGAAGGGTAACAGTAATAGGAGGTGGCAGGAAACATGACCCAAATAAAATGGTACCTATGCATGAAAGTGGCATGAGGGTCAGGTGTGTGTGTGTGGTTCAGGTCCCAGGGTGCTTGCCAAGTGTGCATGAAGTCCTGGGTTCAGATTCCAGTACTACATAAAATGGGTCTGCTGGTACATGCCTAGCATCCTAGCACTCAGCAGTGGGGGCAGGAGGGTCAAGGCTCATCCTTGTCTACAGAGTAAGTTTTAGGCAAGCCTGAGCTACAGGAAAGTCTGCGGGGTGCTGGGGAGATGACAGGGCTATTATGGTGCTGTACTTTTCCCCCAACATCCAAAGGTCCAGGGTTAATTTTGTAGCCTCACTGGCCCTTCTGCCTCTGGCACACTTGAACTTCTGGCCTTTGGAATGAACATAGGGTTTGGTGTGGCTGTGTGGGTTTCCCAGGGCCTTGCCAAAAGGATGGTGGTCTTGTATATTTTTAATCCCAGCACTCAGGAAGCAGGCATAGGCAGATCTCTGCGAATTTCTGGCCAGCCTGATCTATGTAGAGAGTTCCAGGACAGCGAGTGAGACTATCTCAGAAAAAAAAAAAAAAAAAAGAGAAAAAAGGAAGGAAGGAAGGAAGGAGGGAGGGAAAGAGGGAGGAGGGAGGGAGGGAGGGAGGGAGAGAGAGAGAGAGAGAGTGTCTGTGTGACTCTATGTGCATGTGTGTGTATAGGTGCCTTGGAGGGCAAAGGGAATTGGAGTTTACAGGCAGTGTGAGCCACCTGATGTAGGTGCTGGAATCGTAATTCCGGCCCTCATGATAGAGCCTCATACTCTTAGCCAGTGAGTCGTCTCTCCAGTCCCCCATGTGTGTGTGTATTGAAATAGAGTTCCCAACTGATATTGCCCAGACTGGCCTTGAATTCACAGCAGTTTCCCTGTCTGAGCTTTCAGAGTGCTGGGACCACAGGCAGTGAACAAAAGAGGACCCTGTGGACAAGGTGGATGATGAAGATTGATACCCAAGGGTGTCCTCTGATCTCTATACATGCACCACGGCATAAGAGCACCCGTATGTGCACGCACACTCTCACACACACACACACACACACACACACACACACACACACACACAGAGTCACACACTCGTACATACTTAGAGATTTTTTTTTGGTTGTTTCTTTTTTGGTTTTTCTGTGTAGCCCTGGCTGTCCCAAACTTGCATTGTAGACCAGGCTAGCCTTGAACTCTCAGAGATCTGTCTGCTTTTGCCTCTGGAGTGCTGGGATCAAAGGAGTGAGCCATCACATCTGGACTATACACTCAAAATGTTTAAAAAGACCCTAGGATATAGCTCAGCACTTGTCTGGAATCCCACATTGAAGGGTGAGGGTGTGGCTCAGCAGGAGAACACTGAGCGTGGCTGTGGGTGACATCAACTTGACAGACTCCAGCATCACCTGGAAGGTGGACCTCTGGGCGTGCTGGTGGGAGACGAGCTAAATAATGTTAATTAATGCCAGGCAGTGGTGGCTCATGCCTTTAGTCCCAGCACTAGGGAGGCAGAGGTAGGTAGGTAGGTTTCTCAGTTCCAGGCCAACCTGGTCTATAGAGTGAGCCAGGGCTACACAGGGAAACTCTGTTTTGAAGAAGAAGAAGAAGGAGGAGAAGGAGGAAGAGGAGGAGGAGGAGGAGGAGGAGGAGGAGGGAGAAGAAGGAGGAGGAGGAAGAGGAAGAGGAGGAGGAGGAAGGAGGATGAAGAAGGAGAAGAAGAAGAAGAAGAAGAAGAAGAAGAAGAAGAAGAAGAAGAAGAAGAAGAAGAAGAAGTAGTAGTAGTAGTAGTAGTAGTAGTAGTAGTAGTAGTAGTAGTACTGTGGGAAGAACAATCTTAATTGTGGGCCAGACCATTTCCTAGGCAGGGATCCTGCATACACTAGAGAAAGCAGGCCGAGTCTACCATACATGTACTGAGTTTTCTTCTAAGAATGTTCAAGTGGCCAGTGGCTTCAAGCCCTGATACATTGTTTTCCCACCATAACAGACTCTACCTCGAACCATGACCTAAAATAAAGCCTCTTTTCTAACTGAGGATTTTATTATAGCATCAAGAAAAGAAACTAGGGCTGGAGAGATGTTCAGAGGCTAAGAGTGCTCTCACTGGCTGCTTTTCCAGAGGACCATGTTTATTTCCCAGCACCTACACAGTGTCTCAAAACTGCCTCTTATCCAGTTATACTGAGGATGTGGTGCCCCTTTCTAGTCTCCTGGGGTACTCCACATGCATGCATGTGGTACATAGACATATATGAGCGCAAAGCATCCATCCATATAAAATAAATTAAAGAAATGGTCTAAAGGGAGAGAGAGCAGCAATTAAGAGCACCGGCTACTCTTTCAGAGGACTCAGGTTGGGTTCCCAGCGCCTAAAAGGCAGGCACAGCTGTCCATATCTCCAGTGCTACAAGATCTAATGGCCTTTCCTGGCCTCTGTGAAATCCAGGGACACACATGATGCATATACATACATCCAGGCAAACACATGTTACAAACATGTACAAAAAAGAAAAAACCATGTTACAAACAAACCTTTAGAAAAAGGAAGAAAAAAGAGCTAAGACACCGTGCACCAAAAATAAATAAAACCTGCGTGAAGCAGTTGGGGCTGGTATGAATAGAAGCCGGACACATGGTTAGCCAGTGCGTGTGAGCCTCTTCCATCCTGTGTCTGGATGCCTCCCAACTTGGAGAGCAGTCTCAGGCCTTCCACGCAGCTGTATGTTAACAACCGACTTCCTTCCGAGCGTGCAGATACAGGAGATGGTCTCCGGTCTCCTTCATCTGTTTATCTTTAGAGCCTGGCACGAAGACAAAACATTCCCTAGAAAACCAAAATGACTACCGTAGGATACTCCAAGTACCTGACCTGTCTGTCCCGCTTTGGCTGTACAAGTCCCATTCATACGTGAGGCGAGCCAGCCAAAGGCTGTTGCCGGCTCTGATCTTGCTTGAATCTTGTTTTGTTTGGTTTTGATTGAGGCATGGTCTCACTCTATAACCTAGGCTGACTCACAACACACCATGTAGTCAAGGCTGGCGTTTGCTCCTGGAGCCTCCCAAATGTTGGGATTATAAGAGTGTTCCACCATGCCCCACTTCTGCTCTGATCACAGGGAAACTAATGATGGGTGACCTCATTGTTTATGGGAGCCTTGCAGAACCCAGGACAGGGTCCAAGCAGATGGGAAACACCATTGCTAATATTTGTGCTGACTTTGTTTATAAAGTGGACACACCCCAAAGCATCCAAATCTAGTAATGTTAACATGTTCTTCCTTTTGGTGGGGGTAGGGGGTAGGGTCTTGCTACGTGTCCCAAGCTGACCTTGAACTCACATCCCCCGCTTCATAAATACTCTCTAGTACTGTGATGACCAGTGTGTAGCTTCGTGCTGGTATGGACAGCATCCTAACCTAACCCGTCATGCTTTAGGAGAGCAGATTTGGTGCTGAGGACAGTATGGAGGCACAATCTTGTGATTCCAGCACTTGGGAGCTAGAGGCAGTAGGATCAATGCCAGTCCCGACTGTGTAGAGTTTGAGGCCTGCCTGAGCTATTACATAAGCGCTCAGAACAATAAGAGATCGGACTGAGGCTGAAGAGATGGCTCAGCAGTTAAGAGAGGATACTGCTCTTGCAGAGGACCCAAGTTCAGTTCCCCGCACCCACACTGGGCAGCTCACAACCATCTATAACTCCAGTTCCAGAGGATCCAAAGCCTCTCCCTTCAATGGGCAGCTACAGTCAGCTCCATGTATCCATGCACAGACACACACACTGTGGATAAATCTCTGTCAAGTACGTCTGTAACCAACTAAAACCCAAGCACCTGGGCATGTCTATGAGGTTTTACTGATTGCATCATTTGAGGCAGGAAGACTCATCCTATATCTGGGCTTCACCTTCTGGAATATGCTTTTGCGTTCTGCCTGCTTGCCCTCACTCTTGTTGGCAAGTACATCTATCCTACTGCTGAGGTGTTCCTTCACTGATGTTAGAATGGACTTCGGTAGACTGAAGACCAGCAGGTCTCTAGGAACAGGACTCCTACCAACGAATTAGAGCTTTTGATACATCCAGCCTTGTGGACCAAACGATGACTGGATACTTGGCCTTTCCATCAGGAGACAGCCATTGTGGGACCACTCAGATCTTAGTCTGTAAGCCACTCTAAAAAAAAAAAATCCCCTTTACAAAAAGTAGACACACATACACATATACAACCATAGTTCTGTTCCTTTAGAGAACCCTAATTACACATGCATACACACACTTGAAAGTAAATCTTAAAAAAGAAAAGAATATACTATGCTTTTAGACTGATTTTTTTCAAAGCCCTTCAGGAGCTGGGGAGATGATTTCGTAAAGTCCTTGCTATGCAAGCATGAAGACTTAAGCTAGAGGCCCCAGCACTCACAGAAAAGCTGGGCATGGCCTTGCTCACCTGTCGCCCTGGCTCTGGGGAGGCAGACACACCCTGGGACTCACTGGCCAGCGGGCCTACCAGAATCAGTAAGCTCCAGGCTCAGTGACAAACCCTGCCTCAAACAAGTAGAGGTGGCCACCCTTGGGAGGCAGAGGCAGGCAGAACTCTGAGTTTGAGGCCAGCCTGGTCTACAGAGCAAGTTCCAGCACAGCCAGGGCTACACAGAGGGACCCTGTCTTGAAAAGCAAAATGAAGAAAAAAAAATGAGCGTGATTAAGGAAGATAATTTGCTCTGTCCTCCATATACACAAGCACGACACACACACATGTACATATACACACATGTACATGTCACACACATACATATCACACACAGAAACATACATATAGAAATACATCATACACACACACACACGCACATATACATCATACACACCACACACAAACACACACACAAACACATATACACACAAACATACATATACACATATACATACATAAACATACATACACACACATACATCACACACACACACACACACACACACACATATATATATATATATATATATATATATATATATATATATATCATATATGCCACATACAGGCACACACACAAACACACAAACATACACACACACAAACATACATACAAAGACACATATACAGACACACATACACACACACACACACACACATCACACACAGTAAAAAAAAAAAAGAGGGGGGGGAGAACAGATAGCCACCTTCTAACCCGGCCCTAATACTCTTCAGCTGAGTGGGACTGAAAAGGAAAGCCCTCCCTGGCCAACTCCACCTCCAGGGGACCTCCCAGGCCGGACCGGAAAACACTCACTTCCTGCCTCTGACTATAAGATGCATTATGTCACATGGGGAATGCTCCAAATCCTATTTCTGGGAAAAGAGGTAATATTGGAGGCAACTAGGAAGGCCAAGCCCCGCCTGGAGCTGGAAGATGCCCAAGGGCGCCTTAAGAAGCCTTGCAGTGCTTGAGATTCCAGGGGGACAGATACTTTAAAGTCCTGCCTCCCCGTCTTGGGCATCAGCTCTCATAGTTTGAGTCTCCAGTGGCTCTTGTGGGGGACAGTACAGGATGTTCTCATGAATCAGCCCAGACTTGATGAACAGTCCCAGAACCAATGCCAAGGTCAAGTTTTAAACCTGAATATGGGTTTCATCTGGAGTGTTTGGCTCTACTGCTGGAAGTTGTGCGTTTGGGCTGCAGGAGAATGAAAAACAGTGTTTCAGATGCTGGGAGCACAGACCTGGAATATCACAGAATATCCTGGTGAGGCGCTGTGGACATGGCTCAGCGGTAGAACCCTAACCTAGCACGAACAGGGTGGAGTGTAGGAGCTTAGGAAGAAGATGGGGCTGGAGAGATGGCTCAGTAGTTAAGGGACTTAGTGATCTCACAGAGAACATGAGTTTGGTTCCCAGCACCTATGTTGGGTGGCTCACAACTGCCTGTGACTCCCTCTCCAGGAATCCAACGCCCTCTTCTGGCCTCCACAAGCACCTACACTCACATGCACAGCCAACACACACACACATACAAACACACGCCCGTTTTAAGATCATAAAAAGGTGAAAGAAGGAAAAGGGGCAAAAAAGAAATGTTTCAAAAGACATAAGATAAAAAGAAGCTTTGAAAACGTTTGATACTGAAATTGCTTAGGATCCAAGACTATATATTTTGAGATACACAAACAAGGCAGAGTGAATGTTACTCACAGTGTGTCCTAGGTGCCCAGGACTGGGCTAACTAACCCTTTCCATCCTTGACCAAAGGAAAATCATACACAGAGTATAGTGTGTGGCTCAGTTGCTGGAGTGCTTGCCTAGTTTGTCAGGAGTCCTGGGTCCCATTCCCAGTTCAGCATACACATGGCGTGCAGTCCTTCAGCTGCAGGGGACAGAAACAAGCCCAACAGAACTGTATGGTCCTTCTCAGCCACAGACTGAGTCTGAGGTCAGCCTGTGTCACCGAGACCCTGAGAAAAGAGTCGCTAACTACTCTGTGTATGTGGCAGCATACACCTGTAATCCGTACGCAGGAGGCTGAGGCAGGAAGGGCACCAGTTCCAGGACAGCTTGGGCTACACAAGACCCTACCTGAAAAGAAACTGTGGGGAGCAGCTTGATGGCTCAGAGGGCTCAGGTAATTTTAGCCAAGTCTTAGGATCTCAGTTCAAGTCCCAGGACCCAGATGGTGAAAGAGAAGCTACTCCAAGCCTGGTTTGTTGTTGTTTGCGTTTTGTTTGTTTTTTTGAGACAGGGTTTCTCTGTGTAGCCCTGGCTGTCCTGGAAGACCAGGCTAGCCTCAAACACACAGAGATCTGTCTACCTCTGCCTCTCGAGTGCTGGCATCAAAGAAGTGTGCCTGGCTATTTTGTTGTTGTTTTACTTTGTTTTGATACATGGTCTCACGGTGTAGCTCTGGTTGTCCTGGATCTCACTCTGTAGCCCAGGCTGGCCTGGAACTCATAGAGTTCACCTATCTCCCGAGTGACAGTGTATGAACCACAACCTACACCCTGGAAATTTGCTTTCTGTATTATCCCTGTGGTTCCCTTGCCAGTATGCATGTGTGTGCACATACATTTGTGCACATATACACACATGTATTACATAGGATTAAATTTTAAACTTCTTTGTAGAGCTATGAACAATGTGCAAAGGCACAAATTTCTAGAATAAATTACTTCCAAGTTTTGTGATCTTGCAGAATAGATCAGTCAAGTTTTGAATATTGCATGCAAGACCCAAGCAGAAGACAGGAAATAGCTACCCTGGGAATTGTTCTGTCACAGGGTAAACCAGAAATATTTAACAATGAGAAAGCCTGGAGTTGATCCCAGCAAACTGCTTTATTTGAACAAGTCCTAAGTGGCGCTCAAAACATCTCTGAGATACTAAATAGCTTGCAAGCTATTTATACACACTCTGATTATCCCAATTTATCATTAAACATTTCCTCTTGAAGGACCTACTGAAATGCACAAGGAATCATGGCAAGCCATTGGAATGAAAAGAAAGCAGCAGGCCACAACCTTTCACACTCATAGAGCTGTTTGTTATTTTGGGGTGCACACGTGCCTGTGCCAGCATCCATGTGGATGTGGAAGCCAGAGAACTTTGGGAAGACATTTCTCTCCCTCCACCATGCGGGTTCTGAGGATCGAACCAAGTTTGTCGGACTTGGTGGCAAGCCAGTTTACCCTCTGAGCCATACTCCTAGAGCTTAGGAATATTTCATGAAGGGCCATAGCAATGGCTCAGTGGTGGAGAGCGATGGTGGCGCTTCCAGACGACTGACTGCAGTGTGGTCCCAACGCTTTCAGGGGCCTCACAATGACCCCAACTCCAGCTGCAGGAGACCTGACACCTCTGGCTTCAGTGGCATCTGCACCACTCACATGTTCACACACACACACACACACACACACACACACACACACACACGGCTGGAGAAATGACTCAGCTTTAAGAGTATGGCTTGCTGTTCCACAGTACCAGATCTCTATGAGTGGTGGTCCCCAGGCATCCGTAACTCCCACTCCGAGGGATCCAGGGCTCCTCATCTCTGTGGCCACTCCACACACGCACGACAGGTAAAATATTCATGCACATGAAAAGAAAATCTTTTTCTTAAAATTCATTTCGTTTTCTTTTATGTGCATTGGTATGAGGGTGTCAGACCCCTTAGAGCTGGAGTTACAGACCGTTGTGAGTGGCCATGTGGGTGCTGGGAATTGAACCCGGGTCCTCTGGAAGAACAGCCAGTGTTCTTAACCACTGAACCACCAGTCCAGTCCCCCCCCAAAAAATCTTTAAAAATAATACATATCATCATGATATTGTCATGATTCAGTCTTGTCTGCTGTAAATTATTCTTGTTCTAATTTGGCAATTTTCATTCTTTTCTATGTGATGTGTGTATGTGTGTGTGTGTGTGTGTGTGTATACACACACGTTCTCATGGGACTAGAGAGATAGTGGCTCACTGGTTCCAGGTTCTTGCAGCTCTTACAGAGGACTCCAGTTCAGTTTCCACCCTCATCTAATGGTTCACAACCACCTATAACTCCAGCTCCAGGGGACTGGACTCGGGTAACCTGCACAAACGTGGCTCTCTCTCTCTCTCTCACACACACACAGATAAAATAATAAAACTATTTCTCAAAACAAAAAAGAACATACAGAATCCTGAGTTCAGAACCATGAATCTATTTTGTTGTCTCATTTGTTATACAAAACACATTTTTAACTTCTATCAAACTGTTCTATATGTAATCCACTTCCTTATGTTTTAACAAATAAGCAAAGCTATGTAAAATCTAGTGCTTCTCAAGTATCTATGTACACTGGGGCTACAGATGTGACCCAGGAGGTTGGCTGCCTAGCATCCACAGGGCCCTGGGTTCAGTCTTCAGCGATGGATATCATGTACACACAATTCAATGTATTATCATGGGCCATGTAGTCTTATGGAGTGTAACTTCAAGTATAAAAAATAATACAAATGGGAAACTTATCAAATGCGAGTTAAACCTAGACATGGGGCTGATCCATAGAACTCTCTCTGTAGGCTAGGCTGGCCTTGAACTCACAGAGATCACCTGCCTCTGTCTTTCAAGTGCTGGGATTAAAAACATGGACTTACCACCACCCAGCTTCAAAATACTCTTTAAAACAATTTTTTAAAAGCCAGACATGAGGATGTATGCTTATAATCCCATTACCCAGGTGGGTGAAGCAGGGTAGCCAAGAGTTCTAGGTCAGCCTGGGCTATACAGTGGGTTCAGTATGCAGGTCAGTCAGAGTTACATATTGTTTGTATAGAAAAAGAATACATGTGTGTGAGATTTCACATATATATATATGAAATATATATGAAAATTTTATATATTCATATATATTATATATATTTCATATATAGATAGATTTCATATATTATATATATAATTTCACATATATATGAATATACATATATGTATATATGTGTATGTGAAATTCTCTCATTCATATATATACATATATGAATGAGAGAATTCATATATATGAATATATATTATGAATGAATTCATATTCATGAATATATATATATATATATATGAATGAATAAAATGTGAGTTTGATAGTTTGACAGAAGCGGGGAGACGAGAGGCAGGAAGGGAAGAAGATAGAAACAGGTAGACAAAGAGACCTCAATAAACTAACCACTTAAAGAGAAAGCTTTTGGAAAGCAGCTCATTTGCCTAGGTGGACATGTGGCTCCCTCTGCTGGCAGGTCTGATCCTTGCATGCACAGACACGGTAAGTTTGTCTTCCTAGCTCCAAATGAAGGACCTTCCTTGATCCACACTACCTTTCAGGGGTATCACAAGCACTGTGGCTCCCGGAAGTTCCCCTTCAGGTTAGATTTTCTACTGACATCTTTGCGTGTGTGACATTGGGAAAGGAAACCACTAGGACACACGCCCATCCTCTAAAACAATTTGAGTTGCTGTGGATTGAACCCAACGGCTCCTGCGTGCTACCCAGGGACCCCTTGAACAACTATGCCGAGCTGGATGTGCTGGCACGCACCTTCAACCCCAGGACTTGGGAGAGAGAAGTATATACCAACCTCATCTACAGAGTGAGTTCCAAGACAACAGAGGTTTTTTTGTTGTGTTTGTTTTAAGGTCTTAGGGAGCTGGCTCAGTGGTTAGCAGCACTGGCTGCTCTTCCAGAGGACCCGAGTTCAGGCCACAGCACCTACCTGGAGGCTTACGACTCTGTAACTCCAGACCCAGGGAGTCTCATGCCTGTCTGGATTTGTAGTCACCATTGTTGGAGGCATAGGGAGTTGGGGCCCAGTCTGGACTATAGGAGACCCTGCCTCAAAAGCACGGTGTCTTAATGAGCTTCATAAAGCAAGAATTTAAAGCTCACCATCCTATGAGCTTTATCTTTGCTGAACAACTTTGAAAACAAGCTGTGCTGGTGCAATGACTCAGCAGGTAACGGTGCTTGCCACCAAGCCCGAGTTCATATGTACAAGAGGATGTTCTCTGGACTCTACCTCTGTGCAATGGGTGTACATGTACACGTACACACACACACACACACACACACACACACACACACACACACACACACACACACACACACAACCTGTAATGAAAACTCTTTTAGAAAACTCTTTATTTATTTATTTATTTATTTATTTATTTATTTATTTATTTATTTATTTATTTATTTATTTAGAGACAGGGACACTATATGGTCTAAGCTAGCCTCGAACTATATAGATCAGACTGGCCTCAAATTCACAGAGATCCACCTGCCTCTATCTCTCATGTGCCTGGCTTCCTTCCTCAAATTTTTTTTTTTTGTTTTTTTTTTTTGTTTTTCGAGACAGGGTGTCTCTGTCTAGCTCTGGCTGTCCTGGAACTCACTTTGTAGACCAGGCTGGCCTCGAACTCAGAAATCCTCCTGCCTCTGCCTCCCAAGTGCTGGGATTAAAGGCATGCGCCACCACGCCCGGCTCAAATTTTTACTGTACAAATATACAGCTCTTTAATGAAAGGTTGAGCTTGAAGTACAAACTAAAGGCCTCTTGAGTTCTGGTAACAAATGTACACATTATATAGTGACTTCCACATTAGCACTATTTAACACACACACTCATCCACAAAACCAATGTTTAACAACAACAACAAAAAAAAAATTGTTAAATACTTGAGGGGCTGGAGAGATGGCTCAGAGGTTAAGAGCACTGGATGCTTTTCCAGAGGTCCCAAGTTCAATTCTCAGTAGCCACATGGTGGCTCACAACCATCTGTGATGGGATCTGATGCTCTCTTCTGGTGTGCATGAAGAGTGAGCACTTATACATATTATGCATATATGTAATATGATAAAGTTATATATATTATGTAATCTATAACATATGATCTTCAAAAATACTTGTGTATAAATATCGTTCTTATGTGACTTGATTTTATATATAGGCACAAGCCATGTATTATACAACTTAAGTGTAAATCCTTGGATACTCAAATTTATAGGCTGATTGCTCTGACCCCACATAACAGAACTGCACTGTGGGTTCTCTCTACACCCACTGTGTTTATTTATTTATTCACGTACTATCTGTGCATGGAGGTCAGAGGACAACAGGCAGGAACTGGTTCTCACCTCCCACCGTGGGAATTCAGGTTCTTTGGCTAGGAAGCGTCTTTTCCCATTGAGCACTCTTTACCAACCTGATTCACACACGAACATTTAATTTACTCGTTACTCTCCACAGCCGTGAACCCTCCCCCCCCCCCCGCCCCGATGGCTTCAAGGCCTCATCATTCACCCCAATTGTTTTAAAGAAAGGAAATCACCATTTCCAGATGTGAATAACAAGCCCAGCGCTTTCTACTTGGCATAGTTGCTACACTTAATTGTTCAGCCCTTCAGAGGAGCAACCGTGGGGGCTGGGGACCCGCAGAGAAACCTACGGATTGAGTTCTTGCCTAGCGTGCGGGCCACCTTGTGACTCATCCCCAGCATCACATCAGACAGGTGGGATGGTGCACGCCTGCAGTCCAGCCCTCAGGGAGTAAAGGGTGAGTTGAAGGGCACCCACAGCTGAATACAGCAAGCTCAAGGCCAGGTAAAGCTACATGTTCTATGGAAACTTCATCTGGGGGCAGGTGGGGAGATAGCCTTGTCACATAGCTCAGGCTGGCCTCAAACTCATATATGAAACAACCACACACCCCACCCCATAAGTTTTGCTTGAAGCATGCTAGGATTATGGACGTTCACCAGCCAGCCAGTTCTGAAGCACCATATTTCTGTACTATGTCTCAAATGTTTATATAAAAGGCCTTCTTTGAAGTCACATGCCTGGATTTTTGTTTGTTTTGTTCTGCTTCTGAATGCTGGGATTACAGGTGTGAGCCACCATGCCCAGCTTTCTTAGTATTTTGAGATAGTCTCATTATATAGCCCAGGCTAGCCCTCATCTCTTAACACTCCTGCTTCTCTGCCTTCCAAGTGCTGGGATCACAAGTGTGTGGCCATATGCAACCTGAGATGATTGCTTGACAGGCACGCTGCACACCCAGAGGCTCACACGCAGGTGTGTGTAGGCCACATCTGCCTTGGCTGCCACTCTCCTCCTCCACAGACATCATCTCTTTCCTGACAGGCCCTCTCACTGGCCTGGAGTTTACCAACTAGGCTAGATTGGCCGGCCAATAAGCTCTAGGGACTCACACACACACACACACACACACACACAACCATTCCGAGTCCTGGCTACACTGGGCTGTCCTAAGTGGGTTCTGGGAATCAACTTCAGGTCAAGCTTGAACAGAAAACAGGTTCCCATGTCTCTAGCCCCTTATTCTGTTTCCTGAGACAGACTTGCTTTGTAATCCAAGTGGGCCTAGCACTCAATTCCTAAACCAGGCTGTGTCTGAACTCATGAATCAGCAGCACAGGCTAGCCCGAGATTCATGCCGCAGGTCTCCTGTGTGCTGAGTGTGCTACATTAACCAGCTATAGTGCACTATTTCATAACCTGGAGAGAGGGAGGGGGACAGGAGCTCAGGCAGGGAGGGAGGGAGCAGGGAGAAAGGGAGGAAGAGGAGGGAGGAGAGGGAAGAGGAGGGAGAGGGAGGAGGAAAACTTCAAACCCATCTTTGTGTTAGGTTTTTTTTTCTTTGAGCTGATTCTTAAGTCTTCACCAGCAACCTTTCACTCACTGCTAAAGATGCTGAAATCCTAGGAAGACGACGACATTAACGAAAAGATAAGGAGAACATACGCACACACACAAAATAAAACATATTTATTATGCTAAAGAACAGATTTTATTATTTTCCCAAAACACTAAAATAGCCCATGGCATAGTAATTTAGGACACAATATAAATGACATATACAGTCAGGGTCCCCCAACTCTCCCATGGCTGTTTTTAACTCTGTCTTGGGTAGGGAGGCTGTAAAATGTCCACTCTTTAAATGACCTTTATTAAAGTTACCAAACCACAGAAGGAGGGAGGGTCACTTTGGAAGAAAATCTTAATGTAAAAGAAATCACAAGTCCTGGGCCGGTATAAAGGAAAATGCTTCATTGCTTCGTTTGCTGTCTGTGTTCTGTCGGCAGGAAAGCTTCAGACTCTTCTGTAATTGTAAATTATCCTCAATTTAATATTGCAACTTCTCCAAAGTGCCTCCATTAAAAACTGCAACTCGGGCGGAAGGAGGGGGACACGTGAGAAGGGACCTCTGGCCGAGTCAGTACAGTGCAGAAATGGCAAGCAAGACTCTTCATGACTGAAGCAAGGCTTACAAGAAGTGGAAGGCGTAGCCTACAGGCCTCCACTTCCATCAGATGGCCAGAGGTGAGCGGAGGCAGGCGGCATCCGGACGCTAGCCCTTGAGGATGGGTCTCCATGATTTAGAACTCTGTGATAAAGGTTCCTGTCTGATCTTATACGGAGCACATCAATCATTTTCCTGGGGGAGGGGGGGTTCCCAGTTCTGAGCGTCTTTCCGAAACGATTGAGAACATGCTCGAAAACGTCCCCCTCTGCATCAACCACCGAGGTGCGTCTGGTTCACAGGAAACAACAGGAACTGAACGGCTGCAGCATACGCCAGACTTAATGCAAAAGAAACTGCAAGACAACCTTTATTAAAGTTAATCTGCTATTTTTCTTGTTCTGCTTGAACCTTAACTATGGCATCAGAGACTTGCTAATCTGGAAGATTGCAGAGCCAGTGACCCCACGACTATCTGCGGACCATCTGAAGAACTTGAGAGTTTTCTCATCTTCTACTGTTTCCTCTGAAAGCCCGGGATTGAAACGGTCAAGGGACACACACCTCAGCTCGCCTTCTGGGAGAACTTTATAATAGGGGTAAGCATATGGCAGCTGGCCCAGCTCAAAGTATCGGTGAGACAGTTCTGACCAGGTGCCTAGCCCCTTGGGGCCAGCACTTGGTGGTTCACCTCTTAGGAATCCCACTTCCCTCAGTTTTGGATGGCCTGGCCGTCCTGACACCCAGGACTCTCCTTTGAGGTACTGTCCACGGTTGTCTGTGGCTCTGGGCTCTCTTCCTGGCCAGTCACTTCCTAGTGCATCCCCGATGCCATGGGACATCCCGGCTAGTTGCTCTTCTGAAGGAGCAGGGGACAGAGCCACAGCCTTGCCGAGGGAGGCTGCTGGGGCTGAACTCCTCCCCACTGATCCCTTCAGAGACTGAAGCACTTTGAAGCCACCATGATGCAGGAGGCTGGCCTTGCTCTGACCATGCTTCATTTCTGAGGCTGCTGCCCCCGTGGCCCGTGACTTTCCATGGCTATCTGCTACAGGCTGGTCTGTCCAAGAAGGCACAACTGATGGGCTGGGGTTCCTCTTCTGACTTCTTTTCTTAAGGCCACATGCTAGTTTGTCCGGGTCACCTCCTTGTGACTGTTTGGCCAGGCAGACACCCAGGGTCCCTCTCCCAGCCTTCATGCTCTGTGCCCTTTGATGCAGGGAGTCGGGGTGAGGCCTATCAGTCAAGGATGGCCTTCAGTGGATCTCAATGTGAACCTGGAAAAGATAATCAAATGAGAATTCTGTGACAGAGGGTTAGTAAAACAGTCACACACATGCAAAATATCACCAAACACCAGGTCCTTGCAGAGTGGGGCCACAGAGCTGCACAGGAGCCAGACAGCGAGAAGCTCTGTCCACTGCCATAGGTCGCCCTGAATTCCAAACAAGATGGAGAAAGAGGATCATAAGTTCAAGGCCATCCTTGGCTACATAGTGAGTCTGAGCCAGCCTGTGCTACACTGAGACCCTGACTCAATCAGATAAGTATACAAATCAAGTACACATAAGATATAGATCATCAGTGCCCTTGGGCTAGCCTAGTCTTATGAAGCTCCCAAGCGCACGTCAGGTCTACAAAAGAATCAATGCTGTTAACTTATGGCAAACCACCCTGCCCAGCAGAATGTGAGAGAGATGAGCTGATTTCCAAGTACTGGGAGTCAGTTCCTCCACACCTGCTCCCTCCACCCCTGCTGAAGATGTTCCTAGCTCACAATGTAACCGAGGAGTGGGAGAAAGCTCCCTGCTTTGTCCAAAATCCCCAGGGCAATCTGGGGCCGGCATCTTCCACCCCAGTCCTTCCCCGTGTGAGGCAGCCGACCTGCTCGATGACAATAGGCCTGACCCAGTTAGCAGCTGCCGCCCTGCCGGAAGCCTGTCTCCTCACCTTCCCTAACCCAGGCTATTAATGGCCCCAGGCACCTGACAGTCCAGACTACCATTGCTTTGTAACCTAAAAATACCCTGCTCCCAATACTTTCCAAAGCAAATTAGCAAGGCTGCTCCTAAGGGGACAGGGAGGAGTCACAGTGAGTAGGGCAGTGGGCCTCAGTGACAGCTCGAGCACACTCTAGACAACCCGCCTGCAGGGGTGCAGCATGGGTAAGTGGGCCCTGACTAGAGGCTCAGGCTGGAGGAAATTACTAGGGAGGATGAGGAAAGGTGCCAACACCACCCTTCTGAATGAAGCTGACTCATGACCACACAGAACACGTCACCGAGTTTCTTCTGACCAGACAAGCATCTCTGCATCACACCAGCTGTGCCCTCCAGCCACGCCTTGTCTCCTGGTAACATATCTGCTCAAAAGCACCTTCAATGAAGAGAGGCTCCACCCAGCTCAGGAGGAGCTGGGCATCCTTGTGTCGTGCTGTGGGCTCCGTGAGGGAAAGCACGGAGCGTGCTCTCCAGCAGCAGTGGCAGCTTTTGTATCAGGGTTGGCAAGTGTCTCGGGACAAACGAAAGGTGGCTGGGAGGTTTGGTAAAGTGAAGAGCAGAAAAGGACCCTCAACAGACAGTGCATCTCAGTGGGCAGCGAGTTCAATTCCCAGCACCCAGGGATCCAATGCCTTCTCATGAACCCTGTGGGCACACATACATACCCACAAATAACATTTTCAAATTAAGATGAAAATAAGGGCTAGAAAGACATCGATTCCAGTTCCACAATCCATGGGAAGGAGGCTTTTCTTCCAGCACCAGGAAGGTAGAGACAGGCAGATCTGAGAGTCTTGCTGGCCAGCCTAGCCTACTGCACAGTTCAGGCCAGTGAGGGAGACTCTCTTAAGAACCAAGAGGGCAGCACCTAAGGAGGCCCTGGAGGTTGTCCTTGGCCTCCACATGCACTGCCTTCAAAAGTTAGAGTGGACCTGGTGTGGCCGTGCGTGCCGTACTCTCAGTACTCAGGAAGAGCAGAGAGAGGAGGGTCATGAGTTCAAGGTCATCCTCAGCTTTTCAGGAAGTCTAAGGCCACCTTAGGGTTACCCAGACCCTGTCTCTAACCCTCCTCTCAAAATAAATATGGAGGGACAGGAGATACAGCCCGATGGTAGAGCGAGTACTCTGTTGTGTTGTTTTTTTTTTTTTTTAAATATGTTGGACCTTTTTTTTTTTTTTTTTTAGATTTATTTATTTATTATGTGTAAGTACACTGTAGCTGTCTTCAGACACTCCAGAAGAGGGAGTCAGATCTCCTTAATGGATGGTTGTGGGATTTGAACTCCGGACCTTTGGAAGAGCAGTCGGGTGCTCTAACCCACTGAGCCATCTCACCAGCCCTAGAGCGAGTACTCTGGTATGCAAAAGGCTCTTAGCTGACTTGGTTGTTTTGTTTTGTTTTGTTTTTGAGACCAGGATCTCATCATGTAGCCCTTGCAGCCTAGAATTCACTCTGTAGAAAAGGCTACCCTTGCTTGAACTCAATGAAATAAATCTATCTGCCTCTGTTTCCCAAGTGCTGGTGTGCACCACGAACCTGGTTAAGGCTTTCATTGATTTCAACATCAACAACAACAACATACACACATACACACACACCACACCCCAAGCTGAACAACAACAACATACACACACACATACACACACACCCCAAGTTGAAATGAGCCAAGTGAGGTGCTATATGACTATAATCCAGGTATGGAGGAGGCCAAGGCAAAGAGGCTCTCGAGCTGGAGATCAGCAATGGACTATATGGTAAGACTCTAGCTCAAAGACATACGAAGTAGGCACCAGAATATTGTGAATCCCTCACGCCCTGGGGGTTGGGAAGGACTTTCTAGTGACAGCAAACACCAAGCATTAAAAAAAGATTATTAAACTTTGACTCAAAAAAGAAAAATGTCAGGGGTGTGGAGAGAGGATCCAGCGGTTAAGCGCACTGGCTGCTCTTGCACAGGACTGGGGCGAGAACTCAGCACCACACGGCTGATTCCAAGCTCCCGTAACTCCAGTTCAGAGAACCTGACGCTCTCCTCTGGCCTCTGAGGGCCCCAGACACATGTGTGGGCACTCACACCTACACAAAGATTAGAGATAAGTTTTTAAAAACAATTTTCAGGGTGTGCATGGTAGTACAGACCTGGAATCCCAGCACTTGGGATGATAAGGGGAAAAAAATTTCTAGCTCAAGGCCAGCCTGGACTACACAAGGAGCTCCTGTCCCAAATAGGTCAGCCTAGACTACACAGTGAACTGTCTCAAACGCCCTTCCCTCAGAAGTAAACAAACAAGTATGGCCCACAGGCAAAGCCAAACTCCGAGAGGCTAAAACCCTGTTTACTCCTACAGAGTGTCTCAGACCTCTGTGCATGCGCCCCTCCATACGTATTTTGAGAGGAAAGTTAAAGCAGGGTCTTACGTAGCCCTAGGTATGGGTGGCTGGTGTCTCAAGGTGTGTGGCAAGAGGACCATTCTGGGTTCAAGTTCTGTGAAGATACATGAAGTTTTAGAACAGCCTGGATATAAAGTCAGGGTCGGGGTAGGGAATGGGAGTTGGGAAACCCACTCAGGCTGGGAAGATGTCTGGGTGGGTAACAGCACTTCCTGAGCTAGCACGAGGACCTGAGTTCAAATCCCCCACATTTAAAACAAACACACACTCAAAAAAAGGTGACCACGGCAGCACCTGTAACCCCAGCATCTCCAGGATGGAGACAAAATCCCCAGCAGCTGCTGAAAGAGCAGGCTTCCAGCTCAGTGAGATAACATCTTAATGTGCACTTGGGTACAAGCACACACACACTCATACACACACACACACACACACACTCATACACACACACACACTCACACACACACATACACATACACACACACACTCATACACGCACACGCACACACACACACACACTCATACACACACACATTCACACACACACACTCATACACACACACACACACACACACACACACACACACACACGAATGTGCACACAAATGCCCACAGCAACATTACTCAGTGAGACAGTGACAACAACCCAAAGGTCCAGCCGCCAACTGGAGATTATCTGGAGAAATGGCAGCTATTAATAGATTCCAAGTGGGATCCAGCAGTGGAAAAGCACACTGGTGGAAGAAACTGGGGCCAGCCAAGTGCTAGTGCTCACACTTGGAGAAGGGGCAAAGGTCTGCAGGGCTTCCTAGGACTGTCCTTCCTTCCTTCCCTGTCTCTCTACCTATCGCCCTGTCTGTCTGTCTGTCTGTCTATCTTGGAGACAAGGTCTCAAATAGGCTGATCTCAAATGGCTATCTAGCTGAAGGTGACCTTGAACTCCTGGGACTACAGGCCTAGGACACCTTGCCTTGGTTGTATGATGTCCTAGGGATGAAGCCTAGGGCTCAGGGCATGCTAGACAAAGCCTCTTCCAGCCAGGCCACATTCCCAGTGCCCATTTTCATCTACTCATCCACTCACCTGTCCACAGACTTGATGCTGCTGTCTTTGGGCCACTGTGTATTAAGACTGGAGTCCCGGACTTTAAACCGTTTTCAAACCTCTCAGGTAGACTTACTAGACTGTGCGTTAAGTCCATGTTCAACTGTGTGAAGAACCACCAGACTCCCACCCAGCAGCACAAAACGACAGAGGACAGCCACTGCAACATCTGCTCCTGCAACCCCTCCTCCCACCACTGCCCTGACAACAGCCATCCCGACAGGTGTGACGTGGCCTCCCACTGCTCCTGAGTGGTGCGCTTTCTTCTACAGTCCAGTCTCAAGGACATGCTGGCCATCTGTCTATCTTCTCAGACAAACCTCTACTCCAACACTCTGCCAATGACTGGATTGGGCTACTTGGGGTTTGTATTTTATTTATTTATTTTTAATTGTAAAAAATCTTTCTGTATTTAGGGTATTAATCCTTTACCAAATTAATTTACCAATAAATGTTTTCTTCAGTTCTTGAACGTGTTAGAGATGGACCTAGGACCTCATCATCCATGCTAAGCTAACATCTGACCACTGGCCTACATCCTTAGCTTCTCCTCCATTCGTTTTGGTTTTTGTTTTTGTTTTTTTGCATGTAGAATGAGTTCATATTTCCTCAAATTTAATTGCATCTCACAAAACTATCAGGTGAAGAAACTGGCTCTTCTTTCCCCAGGTACAGGCACACCGGGGCTGGAGCCCGGAGCCCAGAGCCCAGGACACACAGGGTAGCCCCACAAGGAAAGCAAGCACTTTGAAGCTCATTTGTTCCTATCACCTTAGATAGGATAACTAGCTTTTAACATTAGTATAACTAGAGTGAGCTCACATGCTTTCAAACAGCTGTTCTGTGTGTGACGGATACACATGTGAGTGAGTGCACGTGTCAAGGTCACAGGACAATCTCTGCTGTTGGTTCTCACCAATACCACAGCCCCAAATCTGTACACTGTAACACCTGCCCGAACCACACACAATGATTTCTAGAACTCTCTCAGAAACAAGTCAAGGGAGCCTGCCATGGTGGTACAAGCCTATAATCCCAGTGTTCAGAAAGATGAGGCAGAAGGACTTGGGGTAAAAGGAGTTCTACGTCAGCCTGATGAGACTGTCTCAAAACAACCAAGCAAGTCGGGAGGGAATACAGGAAAGAGGCCGGGGAGCCGTTGGAGGCTAGGAGTGTTTGCTGCTCTTGAAACGGACCTAAGTTCTGTTCCCAGCACCCACACCAGGTAGTCACTAACACCTGTAACTCCAGCTCCGGAGGAGCCCACATCTTTTCTGGCCTCCAGATACACCTGCATAAACACACAGACACATTTCAAAAATAAAAAAGAATGTAGGTGCTGGGCCAAGCAGGATGGCTCAGCAAGTTAGGCAAGGAACGTTTCCTGATACCAGGCCAAGCCTGATAACCCAAATTTGATCCCCAAGACCAATGTTACAGAGCGAGAACTGATTCAGACAAACCATCCTCTAACCCACACACACAACTACAATAACCAAGAAAAACCAAGAGGAGCTGTCCCTACGCCCTTTGCACCAATCTCCCGCTCTCTTCCGGGCTCGCTGTCCCAGCCTGCAGCTAGCTCCCTGCTGTTCTGGGATTGCCCCAGATGTGGGTCCTGTGACAGCTCGCCCTGTCCACACTCCACTCCTCCGGCCAGACATCAATGTGGTCATAGACCTCACCTCTGCCAAGGTTTTGCTCAAGTGTCCTTTTATCAATGAGGTCTTCCCAGTCTTATCAGAATGCCAGCCAACTCTCCTCCCCACTTAGAAGACCTGAGAGATTTCCATGTGATGGGGAAGCTCTGAGGATGGGTGGTGACAACTGCCCAATATGGAAAGGTTTTAATGTCCCTGGGTTCTACACTTAGCTGCCATGATGCTTTTGCCTTTTGAGATGCGGTTTCAGGTAACCCAGACCGGCCTCAAACTCACTCTAGCTGAGGGTGACTCTGAGATCCCCATCCTCCTGCCTCCGGCCGGCCCCTAAGTCATAAGCTTGTACCACTGCACCTAGTTTGCAGGATGCTTCCTCCCTCGGCATCTCTACCTGCTAGGATTCCAGGCCTGTAGCATGATGCCCGGTGTACTGGCTAGTTTTGTGTCAACTTGACACAGCTGGAGTTATCACAGAGAAAGGAGCTTCAGTTGAGGAAATGCCTCCATGAGATCCAACTGTAAGGCATTTTCTCAATTAGTGATCAAGGGGGAAAGGCTCCTTGTGGGTGGGACCATCTCTGGGCTGGTAGTCTTGGGTTCTATAAGAGAGCAGGCTGAGCAAGCCAGGTGAGGCAAGCCAGTAAGTAACATCCCTCCATGACCTCTGCATCAGCTCCTGCTCCCTGACCTGCTTGAGTTCCAGTCCTGACTTCCTTTGGTGATGAACAGCAGCATGGAAGTGTAAGCCGAATAAACCCTTTCCTCCCCAACTTGCTTCTTGGTCATGGATTCCTGCATGATGTTTATGCAGGAATAAAAACCCTGACTAAGACACTGGTAAAGCAAAAACTCATTAAGTACAAGGGGAGAAAAGATGTCCAAGTGGTGAGGCGGCACAAGACCCACGGAGCTATAGAGTTGAACAGGTTCAGAGAGGAGAGAGAGCGGCTTGGCCCGTGAGCCAGCTCAGTGGGGAAATGCGCTTCCTGCCTCATCACTAGAGTCCGAGCCCCAGGACCCACACTGTCAGAGACAAACTCCTGCAGGTAGTGCTCCGACCGCCACACATGCATTATGACATCCCACGTGCACGCGCGCGCGCACACACACACATATATACACACGTGCTCACACACAGAGATATAGTAGAAAGCAGAAACTAGAGCCAGAAACCAGGGATGGAGCTCAGTGGGAGAGTGGGTCCAGGCCCCGGCTGGGTGGGTGGTGGTGCGTGCTTTTAATCTGGGGCAGAAGCAGGCAGATCTCGAGTTCAAGGCCAGCCTGGTCTACAGAGCCAGTTCCTAGACAGCCAGGGGAGAAACCTTGTCTCCAAACCTTAAATGGGGGGTGGGGGGAGGGCAGTTAAGAGCATAGAAAGCTAAGACAGGCTCAGCACCTTGCTGAGCACAGGGCGGCCAGGGAGAAAGCAGCTGCAGGTGAAGCGAGGTCTCCTGCTGTGATAACCGTCTGTGTTTGCCACATCTCTTCTCTGTTCTTTACAGGCCTTCTCTTTGGATGACCTGGGGCTAAGACGCTCCAGTCCATGTTTCTCATGGGCTGTGTAAGCAAAGGGTTGTAGGTGCGGCTTGTCCAGAAGGTATTCATGATACTATGTCTGTGGGTTCACTTTGGTTTTTTTCAAGACAGGGTTTCTCTGTGTAGCCCTGGCTGTCCTGAAACTCACTCTGTAGACCAGGTTGGGCTCAAACTCAGAGATCCATCAGCCAAAGGTGTGTGCCACCAACACCTGGCTTTTCTTTCTTGCTGGTTGGGGAAGGACAAGGTATCATATAGTCCAGGCTGGCTTTGAACTCCAGATCCTCCAGCTTCTACTTTCCAAGTGCTGGGATTACAGGTGTGTGCCGCTATGGCCCGCCCGGAGAGCTTTTACTGTCTCTAGTGATTGGGATAGATTCTCACTTTTTATATCTGTATGAAATTTCCATGGCGTATGAAAAAGTGGAGTGCTAGTAACCTCAGATGATTGAGGCTTGTTTAAAAGCAGGCCTCAGTGGGAGAGGATGTGCCTAGACTTGCTGGCACTAGATGCTCCTGGGTGGGGTGGTACCCAAGTGGGGCTTCCCTTCTCAAGAAGCGGAAGGGGCAATGGGGGAGGAGTTTGTGGGAGTGGGACTGGGAGGAGAGGAGCAAGGGGCTGTGTAAAGTGTATTAGGGTGTAAAGTGAATTTAAAAAAAAAAAACAGCACTTTATTTTTCTTTCTTTTTTATTTGAGACAGAGAAACTGTGTAACCCTGGCTGATCTAGAACTCACTACCTAGACCAGGCTGGCCTTGAACTTGCAGAGATTGCCTGGCTTCAATTTGTAAGACTTTGTTATTTTTAATTGGGTGTGGGGTGCCCTCAGAGGCCAGAAGAGCTTGAGAGATTCCCTGGAACAGGAATTACAGTGGCTGGGAGCCACTAAGCTCCAGCCCCCTCCAACAGCAGCCAGCTCCCCTCTAACCCCTTTTCTCTATCTTGGGACAGGGGTTCTGTCACTGTGTTGTCCACACTGACCACAGACTGGCAAGGAGGCAGCTCAATCAAGAATTTAAACACACAGACACCATGACTTGTCTGCAGACAATACTTTTAGAAACATTTTTGCTACGTGTGCTTATCTGTGTATAGAGTAGATGCACGCGGTCACTCCAGTCGTCATAGACAATCCTCAAAAGAGGCTCTTTCCTTTGACTGTGTGGGTTTGAGGGCTCCAATTCAGGTTGCCAGAGTTGGTGGCAAGCACCTTTAAGCATCTCACTGGCCACAAACAGCTGTTTATTTTTAAAGACTTATTTGTGGGCTGGAGAGATGACTCAGCAGATAGGGGCACTGGCTGCTGCTCTTCTAGAGGACCAGGGTTTGATTCCCAGGACCCACATGGCAGCTCACAACGCTCTGTAAGTCTAAGGGATCCGGTGCCCTCTTCCGGCCTCCAAAGACACCAGGGTCAAGTGTGGTGCACATATATGCAGACGATACATTCATACACAGAAATTAAAAATGAAGTGTCTTCAAGAAATTCAAGAAGAAGGAAGACCAATGTGTGGATACTTCATTCCTCCTTAGAATAGGGAACAAAATACCCGTGAAAGGAGTTACGAAGTTTGGAGCTAAGACAAAAGGATGGACTATCCAGAGACTACCCCACCCGGGGATCCATCCCATAATCAGCCACCAAACCCAGACACTATTGCATATGCCTGCAAGATTTTGCTGAAGGGACTCTGATATAGCTGTCTCGTATGAGGCTATGCCAGTGCCTGGCAAATACAGAAGTGGATCCTCACAGTCATCTATAGGGTGGAACCCAGGGCCCCCAATGGAGAAGCTAGAGAAAGCACCCAAGGAGCTGAAGGGGTCTGCAACCCTATAGGTGGAACAATAATATGAACTAACCAATACCCCCAGAGCTCATGTCTCTAGCTGCATATGTAGCAGAACATGGCCTAGTCGGCCATCATTGGGAAGAGAGGCCCCTTGGTAAACTTTATATGCCCCAGTACAGGGGAATGCCAGGGCCAAGAAGTGGGAGTGGGTGGGTAGGGGAGCAGGGCGGGAGGAGGGTATAGGGAACTTTTGGGATAGCATTTGAAATGTAAATAAAGAAAATATCTAATAATAATAATAATAATAATAAAATGAAGTGTTTTGCTGTAGATCTGTTCTGGCTTGTGAGCATGACTGCTTTGCAGGCTTGTGTGTCACAAGCCCGCCTGGTCCCTAGAGAGCTGGAACTGAAGCTACAGATGGTCGTGAGCCATCTTGTGGGTGTTGGGAAGGAACCCAGATCCTCTGCGAGAACAGCAAGTGCTCTTAACTGCTGAGCTGACTCTCCAGTCACAGAACGTTAAAATTACAACTCTTCTGAGTCTACAAATCCCTTTTACATCCATTCTCTTGTTCGATCATCTTTCAGATTAAAGAGCTCGTTAGTATGGCTAAAATGCCTCACTGCTGGGCTAGGGATGCAGCTCTGTGGGAGAGTTAATCTTCAGTGTGCACAGGCCTTGGAAGCCATGCCCAGCACTGCCACAGGCCCTAGGAACAGGAGATTTAAACACCCGGGTAATCAAGTCCCACAGGACCCAACCCTTTAAACTCATTCCAGTTCCCCTGAACAGAGGAAGGGAACGATATGCTGGAGGGAAAAAGGCTGTGAGCTACTGAAGTGTCCCCTTTAGTCAGACTGCTTCTCATTATTCTTCCTTTTACTCAAAATCAGAACTAAACCCTAAACAAGTTCAGTTAGATATTGTTCACAAAGGGACAAAAGTCCTAAAGCCTTCAGGGGAACTTAAGCATCAGATATAAGAATTTTCAGTATAGCACTTTCCCAGAGCCCCTCCCTCCCTCCCAGAGGATGGACAGGCTGCATTTGACTAGGTCCAGGATCAAGCCTGAAACCCTTACAGGGGCTTTAGAAAACCCTGCTCTGGCTAGGCAGTGGTTCATGTCTTTAATTCCAGCATGTGCCATAAGGAAAAGGAAGGCAGGTCTCTGAATTTAAGGTCAGCCTGGTCTCCATAGGGAATTTCAGAGTTCCAAGCTAGCCAGGGTTGTACAGTGAGACCTTGTCTCAAAAGAAAAACAAACCAACTCTCCCCAAGCTCTTGGAGAGGCTATCTTACCCTCTGCCTGGGCCCACTTGATCCAGAATTAAGAGAGTCCATGTCTGGTTCTCCAAATTCTCTAAAACAGGTTCTACCTGAATCCTAACTTGATCTGGAGCCCACAGCTGCCCTTGCTATCGGTGGGCCTGCACTAACTCACAGCTCACACCACTGTTATTACAGATCTGTTTCCCTCCTCCCAAATGCATTTGCCTTCCTTCAGCACAGTGCACACTCCCCATTATGAAATATGGATTTGAATCACCTTTCCAGAGATGATCTCACTGTCCTACAAACAGATGCGCATTAGGAAAACACCGGGAATGGAATCTGCCCGTTTATTGCTTATAAATACCATGAGCCTTCACCACTCTTGCAGGGAAGAAAGCTGTGCTCCATTACAAAAGTTCCCTCCAAAAGAACTAAACTGTGAGAATGTCCCCGCCAAGGAAGACACTCGCCATACCTAGGCGCAGGAAGAGAGTGAATGAATGTAAATTTTGTAAAGAGGAGGAGTCCCTGACAAAGCCTACTCAGTCATCTTGGTGCAAGCTGGGCGAGGGGTGAGTGGAAGTCATATCCACACATGAGAAGGCTAGGCATGGGCATGCTGTGGTCCTGTTTAAGGATGCCAAGACATGACAGATATGTTCAGAAGACTTCTCTAGGGAGCCAGAGAGATGGCTCAGCTGTTAAGGGTGCTTGCTGTTCTTGCAGAGACCTGGACTCAAGCAGTTCACAACTGCCTGCAACTCCAGCTCCAGAGGATCCAGTGACCAGAATCTTCTGGCTGCCGCCTCCGCCTCTTCCTCCTCCTCCTCCTCCTCTTCCTCCTATTCCTCTTCCACCACCACCTGCAGATAATCACACATAGATCCATACATACACATAATATATATCATACACATTTTACACACACACACACACACACACACACACACACACACACACACACGATGCCTCTAATTGACTAGTGTAAAACAGAATACACAAAATTTCAGGCTAGCAATTAGAATAGCCTAGACTCGAGAAGGGTACACAGAGAATTGAACACATGAGGACATTTTAGGGGTTTTGTCTCTTTAGATAGGGTCTCGAGACATAGCCAAAGGTGAGCCTGGGGCTGAGTCTCTTACCTCCACCCTTCAAATGCTAGGATTATAGACATGGATCACTGTACCTAGTTTATGCAATACTGGAGACTAAACCCAGGACTCTGTGCATACTAGGCAAGCACTCCACCTCCTGAGCTACAGCCCTAGCCCCGTTGTTTGTTTGTTTTTTGTCTGTTTGCTTGTTTTTAATGTTACAGAACACAGCAATCCAAGATATAACATTTTGTATTAAGTAAGCTCTTGTAGTCTTTCATGTAATTTTCTTTCTTTCTCTCTTTCTTTCCTTTCTTCTTTCCCCCCCCCCTTCACTTTCTCCTCCTCACTCCGGCCCCCACTTGCTCTGGCCCATAGGTTTTTTTATTTGTTTCTCATTACGGTTGGTTGTGAGCTACCATGTGGTTGCTGGGATTTGAACTCATGACCTTCAAAAGAGCAGTCAATGCTCTTAACCACTGAGCCATCTCTGCAGCCCTCATGTAATTTTCTAGCCAAATACAAATCATATGTAAAACTGGACACCAGATTCCAAAGTGGGACTGGATGGGTCCAACACAGACTGCAGACAACTTTTGCTTCATCACCAAAGGTTTTTTGTTTTTGTTTTTGTTTTTTGTTTTGTTTTGTTTCCTTTTTGAAAACTCTGAGCTAACTTGATGTTCACAAATCAGGAAGTCTGATTTCTCAAGTCTGATTTCTCTCGGAGGTGGTTACCAGATCTGGCAGAGACACTGGAGCCATGTTTCTACAGGTAGGTAATTGGCAGGAACACAGGCTTTCTGGTTGATCTCACTTCCCACACCCAGCACTCCACTCATTTGTGGCACCTGCTGTAAAGGCTTGACGGTTCTGCCCCATGGCCTGATATCACTTAAGATGCTACAAGCCCTGCTCATGCTTGTCTAACATTCACAAAGTCCCGAGTTGATCCCGGCAGCACCTCATAACCAGGGTGGTACACACACAACACCTCCCCACCCCCCCCCCAAAAAAGTAAAGAGATTCTGATATGGACCTCAAATTTGGTTTTTCTTAACTCCTTTTAACCAATTTTGATCAACATATTTGGCTTCCGATTTCATGTGGTCTGTGTCATGGACCATTTACACACACCAAGTCCATTACACTCCAACTTGACCCAACTGCAGAAAAACTAGGTAGCACTATACTGAACTGGCGCCTCTGCACACCAGGGAACAACATAAGCACAGTAAGGCTGGGGTTAGGGCTGGCAAACCAATGCACCCACCGGGTTCATTTCCAGAACCACAAAAAACCAAAAACAAAACAAAAACAACAACAAAAAACCTCTGTCAGATTACATGCTTCCCAGGGGTGGAGCCAAGTCCTTCCTTCCAACACAGCCTGTGACACTCCAAGGTGTGTAAACAGAATCCAAGTTCACTATGCAGCCTTTCTTACATTTTGAGACAGAACACTCAGGTCCGTAAGACCTCTCCGCTAGAAAAAAAAGCATTTTGTAAATTCAAGATAGAGAAATGTCAGTCATTTTCAGCAAATGAGGCCTCCAGAATGCTGATGCAGGCATGCTGTTAGTCCACGTCTAAACTGTTGCAGGCCTCTAAATCTGTTTTCCCTCTTTCTCTCTCATCTTCATCCCTATCGCCATTTCTAATCCCTGGTCAGAAGATACCGAAAACATTGGTCAAGACACCATTAACTTTCAACCTACAGTACAAGGATAATATAATATACCGTCACAAAGTTTGGGGAACCAGAATTCACAAAGGAACTCGCAGCTACAGGATCGCCAACAATTTGTCATTTTTGAGGACAAAGCGTCCTAAGGGACCTTCCTGTCATCTTTCCTTGGACCCCACCCCCAGATGTGGGAACCTACCTTCTGAAGCATCCTCTATGCAGAGTAGGGTAACGGGGGTGGGAGGGACGCGGTGTTTGGTTCACACTCAGCCTCAGGCTGATAGCATGAGCCCCTTAGCACCTGCATCCCGCCGAGCCAGGTGGGCAGGGATGCGGAGGGCGCGGCTCACCTACCTGCAGGCGCACGTTGAGCATCATGGAAGCCACGATGTAGAGGTAAGGAAAGTTGATGCGCAGCCGCCAAGCCAAGTCAAAGAAGATGAGCAGCGTGCGGGTCAGCCCCTTGCAGAAGACCCCATAGGAGCGGGCGGCGGCCGAGCGCGACAGCCGGACAGCCAGACCCGACAGAGCCGTCGCCATATAGAGATCCGCGGCGCCCCCACTGCCCGCCCGCCCTCCCTCTCCGCGCCCCGTCGCCCAAGGCCTCCTCTCCCGGGCCGCTGCTCAGCGCTCAGCGATCTCAGGGAGCAAGGGAGACCGCGGCGAGGCCGGCAGGAGGGCGGGCCGCGGGGGAGCCGAGTCTGCGCGTCACTCTCCGGAGGCGACTCCACCAGCTACCACCTGGATTCCCGGCCGGGCCGCGCGGCCTGACGTCACAAAGCCGGCCCGCGCCTGCGCAGGCAGCAGACTCCGCCTCCCGCCCCGCCCCGGGCCGCCCCGCCCCTCGGGCGGCTTTCCTGCAAGTGAAGTGCGCATGAGTTGGAGACTAGGGTTGGCTGCGTTGCATCTGGCGTCCTCTAATGGTGAAGAGTTGAGAATAACGACACAGGGAAAGTGGCGTGGTGGCGCTAGCCTGTTAATATTCCAGCACTCAAGAGACTGAAGCAGGAAAAACATGAACTCAAGGCTGGCTGCTCCTCCAGAGGACCCTCAGTTCAGTTTCCCGTACCCACACTAGGTGGCTCAAAATCCACCTGTAGCTGGCTCCAGGAGAGCCAATATCTGACCTTCCTGGGCATCTGCACTCATTCGCACACACACCACATCCAAATAAAAATCAATCTTTAAAATATAACAGAAAAGAGATGATGCCTGGGTATGGCCACAGGTACTTTATAACACACATATTCCTAAAAATGGTTACAGTGAGACCAGCAAAATGGTGAAGTAGGTAAAATGCACTTCCCATTGCTCCAGAGGATCTGAGTTCAATTCCTGAGACCCTCATGGTGGAAGAACACAAGTGACTCTAGGGTGTTGCCTTCTATGCTGCTCATTTATTTTTGTTAACGTGACACAAGATAGACCAGCAGTTCTCAACCAGTGGGTCGCGACCTCTCTGGAGACCGAACGATCCTTTCACAGTGGTTAGCCTAAGACCACCTGTATATCAGATATTTACATTACGATTCGTAAAATTAGCAAAACTAAAGTTATAAAGTCGTTGTGAAATAATTTTATGGTTGGTGGTCACCACACGAAGAACTGTATTAAGGGGGTCGCGCATTGGAAGGCTGAGAACCTCGTCTAGAGTTATCTAATTCCTAGAGTTATGCTGGAAAAAGGAACCTCAATTGAAAAACTGCCTCCATCAGGTTGACCTGTAAGCGATTCTGTACGGCATCTTCTTGTTTGGTGATGGGTGTGAGAGGGTCCAGGCCATAAAGGGTGATATCAACTCAGCAGCAGCCTCCTGAAACTGGAATAGCAACAGGTTAGCGCTGCCACGCCACGTTCCCTGTTATCCTCAGCTTCACCATTAGAGGGCGCCAGGACGCAACGCAGCAACCCCACTCTACGACTCACACATGTAAGAAAACAAGGTAAACCTGGTGGTCCGTGGTGGTGATGGTGCATGCTTTTAACCCCAGTACTCAGTAGACAGAGGCAGGCAGATCTCTGTGAGTTCGAGGTCAGTCCAGTTTTTAGACTGAGATCCAGAACAGCCAAAGCTACACAGAGAAACCCTGTTAAGAAAAGAAAAGAAATATAAGGCAAAGGCAAATAAATTCTTTTCTCCCCACCTTGTTTTTGGTAATAGTGTTTAGCACAGCAGTAGAAATCAAAAAACACATCTTCCCATCTCCTCCAGCCTGCTGTGTTACATGCATGTATACACACACACAAACACATAAACTAAATAAAATGTGACTTTTGTACTGGCTGGTTTTGTGTGTCAACTTGACACAAGGTGGAGTTATCTCAGAGAAAGGAGCTTCAGTTGGGGAAATGCCTCCATAAGTTCCAGCTGTGGGGCATTTTCCCAATTAGTGATCAAGGAGGGGGGGGAGGTCCCCTTGTGGGTGGTGCCATCCCTGGGCTGGTAGTCCTGGGTTCTATAAGAACTCCATTTTATGCCAGGTACCCATCTTGCTACACGCTAAGCTGTTTGTCTCTGATTCCAGCCCCTGGAAGATAAGTTCCCAGTAACCTTAACTCAGTGGCCCCCACCCAAAATGTATGGCCGTGACTATCTACTTGCTATGATATGACTATCTGCATTTCTGGCTTGATACAGCTTGCTTATACAGAAACTAGAGTTTCTTTAGCCTTCATGTAGACCCCCTGTAACTGTAGTTACAAATAGTTGTAAGTCACTATATGGGTGCTGGGAACTGAACCAAGGTCCTCTGTAAGAGCAGTAAGCATTCTTAACTGCTGAGCTATCTCTCCTGCACTATGAAAGTTGTTTTTTTTTTTTTTTCATGCTCATTTAGTTAACCTGAAGAGAATGATGCAGGAGGAGAGAATGGACCCACATGATCCAAGAAGTGGGTCAACAACTTTTTCTAAAGCTTAGGATATGGTGGTTCACACCTGTAATCGCAGGATTTGGGCAGCTGAGGCAGGAGGATTGCCTGGAGTTCCAGGCTAGTTTTAGCATTGTTACTTCCTCTGAATTGAAGCATTTCTTCCTGGAGGAGGGAGAACATCTCATGTAACGTGAAAGGCTTAGGGAATTTATACAACTTAACAAGGCTCAGGAAGGTAGAAAGTTATAGGATTCACAAGGCTTCTCTCCAAGGTTATATAAGCAGCCAGTAATTGCTGGGTAAAGAAGACTCCCTGAGTGGCTAAGCTCCCTAACACGTTGTTCAGTGAGCTTCAGGGATGCAGCTCTCCTGAGTCATCACCTATGTTGGGGTGAACTATAAGATGACATAGCAGCCTTTGAGTCACCCAGGTTATTGTAAGTCACCTACATTCCTGTAAGTAATTCAATAAACCCACTGATTGACTAAGCTAGAGTAAACAGGGAAGATCATTCCTTTGGTCTGTTGTCTGTGATTATCTGAGATGAATAGATAGCCGTCCACCTCTTCCCAGGGGAAAGTCACACAACGCTGAGCTAAACCAATAAAATTATTACAATGAAGAAGTCCACAAAATTGAGAGTTGTAGCAGGATTTCCCCCCGATTAGTTTAAATATTAATACAAGAAGCCTGTGATTGAACACGGGAAAGGGAGACGGAGCAAAGGGTTTCAGGGACAGGAAAGAGGAGAAGGAAGAAAGATGGAGGAAGAACAAGATGATCCAGAGTCCACAGGGCTTTAAATAGCCACAGGTAGCTCTGAATATCTTATAAGAGATGGATAATTACAGGACAATTTGTCTTATCTAGGTGGGCAATTTATATCATTATCAATTGGCTCAGAAAGTATTGTGTGGGCATCTTGTGAATTGAGAATTTATTGATATATAAATCTGACTGAGTAATTATAAGCTTCTAGAGTTTTGATTTACAGGGTTAAAGGGATTTGTGACAACTAGCTACAGGGGGTAGATGGCTGAGAAGGTACAGGCAAACTGGAGAAGGGAAGACTGCTGACTGGGGCTAACCAAGAGGCAGTGAGACCACCGGGCAGAGATTAGTTGGGAATAGTGTGGGATGGTGCCAATTTTAAAATATTTCCCTCAACAGAGATTATGGTATTTTATTTAATGATACTTTAGAAAGGAAGAGAATCTGTGTGTGGACAAGTTGTGGGACAAGTTACTTGGGAGGCTAAGGTGACAGATGACTTGAGTCCAGGAGTATAAGTCTTGCCTGGATTGCATACTGTCTCAACAACAACAAAACCGAGTGAGGTTGGAGAGGTGACTCAGCGGTTACAATAACTTGTTGAGTTCTTGAAGAGGACTAAGATTGGGTTCTCATCACCCCTATCAGGTGACTCACAACCAGGATACTCCAGCTTGACATGGAGGCGCCCTCTTCGGACACTGTGTACTCACGCTCACTTGTGGAACATGTCGGGGGAGGGCAAAGAAAAAGAATATCCTGTCCATCTTGACCCCAAGCAGGAGACCAGGGCCAAGGAAAGAACACCCTGTTCCTGGCTTGACCTGGGTTCCTGAGACGTAGAAATCCCTGTTCCTGTGACTCAGTGTTAATAGCCAAACAATACTTCTGTGTAGTAAGGATTTTGGTTTCTTAAAAAAAAAAAAAAAAAAAAAAAGAACAAACCCCAAACTGTTATGTTCTAATCCCATGTGGCTGCTTCAGATTGTCCACAGCCGCTATGATTTGTCTCACGCTCCAGGAGGGGCGTGATTTTTAGCCAGCTGTAGATAGTTGATGTTCAGCATTCTGGGGACTCCTAAGAGGGTATATAAATGTCAGAGCCCTAAGGGGCTGTGGTGGCAGCTGCTCCTCTCTGATGCTGGTTCTTGTGTTTGCTGCTTTTGCTATTGCTGGATTGCTCGTTTGCTGGTTGGAGATACTGTCATGACTGCTCCAAGGAACTCGATACCTCTAACTAGCAGGAAGTAGTCTAAAGAGGTCCACATCCCGTTTCCCCTCTAATCTTCTCTCCTACCTAGTGTTGGAGGTTGTACAGGATTAGGGCAGAATAAGGGTTGGAAGGGTGGTAGGTATAAACTGGCAAAAGTCACGCCCCTCCTGGAGCATGAGACAAATCCTAGTTAGTGGCTGTGAACAATCTGAACCCAGTGAAGTAGCCAAAAAGTCCTCCTTTCCTCTCAACCTTCTGCTGTCTCTATTCCTGCTCAGAAGCAGCCACCAGTCTGTCTCTTCCCCCAATGAATACTTTGTGTGAGATTTGTTGTGTGGTGTGACTTTTATGTTATCCCTTGGCTCCCAATTGCCAAGATACCCTTGCTCTGGAAACACCCTCTCATTGGGTCCCTGATTTGGATAGGCCCTCCTGGTGCCTGAGCTCCCCATGTGGGTCTGAGCCATACCAAGACCCTCTCCCCTCATCTCCAGCCCACCCACAACACTCAGCTTCCAGCTCAGCACCCTGTTCTCTAGCAGTCATTCTGTAAATCCCCCTGTAGTCGGTATAAACACATTCTTGAGTCAGAAGGGACCACTGAGCGCCTGGCGCTCCTCTGGTCCTCTTGGCTCTGGGTTCGTTGGGGGCAGTCATCAGACTATGTCCAATCAGCAAACCAGCAATGGCAAAGGCAGCAAGGGTATTGACCCCTCGCCATGGTATTTACGGCTATGGCTGGCCCTTTTCATTAACCCCATCACCCTCCCACCCCCTGCAGCTGTAATCTTCAGTTTCCTTAGGCCTGACTGACCCTCCCCACTCTTTCTGCCTCCCCCCTTGAAGCTGCCTACAGTTTCCCCTTGGTGCAAAGTCACCAGGATGGATGGCTTTGTCAGGGTATGTGTCCCCTTCCCTATGAAGCAAATTCTCTCAGAGGAAAAAAAAAAAAAAAAAAAGCAAAAACAACAAGGGTCCTATTTTACCAATTCTTCTACCTTTATTAAAGAATCAATATATGACCCAGTCTTACAATCTCATCTTCCATGGCGTCTATATGGTCCTCACCAGCAACCTTCTCCCTGAGGAGCAGAGGCAAGTCTGGGAGCAGGCAAGGGTCCATGCAGAAGTCCACCATATTGACACCACCCATCCAGGTGGGGCTGAGGCAGTCCCTGAGTGGGATCTAGAATGGACCTACATTACCTCAGGGGCAGGGGCATTTTAGTTAGAGATCAATTTATAACTTGCCTGTTGCCGTTACTTTGGGGGTTACCTTTATTGTGTTGTTATTTACCAGCCTTCCAACCATTCATCACTAGGTAGGAAAGAAAGACTACTTTCTGCTGATCATTGAGTTACTTCAAGTCCAATCTCTGTCATCAGGATATCTCCAGCCAGCAGTCCAGCAATAGTTAGCAGCAGCAGTAGCCCCAGGCCCTCTTGGGGCTCTGGAGTTTAAAACCCCTTAGAGTCCTCAGAACTCCAAACATAAAACATCTTCAGCTGCAAAAATCACGCCCCTCCTCGAGCACGACACAATCACAGTTAGCGGCTGTGGACAATCTGAAGCCGCCCCATACCGGACACCCAGGATTAAAACAGAAATATAACCATGTAACATAACTGGGTTTTTAAAGAAACCAAAATACTCACTGTACCTGCCTCCTGGCCTCCTCCATAAAGCTGCCCTTGAAGCAGTACATTATGGAAAAAAATGTAAGAGGTCATTTAGGACAAGCATGAAAACCCCTCTCAATTCCTGGACTGCCTTACAAATGCCCTCCTATCAGTATACAGTATCCTGTATACTGTATATACAGTACAGGATACAATATCACAAGGCTGGTAAACAGCTCCTCATGATCTGCTTCTTCTCCCAGAGTTCCTCTGATACTAGGGCCAAGCTTAAACGTCTAAAGAAAGGACCCCTGACTCCACAGGCCATGGCCTTCAAGGTATATCATGGGAAAGATGAGAAGGTCCCAAAACAAAAGTACCTGATGTTGGATAAGGCTTTTTGGGCAGCCATAGCAACTCACTTCTGAAAATCAGAGAACCTTGGGGTTCCTGCTTCAAGTGTTGTCAGGAGGCTCACTGGACCAGAGGCTGCCAGAACCCTCACGAACCACTCTGACCATGTCTAAGTTACCATCAAGAGGAACATGAGGCAGTTGACTGTCCCTGTGTCCCTCTCAGCATGTGCCCATCAGACCCAGATCGCCTTCCAGCTGACCTCTGGCTATGGACAACTGAGGTTGCCCAGGCTCCCTTGGCCCAACCACTGCCATCTCTAACAGGGAGCCAGGGTAGTCATTGCTATCCGGGTGACCTGTCTCCTTCCTCCTGGACATGGGGGACACTTACTCCATCCTGATACAGTTTTGGGGGGCCCATCTCTCCGTCTGGATGGGGGGGAACCTTACCAATGTCACCAGGTTGTACTTTTTGGGCTCTTCCCACTTCTCACTCCTTCCTTCTGACCAACATGTCCTCGTTAGGAAGGGTACTCTTAACCAAAGTGGGAGCCTCTATTTCTTTTGCTCCCCCAATCTTCTTAACCCTGGGCTCACCAGCTGCACCTCACAATCTGACATGCTTTTCCCTCTTCCGGCCTCTCATGTGGACCCCACGTAAAACTCTTCTATAGCCAAACATTCCCCTCCTGTCACCGATTTGCAAAGCCCAACACCCACCCTCTCTCCAGTGTCTCGGGGGATATAAGCCTCATATCGCTGACCTCTTAGGGAAAGGCTTGCTTGCTTTATTTATTTATTGGTTTTTTTTGAGACAGGGTTTCTCTGTACAGCCCTGGCTGTCCTGAAACTTACTTTGTAGACCAGGCTGGCCTCGAACTCAGAAATCTGCCTGCCTCTGCCTCCCGAGTGCTGGGATTAAAGGCGTGTATCACCACGCCTGCCTGGGAAAGGCTTTTTCTGCCCCATGTCTTCTCCTTTTAACACAGTTTAAGAGTCCAATAGAGCCTACCACTTGGTTCAGGATCTCCGATTTCGTTCTGCAGTGGAGTTCCTCTCCACCCCATAGTACCCCACCCCTATACTCTCGTCTCCACTGTCCCCTCAGGGACCTCTCATTTCTCTGTCCTGGATCTCAAGGATGCCTTCTTTTCCATGACTCTCAACCCTGTGTCACACAATATCTTTGCCTTTACTTGGACTGACTTGGACACCCACTTTTTACCCAACCTACCTAGACTGTCCTACCCCCAGGGTTCCGGGCCAACCCACATCTATTCAGCTAGGCTCTGGCCTCTGACTTACTCTCTTTTCTCCTCCTAAATCCAAGCTTATACAATACATAGATGATCTTCTCCTCTGAAGCTGCCCCTACACATTAACCAGGCTGACTCCCCTACTCTACTAAACTTCCTGCCTGACTGGGGATGTAGGGTCTCACCCTCTGCATTCCGGCTGCTCAGCCTCAGGTTACTCCTCTGGGACTTGCTATTGTTCCAATTTACAGGGTCATTACCCTAGATAGAAAATGCTTCAATTCAGTCCCTCAAACTCCTTACAAAGAATGAAATTCTATCCCCTCGGGATGTCTGGGTTCTTACGATCTTGGCTCCCCTCTTTCTCCTTTCTTGCTCATCTCCTATATGAGGGAGCCCTTAGACCTTCACATGAGAGCCCCTTTGCCCCTGTTACCAATCCCTTCTGTTGGCTTCAGCAGGCCCCCCACTAGACCCTGGCCCCACACCTTCCAGATTTAACTCCCCCTTTCTCTCTGTGTCACAGCAAAGGAGGGATGGGACCTTCCTTTGCTCCACTGCAAACTAGCAAAACAAATTATACCATACTATCCAAGAATAGGGCACCTTGCCTGTGTCTGGCCTTATATTCTGGTCACCTTCCACTGTCTTCTTCTCTCAACACTTATCCCCTTTCCTAACATACCAGTGTCTCCAGACATTCCCTCCCTCCTGGGTTCTCTCTTCAGGTAGCACTGATATAGGGTACCACACTCATTCAACCATGACCAACTCTTAGCATCTCATGGTAGTGCCCATCTCACTCGTGCATTAAACCCCCAGAATGACATCTCACATGAGGGAGTGCTACCTCAGGTCACCTACACTTGGCACACAGGTGGCAGCTCCTCTCTGCAAAAGTGGGCACACTGTTGTTTCAGATCCTCAGGTGGACATGGCACAGGCCCTCCCAGCATCACAAACCAACAGGCCGAACTGTCTCTCTAAGATTTATGTATTTGTTTTATGTATGACCGCTCTAGCTGCATGTATGCCTGCTTAAAAGAAGTGGGCATTTGATCCCATTACAGATGATTGTGGGCCACCATGAGGTCATTGGGAATTGAACTCAGGACCTCTGGAAGATGGCTCTTAACTGCTGAGCCATCTCCCCAGCCCCTGAACTAATGTCTCCTACCTGTGCCTTTAAACTAACAAAGGGACAATCCCTAAACCTTTATCCAGATTCCAAATATACCTTACATATTCTCCTGTGACATGCAGCCACCTGGGGGAGTGTGGACTACTCACAACAAGGGGAATGTCAGTAGCCAACTCAGACCAAATTGCAGCCATGCTAAGAGCCTCTCAATGTCCCACAGCTGTAGGCATTATCTACCATCAATCCCATCAAGCAGGCAATTCTTTTATCTTCAAGAGGAATAACTGAGCCAACCAGCCATTGAGGCGGCTAGAGTTCCTGGAGGCCCGGATCCCTTTCACAGCTCATCAAGCATTCCCCACATCACCACATCAGGCATCCCTACCTTACTGCATCATGCATCTCCACGTTACCGTCCATGTCTGTATTATCATCCCCAGACACTGGACGACTTCTGACCCATCTGCACTGGCTATTTCACCCTAATAGCTAGGTTTTGTCTCATTTCATTAAAACCAATTTCATTGCACCCCTCGGGATATATCTTCTCTAACGGCAGTCACTGCTTCTTATAACATTTGTCAAACTCCTAATCCCACCACAGGGGCTTAGGGATCTTCTTTTCTCACTCATCAAGCTAAAGGACCACGCCCTGGCATGGACTGTCAGCTCGACTTCACCCATAGGCTCATCATTAGACATTCTGAATAGTTTTTGGTCCTGGTAGACAGAGCCTCAGAAAGGGTAGAGACTTTCCTCGCCACAGGAGTTTCTGTGGTGATCTCCATCACAGATAGTCTCTGATTTTCCGGAGATCATCTTGTTTCAGAGTTCCAACCTTCCTTCCTTCAGATAATGGTGCTGAGTGTCAGCCTCAAATCTCTCAAAAAAAAAAAAAAAATTAACCAAAGTGCGCATCATGCTGTGCTTTCAATCCTGATAGGCATTTTCTTATCGCCTGTCATCCCTGGTTCTCAGGCAACGTCGAATGAACCAATTGCTCTCTCAAAAACATCTTCATCGAGCTCTCTTGAAAACTCCACATAGATTAGATAAAGCTCCTGCCATTGGCTCTTCCTGCAACTAGCTTCCTCCCACCCACCCCCACTCCCCCACCGCCCTGAAACCTCTGTCAGCCATTTTGAGCTCATGTATAGATTCTACTTTCTACTTCCTGGCCCTATGTCTAGACTGTCACCTCTCCTCGACCACCTTCTCACGCCCTTGTTACACCATCTTCAAGCCTTCCTTTGGAATTTCACCAGTCACTACTTGCCTCTGCTTCATCCTGACTGCCTTCCCTCCTCAGTTAACATCAGGGACCCGGTCCTTCTTTCTCCTCGTGGTCACAATCCCCCTTCACTAAATGGATGGCCTTTTGGGTTGTCCTGACTATTCCAGCTGCCACTAAGCTCAATGGTTTTCCTTGCCAGATACACCTTTCCCACCTTAAGCCCTTTATGAGAGTGAAGGGAAGTGGAAATTTCTGGTTTCTTTGGAAACTCAGTTGTGGCAGATGACGTTTTGCTGGGGCAGACACATGAGAAGATGTGTGACATTTAGAAAGAATATAAATATAAATAGGACCCCAAGACAGTGGAGGAGGCTCCAGCGTTGGTTCCCCTGGCATGGCTGGTCTTCACTTGTCATGACTTCATAGAGACTACTTTGCCAAAGAACTTCCCTTGATAGCCCAGTGGCTTCTCGCCATTCACGCAGACTCAAGCCTGTTGGTGAAATCTCTCGGTTTCTTCTGGATGGAACTACCATTGCTGATTCATGAGTAGTGTTGCTAGAGGAGTGGACTGCTGTCAAGGGAGATTGGAGCAATGGAGATTATAAGTGTTATAATCACTGTCCACTGCTCTGGAGATCATTCAGTTTAGTTTCTTTGTTAGATGTGGCTATGTGAAGGTCAGAGGACAAGGGACAGGCATCTGTCCTGCTTTCCACCATGGAATGCCAGCACTTGGGAGGTAGAGGCAAGAGGATCAAGACTTTAAGGCTATTCTTGGCTATCTAGTAATTCTGAAGCCTATCTTGGGTACACGACACTGTCTCAAAACCAGAACAAGATAAAAACAAAAAATAACAATACATATTAAAAAAAAATAAAGATAAATCCAGACATACCTACAGTCCTTACACTTGAGAGATGGAGACAGGAAGGTCAAGAAATCTAGGTCAAGTTCATCAACAGAGTGAGTCTAAGGCCATCCTGTATGGCCTGAGATCCTGTCACCAAGACCAAAAGAAAGAAAATACATAAATAGAAACGTGAAATAAGAATATACAGAATTATATAATTTCCTTTAAAAAAAAAGAGTTACAATTTGCATTGGTCTCAACTATTTCATTAAAATCTATATATTGTTTTCATTTTTTGTGTGTGTAGAGTGTGCATATGTGTATGCACTCATGCATGTATATAGGTTTACACCTCACATGTATGTGACTGTGTGTTTGTGTGTGAGTGGTTTGTGTGTGTTTGTGTGTGTGTTTATGTGTGTGTGTGTGTGTGTGTGTGTGTGTGCAATGTGCTTGAAGGTTACAGGTTGATAGTTGATGTCGGGTTTCTTTCTCCTTTTCTTCTTCCTTCCTCCTCTTCTTCTTTTATTTTAATTTTTTTTCTCGAGACAGGGTTTCTCTGTGTAGCTCTGGCTGTCCTGGAACTCATTCTGTAGATGAGACTGGTCTCAAACTCACAGAGATCTGCCTGCCTCTGCCTCTGCTGGGATGAAAGGTGTGTGCCAACCACCCTCCAGCTCCCCACTTTACATTTGAAGACAAGATCTCTCACTCTACCTGCAGCTGGATGATTTAACTAGACTGGCTGACCAGCACACCCCAGGGGTCCTCCTGTCTCTGAAACTTCACCATGGGGATTACAGTGCCTGGGACTGAACTCAGACTTTGGTACTGTAAGCACTATACCGCCTGAACTAACTCCCAGTCCTCATGCCTTTTGAATTTATTTTATTTTATTTTTTTTAGTGCCAAGCCACAACTTCCTGTTCTCCCACAGGACTTCCTCCACCCCACGTGTGTGGTCCTGTCTCTTCCCTAGTGGGTGAGTAAGGGACCAGACAACCAAGATTCTCTTTCCCCCTCCTCACAACTCAACAGTTTCTCTGGAGTGACACAGGGACCTCAGGCAGAAGGGCTACATTTGTGATGTCAACTCCACCAGAATAAAAGCCTTCAGGTCCCAGGTCTAGCCTCTGAGTCTTGGTTACTTTTTTAACTTTCATAAACAGTTATTGGTGTATGGGTGCATACACATGTACACATATATGCACAATTTAATTAAATTTTTTGTTTAAGGAAACCTTTCCTGATGGGCAGTAATGGCACACACCTTTAATCTTAGCACTTGAGAGGAAGAGGCAGATGGATCTCCAGGACAGCCAGGGCTACACAGAGAAACCCTGTCTTGAAAATCCAGAGAAAGAGAGGTAGTGGGCAGAAATCCTTCCCCAATGTTTTCTTAACATAGAGTCTTTCAATGTACCCCTGGCTGTCCTGGAACTCACTATGTAGACCAAGCTGGCCTTCAACTCAGAAATATCCATTTGCTTCTGTCTCGTAAGTTTTGTGATATGTGCCATTATACTAATCAGGCCTGAACTTTTGCAATGTGGCAACTAAATTTGAAGAACTGAATTTTTAGAGGCTGAAGAGATGGCTCTACAATAGAGCACCTGCCTAGAATCTCCCCCACTCCCACCAAGAGGAGTTGGGGTGTGGCTCAGTGGTAGAGCCCCTGCCTAGAATCCCCCAGTGAAGGGCTGGGTGTAGCTCAGTGGTAGAGCCCCTGCCTAGAATTCCCCAGTGAGGAACTGGGGTATGGCTCAGTGGTAGAGCCCCTGCCTAGAATCCCCCAGTGAGGGACTGGGGTGTGGCTCAGTGGTAGAGCCCCTGTGAGAAGGGCTCACTAGGGAGAAGCTAGGGAATAATTCAGTGACAGAGACACACATGCACCATGACACCTGTGTGTCTGTGAACATGCACATATATTTTTGGTTTATTAAGACAGAGTCTCACTATGTAACTTTGGGTGGTCTTGAACTTGATGTGTAGACTCAGCTGGCCTTGAACTCACAGAGATCTACCAGCCTCGGTCTCTCAAATACTGGAATTAAAGATGTGAACCAGTACATCCATCTTAAAAATTAGTTGTTGTTGTTTTGTTTTTGTTGTTGTTTTGTTTTTTGTTGTTTTTTGTTTGTTTGTTTTGTTTTGTTTTTTGAGACAGGGTTTCTCTGTGTAGCCCTGGCTGTCCTGGAACTCCCTCTGTAGACCAGGCTGGCCTCGAACTCAGAGATCTGCCTGCCTCTGCCTCCCGAGTGCTGGGATTAAAGCCACACCTGGCTCAAAAAATTAGTTTTGAATGCATAGTAAAGTGGGGGAAAAAATCTACAGTGAGACACCTCGACTTGAAACCCACCATCTTGCCATTTTAAAAAGGATTTAGACTAGGGGTAGAGAGATGGCTCAGTGGTTAGGAGCACTTCTCTCTCTCTCTCTCTCTCTCTCTCTCTCTCTCTCTCTCTCTCTCTCTCTTTCTCTCTCAGATTTATTCATTTATTATATGTAAGTACACTGTAGCTGTCTTCAGACACACCAAAAGAGGGTGTCAGATCTCGTTACAGATGGTTGTGGGCCACCATGTGGTTGCTGGGACTTGAACACAGGACCTTTGCAAGAGCAGTCAGTGCTCTTAACCACTGAGCCATCTCTCCAGCCCCACTTCTTTCTCTTGCAGAGAACACAGGTTCAGTTCCCAGCACCTCTGTAGTAGCTAAGGACAATCTGTAACTTCAGTTCCAGGGACTTCAATGTCTTCTGGCTCTGTAGGCATTAAGCATGCACCAGGTACATACATTGCCCACATATACATGTGTAGGGAAAAACACATATACATACAATAAAAACAAATCTTTAAAATAAAACATAATAAAATTACTTAGGCCTTGTCATTTTATATGGGAGACAGTGGGGTGGAATCCCGTGCTGTCACCAGCCTGGTTCCTGCATGTCACTGATCTCTGGAACACTCCTGAGTCACCAAGCCTTTTTGATCATCTGTGCAAAATGAGGAGCATGAACCTTGTGCTCTCCATTCAATTACAGGCTCAAGAGGGCCATAAAGATGGGGGAAGAGTGAACTGGGCAAGGTATACTCACCTTTAATCCCGGGGCTGGAGAAGCAGAGGCAGGAGGATCATTGTGAGTTCCAGGTCAGTCTAATCCACATAGAGAAACTCTACCCACTCCGGCAAATATGGGGGCAGTTGGAGAGATGTCTACGTGATTAAGGCTACTGCTCTTGCAAAGGACCCAGGTTAGGTTTCCAGAACAAATATGGGGTGGGGGAGGGTGACATCAAGTCATCCAGGGATCCAATGCCTTTTCTGTTCTCTGAGGTCACCTGTACTTGCTGTACATACATACATACATACATACATACATACATACATAAAATTTAAGCTAGGGTCCCCAACTCACTATGTAGCTGAGGTTGCCCCCCCTTTTTTTTTCCTTTGTTTTGTTTTTTTCGAGACAGGGTTTCTCTGTGTAGCCCTGGCTGTCCTGGAACTCACTCTGTAGACCAGACTGGCCTCGAACTCAGAAATCAGCCTGCCTCTGCCTCCCAAGTGCTGGGATGAAAGGCGTGCGCCACCACTGCCCGGCTAAATTAAAAATAAATATGTAAAAAAAATAGGAGTAAGCTATGATTAGATCAGTAAGCAATGCTTTGATGTATGTGTGTTCGCATGTGTGGGCATGTGTGTGTGTGTGTGTGTGTGTGTATGGAGGCCAGAGTTGACACTGGGTAACCTCTTTACTTTCTTTCTACCTTTGGGGGGGGGAATGGAGGGGGGAAGGAGTGTATTGGTTTTTCAAGACAAGGTTTCTCTGTGCAGCCTTGACTGTCCTGGAACTCACTCTGTAGACCAGGCTGGCCTCAAACTCAGAGCTCCGTCTGCCTCTGCCTCCAGAGTGCTGGGATTAAAAGAGTGCATTACCTCTGCCCTGCTAAGCCCTTTCCTTCCTGAGCCATCTCTCTAGCCCCTATTATTTGACAACTGTGCTATGCTAGCTGTACTATGTGTATGATGCATTTTTATATATGGGTGCGTTTGTGTTTCTGAATGCTGGGAAGAAACAGGAAACCAAAAAGTAGGTAATAGCCTCCGCTGTGAGTGAGTATTTATAAATTATCCAGAGTGTAGTATTTTGTTATAGCAGCAGAAACAGAGGTTAAGAGTGCTTACTGCTAGCCGGGTGTGGTGGTGCATGCCTTTAATCCCAGCACTCGGGAGGCAGAGGCAGGTGGATTTCTGAGTTTGAGGCCAGCCTGGTCTACAAAGTGAGTTCCAGGACAGCCAGGACTACACAGAGAAACCCTGTCTCAAAAAACCAAAAAAAAAAAAAAAAAAAGAAAAGAAAAAAAGAAAAGAAAAAAGAGTGTTTACTGCTCTTGCAGAGGACTGGGGTTGGCTCACAACCACCCAGCCATCCATAATTCCAGGTCCCAGGAATTATAATGACTTCCTCCTCCCCCCTCCCCTTCCCCCCTCCTCCTCTTCTTCTTCTTCTCCTCCTCCTCCTCCTCCTCCTCCTCCTCCTCCTCCTCCTCCTCCTTCTTCTTCTCCTTCTCCTTCTTCTTCCTCCTTCTTCTCCTTCTTCTTCTCCTCCTTCTCCTTCTCCTTCTCCTCCTCCTCCTCCTCCTCCTCCTCCTTCTTCTTCTTCTTCTTCTCCTACTACCACTACTACTATTACAAGTCTTCCTCTTCTTCTACAGCAGCCTTTAAAAATAGAGATTTTCTTTTATGTGCATGTTCTTCCTATATGCTATGTACCTGGACCACATGTGTGCCGAGTAGTGTGGAGGTTAGAAGAAGGCATCAGATTCCTGGACCTGGAATTGTGGATGGTTGTAAGCCACCACATGGGAGCTGAGAATCAAAGCCAGGTTCTCTGCAAGAGCAACAAATGCTCTTAACCGCTAAGCCATCTCTCCAGCTCTGTCCTCTTCTGACCTCTGTGGTCTCCTGCATGCATGTCGAGTGCACACATACATTCATGCACATAACCTGGCAACCAGAGATCAATTCCCACAGCCAGCATCCACAGGTAGATGCTGTAGCAAAGGTCTATGATATCACCACTCCTACACTCCTGTAGCAAAATTGGAGGTGGACACAGGTGAGTGGGTGAGTGACTGTGAAGCTCAGTGCTGCAGAAAGTACTGTGCTGAGCCGGGTGTGGTGGCGCACACCTTTAATCCCAGCACTTGGGAGGCAGAGGCAGGCAGATTTCTGAGTTCGAGGCCAGCCTGATCTACAAAGTGAGTTCCAGGACAGCCAGGGCTATACAGAGAAACCCTGTCTCAAAAAACAAAAAACAAAAACAAAAAAGAAAGAAAGAAAGTGCTGTGCCTTAAGGAGATAGAGGTTGACAGGTAACTGCAGAAGCCAGGTGTCATGGCGCACACCTTTGATCCCAGCACTCAGGAAGCAGAAACAGGAGATTTCTGAGTTCAAGGCCAGTCTGTCTGGTCTACAGAGTGAGTTCTAGGACAGCCAGGCCTATACACTGTCTCAAAAACAAAACAAACCAAAATTTTAAAACCTCCATGGACACACCACAGAACATGTATGTGCACTTTGCACAAAATAAATAAATAAGGTTAATTAATTAGTTTATTTGAGGGAAAAGGGTCATAGTGAGAAGATCAGAGAGACCCACCTCTCCCAAAGGGACCTATGTAGAAATTGAGTTCTGTGAGAAGGCTGTTAGATCACTGTTAACATTAATGAGGCACTCCATTATTACAAATTCTCATTTTAAAAAACACTTTTTACCGGGCAATGGTGGCACACTTGGGAGGCAGAGGCAGGCAGATTTCTGAGTTTGAGGCCAGCCTGGTCTACAGAGTGGGTTCCAGGACAGCCAGAACTATACAGAGTGTCTTAGTCAGGGTTTCTATTCCTCCATAAACATCATGACCAAGAAGCAAATTGGGGAGGAAAGGGTTTATTCAGCTTTCACTTCCACATTGCTGTTCATCACCAAAGGAAGTCAGGACTGGAACTCAAGCAGGTCAGGAAGCAGGAGCTGATGCAGAGGCCACGGAGGGATGTTTCTTACTGGCTTGCTTCTCTTGGCTTGCTCAGCCTGCTCTCTTATAGAACCAAGATAACCAGCCCAGAGATGGTCCCACCCACAAGGGGCCTTTCCCCCTTGATCACTAATTGAGAAAATGCCTTACAGTTGGATCTCATGGAGGCATTTCCTCAACTGAAGCTCCATTCACTGTGATAACTCCAGCTGTGTCAAGTTGACACAAAACTAGCCAGTACACAGAGAAACCCTGTCTTGAAAAACAAACAAACAAACAAACAAACAAACAAACAAAAACCAAAAACCAAAAAGAAACCCTAACTTTTTTTTCCGTTTTTCTTTGTGTGCCCATGTGTTTGCTGGTACCCATAGAGTCCAGGAAAGGGCATCAGAGCCACAGTTATGGGTGGTTGCAAGCCACCAGAAGTGAGTGTGGGGAGGGACTCTTACTCCTGTCCTCTGTAAGAAGAGTGCCTGCTCTTAACCCCCAAACCATCTTCCAGTTGTATAAATCTTTATTTTAAGGATTCTTTTAAAAGAAAATGTATATGTGACGTGCTAGGCATGGTGGTGCAAGTCTGTGATCCAAGCACTCAGGAGGCAGAGCTGGCGGATCTCTGAGTTCAATGCCAGGCCTAGTCTCTATGGCAAGTTCCAGACTACCCAAAGCTACATAGTCAACAAATAAACAAAAAACTCCTCTCTCTCTCTCTCTCTCTTTCTCTCTCTCTCTCTTTCAGACAGGGTTTCACTATGTAGCCCTGGTTGGCTTAGAACTCTTCATGTAGACCAGGCTGGTTTAATTCACAGACATCCACCTGCCTCTGCTTCTAAAGTGCTGGGACTAAAGGCGTGTGCCATCACACAGTGCTAATTTTTAAAAGTTACATTTGTGTGTGTGTGCACTGAGGCACCTGCCGTGCAGGGAGCAGGCACTCAGGACTCAGAGGACAACAGAGAGGAATAGGTTCTTTCTTTCTTTCACTACACTGCTCCTGGGGATGGAGCACGGGCTGCCAGGCTCGACAGTAGATACTTCTTGCCTTGATAAGCCATCTCACCAGCCTTCCCAGATTTGTATTCTATAACACTGGGGTGGGGGGCAGTACAGAGAAGGCCATCCCCTCCTGTCTCCCTCTTAATGTCACCATTGTCACGGCCTGTCAGCGGAACCCCGTGGTCAATAACAGTGCTGGTTTGTTCATTTGAAGGAAGTAGCCATGGGCACAGACTGTCTGTGGGCTGTGGCAGTTTCCCTGTCGTCTTGTGGGCTCCCTCCTGGTCCTCCTGCGGGAGCTCAAGTTTCTTTCTGTCTTTCATAACTCTTTTTTTGTTTTGTTTTGTTTTATTTCCTTCTCCTAGAAGAGCATATGCTCCAGACGTTTCCTTAAGGCCTGGTATCTGGGAGGTAATCCTTTCTGAGAACTTATTTATCAGAAGACATTCTTACTTTATGCAACTGATCAAGGATTTTTGGCCATGTGAGGAATTCTAGCTTAAGCATAATTTTTCTAAAATGTTTTCATTTATTTTTGTTTGCTTTTTTTGAGACAAGGTCTCACCATGTAGACCAGGCTGGCTTCAAGCTCACAGAGATCTGCATGTCTCTACCTCTCTACCTTCTAAGTGCTGGGAGCTGGGATTCAAAGTACAGTATGAACCACCATGGCCAGCCTAAATAGCCGTTTTTTTTTTTTTTTTTCTTTTCTTTTCTTTTTTTTTTTTTTTTTTTTTTTGGTTTTTCGAGACAGGACTTCTCTGTGTAGCCCTGGCTGTCCTGGAACTCACTTTGTAGACCAGGCTGGCCTCGAACTCAGAAATCCGCCTGCCTCTGCCTCACAAGTGCTGGGATTAAAGGCTGCGCCACCACCACCCAGCTTTTTAATTAATTAATTAATTGTTTTGGTTCCTTTTTTAAAAATGTACTCATTAAAACACTTTTATTTTACATTTTATTTTGTGTGGATGTCTGATGAAGACATGTACCCCAATGTGTGTGTGTGTGTGTGTGTAAACCAAACAATAACTTAAGAGTGTCAATTCTGTCTTTCTATTCTGTAAGTCCTAAGGATTGAACTCAGTACCTCAGGCTTGATAGCAAATGCCTTTGTCTACTGAGCCATCTCACAGGCCCAATTTGTGTGCATACAAAGACTCAGAGGACAGAGTTCTCTCCATCCACCTTTACCTGGGTTGCAAGGAGGGCACTCGAGCTACCAAACTTGCATCGCTGGACGGCAAGCACCTTTACTTCTTGAGCCGTCGTCCTGAAGGCGTTGTCCCTCAAATGGAACTGCTGAGAAACCCAAAGCCATTCTAAATTCCTGTCTCTTTAAGACTTTGTTTTCTCTTTGGAAGCCAGAAGGGTCTTATGTGTTCACATGGTTCTGAAGTTTTACAAGTTTGTACAGTGCAGTGGGGCAGATTTCCTTCCCTGTGGGCATTATCTATCTGTAAATGGTTTATCCTCCAGGTCTGGGAAATTCTCGTGGAATAGTTCCACAGATGCTTCCCTTAAATTTTTTGTTTTGTTTCTATTTTTTGTTTGTTTGTTTTATTTTTTTACTGTTAGGATATTAGGATGGCTGGAATTCCTGGTCTGGTTTCTTTTCTTTAAAAAAATATTTTAGATTTTGTGTCTGTGCTCACGTGCACACACGTGAATGAATGCAGGTGTCTCAGGGGGCCAAAGGTGTTGGATCGCTCTGGAGCTGGAATTACAGGTGGCTGTAAGCCATGTGATTCAGGTGCTGGGAACCTAACTCCAGTCTACTGGAAGAGCAGCTTGGCCTCTTAAGCTCCAGGAGGAGGGAACTTGCCAGGCAAGTGTGAGGAACAGAGCTCCAATCCAGAAACTAGTATACTAGGAGGGTACGGTGACTCACCTGTAACTCCGGAAGATAAAGATGGGATCTCCAGGGCAAGCTGGTTGGCTAGATTAACTGGAATTGGCCAGTTTTGTGTTCAATGAGAGATCTTACTTCAATATATATAAGGTGAACAGCAACTGAATACACCCAGTGTCAACCTTGGTCTTCTATACACATGTGCACCACACATGTGCCCACACATGAAAACATGCACACACACACACACCACAGATAACCAAAAATATCTTTAATGTTCTTGTCTTCTAATAGGCTACCTTATTTGTGAATGAATTATATGCTTACCCTATCATATCAGCAATCTTTAAAAGAATTCTTCTGACCTTTATCCTTCTGTTTATTATTTTAATGGTATGTATGTTTTTTTTTCCTTATATTTTTGTTTATTTAGTGCTCCCTCCCCACCCCCCACCCCTATTGAGAAAGTCTCATGGTAGGTCAGGTTAACGCTGGACGCTACATAGCCAGAGGTCAAACTTCAGATGTTTCTGCTACCTCCAGTCCAGAGCTGGGATTCCAGGTATGCACTACCTGATATATACCACATCTGTTTCATACCGTCGTGAGGTTCAATCCTAGGGTTTCATATCTGTATCTGCTCGGGGAAGCACTCTACCAATTGAGTTGCATATCCAGAGGTTGGACTTGAGGTTGATCCCCAGGATTCTACTGCTTCCGCCCACCAAGTGCTGGGATTACAGGTGAGCCACCAGGGCAGGCTGTGATGTGCTAGGGATGGAGCCCCAGGCTGTACATGCCGGCAAACATTCTGACTTGGCTACATCCCTAGCAGTTTCTTTTTTGAGACTGGATCTCACTGTGGCACGAGCTATACAGAATTTTCTAGCAGGATCTTACGCTACAGCATACTGTAGTTATCACATAACAAGGGGGCTCAGGAATCTCTCCATGGAGTTGGCACAAGTAGGTTGCGAGCGAACGGGACCCTACCACTGACCCGAACCCGTAACCCCAGGATTCAGAGGGCTTCCTAAACCTGGTCACAACCGGGACGCTTTAGCGTGCCAAGATGGCGGCCGCCCCGCCCCGCGGCCGCCGAGCCCGTTCTCCGGCTGGAGCCGACTGTTGCCGAGCTTTCCCGAAAGCCCGTGGAAGCCAGGAACGGCGCGGGCGGGCGCGCGGGCGGGCGGGAGCGGCCCCGCCCGGAGCCTGGGAGCTGCGTCGACGGCACCGAGGGGGAGGGGAGGCCGGATGTGAGTGGAGCGGCCATTTCCTGTTTCTCTGCAGTTTTCCCCAGCTTTGGGTGGTGGCTGCTGCTGCGCTTCGCCTTCCCGTGCGCTGAGGGCCCGGCGGCGTGGACAGCAGTCCCGGCACTCGGCGCCCCGCCGCCCGCAGCCTCGCCCAGCGCTTCCCGAGCCCGCCGCTTCGCGCCTCAGCCACCGGCCGCCGCCGCCGCCGCCGCGGCCCACCGAGCGGCCCAGATGCAGGCCATCAAGTGTGTGGTGGTGGGAGACGGGTGAGTGCACGGCCGCGCCTGGCGCTCCGGACCCGGTGCCGCGCGCAGCGCCATCGGGGGCCCCCGCAGGCCCGAAAAGCCTCGAGCTGGCGTAGAGCGCGCGCCCGGCCTTCTGGGGGGCGCGAGCCTCCCACCCTCCCGGGCCTGGTTCCGGATTCTGGTTGGGGGAGGGCCTGGGCGAGCCGGCCGGAGGGAAAAGTGAACTCCACCCTCCTGCCTTCTTCCCGGGCCGGACGCCGCCCGTCGCCCTACTCGACTTGGCACGTAGGCGAGGCTGGTTTGAAGAATTTTTCTTGAAACATTTTTAAAAAAAATTTTTGTCTTTTGAGAAAGGGACGTATAGTTTCTTCATTTACTCAGGGTACCCCCTCGCACCCCCCCCCCCGAGAACTGGGATAGGTAACGGCCTCCAAGTCGGCCGGCCCTGGTCGATGCATGTTTGCACCAGTCACTTGGGTGACCTGGAACTTGGGAAAGGGCTCGGTTGCTTCGACTTGACAGGGTGTTTATAAAAATATTCATTTTCACACTTACGCCGAGAAAGTTACTGGGATGCTAGCTGAAGGAGTGTGATGAAGACTGTCCATTGAACGAAGTGTGGTTATTAAAAACAAACAAACCTTCTCTGAAGGCATTAGATATGGATGTAGCAGATCCAGCTCCCTGTGACTCGAGGCAATTCTTTTCGTGATTGACCGTGATGGTTTCAGGCCCTTGAGGGAGACAAGACTGGTCTTATGCAGTCCGTCCCGTTCCCCCCACCCCTTCGGTAGAAACAAGAATCTCAGTGTAATCGGAGCAAAATCGCGCGTCTCAGCGTAGCTTGTGTAGGTTCGTGTTAACGAGGAAGCTTGGAGATTTACCACCCGTTTCCTCAAACGCAGAGTGCAACTGGTCCACTTTCTAGTTCAGTCGAGTACGTTGCCAAACTTGCTTAATGCCTTCCACACTTGCAGTGAGCACTCGCCGCCCATGGGTTTATGAGCCCGTGGATTTATGAGCGATTGTTCAGCGTATTTACAGAACTCTACATTAGACTTTGGGATCGTCCCTGTAACTAAGTCAGCCAGACGGTCAGAGAACTTTATTTTTCTGCTAACATGTCTGTCTGTGGGATTTGTCTCGGAGACAGGAAGTCTCATGGATACGGTTCAATGTATTTAACGACACACTGGAATTTCATTGAGTAGGAATGTCAATGGTGCTTTCCTTTCACCTCCTAAAAGAAAGCTTTGTCACTTGGGGCACTTAGTTTGATAGTGAAGATGTTGTATTGTGGGGCCGGGGTCTTTTTGTGTAAATCCTAGTTTCTGACTGCCTTGGTCCCAACTCCATGATTCTCCTGTTAGGAGGACATGGACATAGGCGTTGGGCTTACAGGTATGAGCCACAGGTCTGCTTTAAGTGAAGGCAAGATGGCTGGGTCTGTCTGTCTGTCTCTCTTTTTGTATTGCGGTTGAACTATAACATAGCACCTTGCTGGGGAACGTTTAAAACTTACCTGAACTTTCCTTGAAAAGTTAAAAATGTTTCACCAGCAGTTTGTGGGCTGGGGAATACTACCACATTCCTAGTGTTTTAATAAGTTAAATTGCTCTGTCACCATCCTCTTTTCCTCCCAGAGCTTAGGGACCAAGGGGAGGAAGAGAGATTATAAGAGTCAGAGGTCAGGGACACCCAGCGGAAACAGTATTTTCTAGATTCCACTTGTGAACTCAGCAGCAGCTGTATAAGATCCTAGCCCAGGGCAGAGAGGGCCTAGGCTGAGTCGAGATGGGCCCTTGATGCTTCTAGGGGTGAGCCAGTCAGTGTTCTCTATGGATGTGGTCCTTGAGGGAAACTAGCCCCAGTGTGAGGCCTCACACTGTTGAGTCTATGGATGGGCAGCACAGATTGGACTAGGTGAGTTTTTAGGGCTGGGGTGGAGTTGGAAGGAAGTAGGGATGACTATGAAAAAGTACATTGAAAGACATCTCAAGACAATTACTTTTTAAAAAGGTAAATTGCTGCTGATCCAAACCCAAACCTTAGTGCTTGGGAATTCCTAAGACCTGACATGCACATGCAGCAGGTATGCCAGCACTCATTCTGTAACCCCCACCCCCAGCTGGGCCTCAGGGCCTTAGGTTTCCTGGCACGTCTGAACAGCTGAGATACGTCTTAGCCTGTTGCTGGCTTTAAAAAGAAAATCTAGTAAAAACGTGTAGAATGCCTCCTGTAGGGTTCATTTGGATTGCCACACCTTTCTTTTTCTCCCTACATTTTTTAATGTGTATGGGTGTTTTTGTGTGTATGTCCGTGCCGTATGTTGATGCCAGCAGAGGATCTCCTGAGACTGGAGTTACTGAGATCGGTGAACCATTAGGTTGTGATAGGAGTGGAACCCAGGCCCTCTGGAAGAATGACCAGTGCTCTGAACTGCTGAGCCATCTCCAGCCCTCAGTACCCTTTTAACCTACGGAGTAATCCTCAGCATATCATTTCTTCCTCAAGAGAGATGCCTCAAGGGAAAGTTAAACAAGCCTAAATGAGATGCTGAGTATGAAGAGGCTCTTGAGTGCCCGGTCCTTGTGGAGCGCTGAGCGAGTGCTGGTTACCGTTGTTGCTGTGCTTTTCTCTTCTCCTTTTCCTTTTCTTTGAGTCCAGTGCCTATTCTCCTGAGCCGTTCCCACTTGCTTCTCGCCTCACTACCGTTGTTGGGGTTTGTTTGTTTTCACTATGAGGGTCAGTGAAGAATGTTAGACATAAAAATGCAGTTCCTGGCCATGGAGTTTTCAGTCTTGTTCTAAACAGTGTATTGTGGTGTGTGTGTTTCTGTGTGTCTCTGTGTGTGTGTGTCTGTGTGCGTGTGTGTGTGTGTGTTCTCTGTGTGTGTGTGTGTGTGTGTGTCTGTGTGTGTTCTCTGTGTGTGTGTGTCTGTGTGTGTTCTCTGTGTGTGTCTGTGTGTGTGTGTGTGTGTGTGTGAAGGCACGCATCACCATGGCAAGCTTGTGAAGGTCAGAGGACCTGCAGGAGCAGGCTCTCGTCTTCCTTCAAGTGGATCCCAGGGATTGAACTTAGTCAGTCAGGCGTACCCTAACCTGCCTAGCCATCTTTCTACCCCAGTGTGCCTTTGTTTTTTAACAGAGTCTCACCTGTATATCTCTAGCTGGCTTATCTCTGCCTCTTGAACACTGGGATCAAAGGTGTGCATCACCATTTAACTGTATTTAAGGAAAACATAGTGATTGTTTTGCCTGTGTGAATATCTGCACCACATTTGTGTCTGGTGTCCACAGAGACCAGAAGACAGGGCATTGGATCCCTGGAACTGGAGTTAGGTATGGTTATGAACCACTGTGTGGGTGCTGGGAATTGAACCTGGGTCCTCCACTCTTTTGTTTTGGTTTGGTTTTTGGTTTTCCAAGACAGGGTTCCTCTGCCCTGGCTGTCCTGGAACTCACTTTGTAGACCAGGCTGGCCTCGAACTCAGAAATTCGCCTGCCTCTGCCTCCTGAGTGCTGGGATTAAAGGCGAGTGCCACCACGCCCGGCTGGGTCCTCCGCTCTTAACCATTGAACATCTCTCCAGACGCTGTATTTTTTTGTTCTGTACTTGACATTGATATTGTTGGGGCTAAGTGCCAAGAGAAGTGTACACATACCACAAGATTCGAGATTTGCATTCTGAAGGGCAATGCATAGTAAAACACTGGTTAAGAACAGTGGTTCCTAATTGTGGGTCATAATCCACTTGGGATCGAATATTAGATATTTTGCATAGTGATTTTTAACGGTAGCAAAATTACAATTAGGAAGTAGCAACGAAAATGATTTTATGGCTGGGGATCCACCATACCATGAAGAGCTGGATTCAAGGGTCACAGCATTAGGAAGGTTGAGAACCACCGTGTAGAGGTGTACATACATGGCTTTTCATGCCAATAATATTTTTCTGCTATTTAACAAATAAACTATATGCCTGAGGTATAGTTGGAATGCCTTTTATTCTGAAAAATTGAAAGCTGGCAAGCCTAATATCACATATAGTTATGAAATTTTACAGGGTTAAAAGCCGAGTGATGACAGATTGATTGAGGTCACACAAATTGCAAACTTTACCATTTAAAGTTCTTCTGAGGGATTACAGTTACAAAGTCTATTATGACCATGTTAGATTAATCGGCCTGTATTCTTGTGGTGGGGTAGTCCCTGTTCAGTAGTTAATTGACAGTGGATATAGAATCTGAGAGAGTTAAACAGAACCCATGTGTTTATCTTGGTGATGGTGTGGCATGTGCAGAGCCAGTGCCCCCCTTCCCCCCCCCCAGCCACCTCTCCCACCTTTTTTCTTTGTTCTGGTACTGTGAACTGAACCTAGGGCTTCACATTTGGTAGGTAAGTGTTATACTATTTTATTAAATCCCTACCCAGCCCCGGCCTCTAACTATTCTCCTGCCTTCACCCCTGAGTGCTGGCTGGCATCGCAGAGATGTGACATCACAACTAACTCAGTGGTTTTTAATACTATTGGTTTAGTTTTGATTGACCAGAAGGCTAACAAGCAAGTGTCTTGAAGTTTACTTCTTGTCTGTGTGTAGACTTGGGCTGGTAGTCTGACCAGTAGTGTGTCTAGCTTAGACACTGCTGTCCAGGAATTTTGTTGGTCAGCCTCCTGTGATGTCGTCCTTACAGGAATGAACACGAACAGTGATGGCATGGCCCATACATTGCCCAAGCTCTTCATGACTTATGTTTGACCTGTTACGCAAGGACTTGAATTCTACTCTGGCTTCCAAATTTAGATTTTATTATTATATTATTTTATATGCATGGGTGTTTTGCCTGCATATATGTCTGTGCACCAAGTTCCTGGTGCCCTTGGAAGCCAGAAGAGTTTTGGATCCCTTGGAATTGGAGTTACAGACTGTTGTGAGCCACCATGTAGGTGTTGGGAATTAAACCTGAGTTCTCCAAAACAAGTGCTACAGCCATTCTCTTAAGAGATGGAGCATCTCTCCAGCCCCTCTCTTTCATATCTCTTACACCTTCTTCCTCTCTATCTCTCTTTCTCTCTCTCTCTCTGTAAGTGGTTCTACATATGGAATCACTTATATATGACATAAATGTGTATCTTATCTCTCTCTACACACATACACATATCTTTCCACCCCTTCTGTGTGTGTGTGTGTGTATGTATGTATGTACGTAAAATAACTTTTGTATTTTAGCTCGATTGTCACTTGACAGTCCATAGTGATGTGTGTAGTGTCTTCAGCCTTCAGTGTCTGAGCAGCTTTGCACAGTCTCTAAGGGTGGCAGTGACTACACGTTGGTTATGATGGACCTGGTTCGTAAACTTGAGACTTTTGAATTGCTTTGTCTTTTCCTGATACTGAACTACTCTTACTGATTCATCTATTTTTCTGAACACACTCTTTCTTTCTATACCTTCTAGCTCAGAAATTAGGGTATTTCAGGTACTCAAGAAGCATGAGGAGGACACGTGTGTGGTTTGGGGAGTGCACTCACATATGTCTACATGGAGGCAAAGGCATTTTCAGTCATTCTCCGCTTCGTTTTTTAATTATTTTAAAATTTTTGTGTGTATTTTTAATGCGTGGGTGTCATGTTTATGAATGCCCACAGAGGTCAGGAGAGGGCGTTAAATATTCTTAAGCCAGAGTTACAGGTGGTTGTGAGCAGTGTGATTTGGGAGCTGGGAGCTAAACTTGAGTCTTCTGGAAGAGCAACAAGCTGTCTTAACTTCTGAGCCATCTCTTCAGCTCCCACATTATTTTTTGAAACAAGGTCTCATGTAGCTCAGGGTCGCTTTCAAACTCCCAGTGTACCCAAGGCTAGACCTGAACTCTGGATTGTAAGAGCTAGACAGGCATGCATCACCATACCTGCCCTTGAGATTGACTTGTTGTTTGGATCTTGGGAATTTAGATAATAATAATTGCCTGTTCAGCATTTGATTTGCAGCTGCCAATGGATGAGTCCGGTTTGTCTATCTTAGGAACAGCTTTTTTTTTTTTTTTTTTTCCTTCGAGACAGGATTTCTCTGTGTAGCCCTGGCTGTCCTGGAACTCACTTTGTAGACCAGGCTGGCCTTGAACTCAGAAATTCGCCTGCTTCTGCCTCCCTAGTGCTGGGATTAAAGGCATGCGCCACCACCGCCTGGCTAGGAACAGCTTTATTTATTTATTTATTTATTTATTTATTTATTTATTATATGTAAGTACACTGTAGCTGTCTTCAGACACACCAGAGGAGGGAGTCAGATCTCATTACGGATGGTTGTGAGCCACAATGTGGTTGCTGGGATTTGAACTCTGGACCTTTGGGAAGAGCAGTCAGGTGCTCTTACCCACTGAGCCATCTCACCAGCCTGGAACAGTTTTTCTTACAAGGCCATGTGCAGAGTTTTTTAAAATTCTTTTTTAGATATATACCCCATCCTTTGATGCTGGGGTTGGAATTCAGGATTGTGTATGCTAGGCAAGCTCTCTCTGCCACTCTGCTATAGCTGATACATATATAAAATTTTTGGACAGGGTTTTGCTATGTAGTTCATGCAGGACTGAAACTTGAAGAAAGGCTTCTCTCCTCAAGATTTCCAAGCTGTGATTACACACCCCATTTTCTTACCTACCTTTCAGTTTTTCATGTGTATATAAAGGAGTGTATGTGTGTGCACACACACAGATGCCTGCAGAAGAGAGTTGCAAGCATTGTGAGCCCTCTGATGTGGATGCTGTGGGTCAGACTGCAGAAGCAGCAAGTGCTCCTGGACACCGAGCCATCGCGCCAGCTTCCCTATGTATGGGAGTTTGTTTTGTTTTTGAGACAGGGTTTCTCTGTGTAGCCCTGGCTGTCCTGGAACTCACCTTGTAGGCAGACTGGCACCTGCCTCTGCCTCGTGAGTGCTGGGATTAAAGGCCAGTGCCGTCCCCACCCTGATCTTTATGTGTTTTAATGTGAGGAAATTGTCAGTGCTTATAGGTTACTGACGTTTGTGTTTGAAGGTTTGGCTTGTAGGTTTCAGAAAGTAAGAATAAAGCTGGTCAAAGCAGAGAGACATTAAGTACAAAGTTCTCTCAACAGGAAAGGGAGGACTTCAGTGGGACCGGAAATCACTGGCAGCCTTCATTCTTGGTCCTTTCTCCAGGACAGGGCAGGAAGTGCAGATAGGTTAAAAAATAGTAATGTCATGTGCTAGGGGAAGAGCCAGTGGAGAGTGGACAGGACTTTCTTCCATAGACCCAGGCTCATTGCCTAGAGTTTAAAAATTAATAATAGGAGGTTGAACTGAACACTTAAATATACAAATTTAGAAAATTCCAAAGCAAATACTCTTCCAGAAATTCTGTTGTGTGTCAGTCGTGGCTGTGACTAAATATGTCTTCCTTCTCCATGTGGCCATAATCTTGACGTTACTTCCCGTAGTTCAGATGTTGACTTTGGCCTCTAGAACACACAAGGAATCAGTAAGGACACTAAGAGAAGGGTGATAGCCCTTCTGTTTATGCTGATCCTTGCTTAAGTGAAGAATTGAGGGTAGAACATAGAGACGGGCTCACCCACAGCCCAGGCTGGCCGTACACAGCCCAGGCTGGCCGCAACTTGCTGTGACTTCCCACCCTGGGTAGCTTTATTTGGTGTTGGGGATCCAACCCAGGATTTGCTGCATCACCAACCTATAGCCATGGATTTTTGTTTTGCTTTTTTTCTTTTTGTTTGTTTTTTAAAAAAATATTTATTTATTTATTTATTTATTTATTTAATATATGTAAGTATACTGTAGCTATCTTCAGACACTTTTTTCTTCTCTCTCTGGCCCTGCTTGCTCTGGCCCAAAGATTTATTTATATATGTAAGTAAGTATACTGTCGCTGTCTTCAGACACCCCAGAAGAGGGCATCAGATCTCATTAGGGATGGTTGTGAGCCACCATGTGGTTGCTGGGAGTTGAACTCAGGACCCTCGAAAGAGCAGTCAGTGCCCTTAACCGCCGAGCCATCTCTCCAACCCTATAGCCATGTTTTTATAGAACATTATAGTCCATAATGATTAGTAAGAAGTACATTTCCCAGCCATGTGTGGTGGCTCACAACTGTAAACCAGACTCAGGAGGAAGAAATGAATGGGTCACAGGATCATGATGGACACATTCAGAATCATCCTGTTGTACAGAGTGAGTTCAAGGCCATCGGGACTGTAGTGAGAGCAGTTCAGTAGGGGAAAGTGCTTGCTGTCAAGCCTGACCACTTGAGGTTGTCAAGCCTACACACGGTGGGGCCGTCCTGACCTTAGTAACTCCGAGCTGTTTGAACTGAGTCTTCAGGATGTCCCTCAAGTCAGTTAGGGTCTGTGGCGAAACTCAGAGTTTTATCTACTTACTTGCTACCTATTCCCTTAAAGCAGGGGTCCTCACCCTTTATAATGCTGTGGCCCTTCAGTACAGTTCCTTTCTTATGTTGCAGTGACCCCCAACCATAACATTATTTTCATTGCTTCTTCATAACTGTCATTTTGCTACTGTTACAAATTGTATTATCTGTGTTTTCCAACAGTCTTAGGTGACCCTTGTGAAAGGGTCATACGGTGTGCCCCCCACAAGGGGTCATGACCCTCAGGTGGAGAATTGCTGCCTTTAGTTTTTCTTCATCTTAGGCATGCTGTGTCCTGTGTGGTGTGCACACGTGCATTCTTACAAATAACAGCAACACAATTCTCAATACCAGATTTTACCAGTACCTTCCCAGTCGGGCCTTTCAAAGATAGCTGGAGCTGGGGTCCAGGCCTGGTGGAAGGCTTGCTGGCATGTTGGTGGGCATGATGGTAGTGTGAGGAAGAGGACGTGTTGGGGATTGAGTACAGGGTTGGTGCACTAGGCAAACATTCTACTGCTACAGCCCCAGGGAGATTTTATTCTTTTAATTACTACATATATTAACTGCCAAGAGTTTCACCGACATAGCCATGCACGTATGGGATGCACTTTGATATCTTCACCCCTGTTATTTTCTCTCTATCCTCCACCCCCTTCTGCTACTCTGTGTTCTTGTCGGTTTGAAGTGGATTCTCAGTAAGGAGCTCTAGCTAGAGTAGAACTCACTGTAGCCCAGACTGACCTGGGACTCCTGGAGATCATCTCGGCTTGTCCCAGAAGCCGAGATACCGCCTTGAACCAGCACTTGCTCTGTTCTTGAGTTCCCTGCACAGTGAGTACCGCAGCACCTTCCTTCCTTGCTATGGATTCCCTGTAGTTCAGAGCGCCTACTTGCCAGCAAGAAAACTGAGGCAGAAGAGGAAGTTGAGATGTGTCAGAGGCCGCTAGGACTGAATGAGCTGGTCTGAGTCTTAGAGCCAGGCCTCTCCAGAGCTTAGGCTCTTGCTCATACAGGTTTGTTTTGACATTCTAAGCCTTTCTCACAAGATAAATGTCTAATGAGTCATTTCTGTTTAGAAAGCCGTTACGGGATTGGAAGTTACTTGCCAGTGATGTCATGTTTGACACTGAGATCTTTAGGGTGGGGAGTTCCTACTTCATTAAGCCCTTTACACTGTTACAAGTCAGGCAAGTATTGGCAAGAGTGAGTGGTTGAGCTCCTGCCCTTGCGGAGCCCTTGTCCCAGAATGTGGAAGGAAAGTGTGAAGATTGCCTTTGGATAGTGAGCCTCAGTCTACAGTGGCCTGTGCTGAACAGTGCAGCCTTGCAAGTCAGTACCAGCACCGTCCTGACCTTAGTAAGGCAGCAGAAGGCGGCAGGGAGCAGGGCTCAGCACACAGAACTGTTTGAACTGAACCTTCCAGATGTCCCTCAAGTCAGTTAGGGTCTGTGGGAGGAAATTTAAGAGATTTTATTTATATATATATTTTTATTTTTAGTAATATTCTGAAAACTATTCCAAGTGGTTCAGAGCTTTTCAGACAGTACCCTAACTCCTGCCTCGGGAGAATATTAGTAATGTCTGTCCCCTTAATGTGTTTACTTTTGTACATTTCTTCTTTTCTGTCTTAGCTGTTCAGGAAGTTTATTCCATCCCTGTGCCCCTCGTTGACATGTTAGGATCTTTCTCAGCTTGTGAGTGTGAGAGCCCTGTGGCTGCTTAACTGCCTGTGCTCTGGGAGGGACAGGCTTGTGGGCAGGGCATGTGGTTCACAGCATTCCACCTAGAGGCGGCACCGGCAGGCAGTAACAGTTCATGTTGCAGAGCAGCCATGGTTACTTAGTAGTCATCAGAGTGGAAGATGTTCTAGAAGAAACTTTGTGTTAGCCGTTTCTGAGTCTGGTACTCAGTGCGTAGTACTTCTTGACCAGGTACCTTAGCAGAAAGGGAGCCTGTTGAATCTGCCTTTCTGAGAATACAGAGGTTTGGTTTGGTTTTTAAGATGAAACTACGTGCGGAGTGTTAAATGTCACATAAACTTTATTATGCTTGTGGATGTGGTATAGCTGTTCCCTGGTCTTTTCTAGAATGCTGTGGTGGGATAGTGGGAGCCAGGACTGTGCGCGCTGACTAAGCAGCCTTTTCTCTTCTTTCAGAGCTGTTGGTAAAACCTGCCTGCTCATCAGTTACACGACCAATGCATTTCCTGGAGAGTACATCCCCACCGTGTGAGTATCCTCCTCGCCTGCGACCAACTTGCCGTGGGAGCGTTAGTGTTTATTTCCCTCTGAATCAGCGACTGAGAGAGAATTGTTAGTGGTTTGGAACTTCAAATTAAAAAATGAGCCAATTAATGTATGATTTCCTCATAGGAGGGAAAAGTCAGTTTCCTGATTGATTCTTAGGAAACAAAAGAAAATGATACCATGAAGTGTATAGGCTGGGGAGTGTAAAGCCCAGAGCTTGAGCACAGCAGTCTGCTGACTTGGCTCTGGGAACTGGTGCACAGTGTTGCATTAGAGGTAGCTGACCCTCTGCCAAGTTATCAGGTGGTTCCATGTCACACTGAGAGCTGTAGAGTTGGGCTAGGGTATGGATTCAGGGCTGCTGATTGTGTATGGGCAGCCCCACTGGGTGGGAAGAACAAGTGCTTTTCTCACTGATGGCTTGCTGGAGCCTCATTGTGCTACACACATTGTGCTGTCCTCTGTCTGCAGCCAGTGCACCCTTGGAGGCTCGCCTTGGGGAGACCAATGGGCTTCACCATAGAGCCGAGGCTGACTTTGCACTCTTACCTTGCCTTCCAATACACATCACTCCACCATCCTTATAAAGGTTGCTTTGCTCAGTACAGTCTGTAAGTCACACTAGCTTAAACTTGACTTTTACACTAAGAGCCCCTGTTTTTAAGTACTACAAATAATAAGACAAAAACCAGTGAAACAAAAAGCCCCTTTCTGGGGCTGGAGAGATGGCTCAGCGGGTAAGAGCACTGACTGCTCTTCCAAAGGTCCTGAGTTCAAATCCCAGCAACCACATGGTGGTTCACAGCCATCTGTAATGAGATCTGATGCCCTCCTGTGGCGCATCTGAAGACAGCTACAGTGTACTTACATATAATAAATAAATAAATCTTTTAAAAAAAAAGCTCCTTTTGCCTTAAAATCCATGTTTTAAGATGCTAGTCTTGGGCTGGAGAAATGACTCAGTGGCTGAGAACACTGGTTGTTCTTTCAGAGAACCTGGGTTTGGTTCCCAGCACCCATGTGGAAGCTCCACTTTCAAGGGATGTGTTGCCCTCTGTCTTAGTCAGGGTTTCTATTCCTCATAAACATCATGACCAAGAAACAAGTTGGGGAGGAAAGGGTTTATTCAGCTTACACTTCCACATTGCTGTTCATCACCAAAGGAAGTCAGGACTGGAACTCAAACAGGTCAGGGAGCAGGAGCTGATGCAGAGGCCATGGAGGGATGTTACTTACTGGCTTGCTTCCTCTGGCTTGCTCAGCTTGCTTTCTTATAGAACCCAAGACCACCAGCCCAGGGATGGTACCACCCACAATGGGCCTTTCCCCCTTGATCACTAATTGAGAAGATGCCTTATAGCTCGAGCTCATGGAGGCACTTCCCCAACTGAAGCTCCTTTCTCTGTGATAACTCCAGCTGTGTCAAGTTGACACAAAACCAGCCAATACGCTTCTTTTGATTTCCATATGCACCAGATATACATGTGCTATGCATACATACACGCCAACAAAAAAAAAATGACGATATTGTCTTGTTTTAAATTGCAGTGGATTTTTTATTTTTGAGAGATGGTATTGTGTAGCTTAGGCTAGCCTTCAATTCCTGACCTGCTCCATGCTCTTGGTTTTGGTTTGTTTTTTGAAGAGTAGTAATAGCGTAGACTTTTTTGTTGTTCTGAGGTCTGTTTTGTTGCCTGAGAGCAAAGTCTTGCTCTGTAACCTAAAGTGAACTTGGACTCTTATGATCCTCCTGCCTCAGGCTCTTAATGCTGGGATTACAACCCTTTAATGACTTTCCTCTTGCTGATTAGTTGGTAGTCTTTTCTGAGTTGCCTCTTACTAATAACTAATTTGTGTGTAGCAATTCTAGGCTAACGGATGCATTTCTGTGGTCAGGTGCCCTCACTCTGAGAGCCTGGGTGGCTTCTGAAGTTCCAGTGTGCTGCTATTCTGCAGCCCTGGGCCTCAGATCCAGGTGGCTCTGCTGTGTGCGCCAACTGAGCACACCAGCTGAGAGTGAGCAGAATGTGTCAGAGGAACTAGCCAGGTGGGATTGGGAAGAGGGACTCCTCCCAGTTGTCTTTTTCATGCAGAGAAAACACTGTTGATTAAAGGTGGGGTTTGTCTCCTTGTAAGTTAGTAGCCTGACCTTTGTTTCTCCCTGCCTGGTGTGAGTAAGGCTGATGCCCTGTGTCCTCCGGCCTCCAGGGACTTCCCGTACCTCAGCGGTGTTTTCTGGACCAGCAGCAGCCTCTAGGTCCATCCTCTTCCCTCACAGCAGACCTCCTTTGGGAACCTGGGGACTATGACTTAGTCCCTGTTCTGTGGCTAATGTTTCCTTGTCCTCCTGCAGCTTTGACAACTATTCTGCCAATGTTATGGTAGATGGAAAACCAGTGAATCTGGGCCTATGGGACACAGCTGGACAAGAAGATTATGACAGATTGCGTCCCCTCTCCTACCCGCAGACAGTAAGACTCACACTTATTTTTACCATGTATAATTGTTCGGTGTCCAGTGCTCACAGATCTGCTTTTGCTGCTGGGACTGGGGTCTGTGATAACAGTCAGTAAAGTGACCTCCTTTCATGCCAGCCAGAATTTGGAATTTTGAATATTACCACGTTTTCAGCCCTTTTTATTTTATATTCTTTTATTTATTTTCAAGACAACCACACAGAACAGATGCTGTCTTACTTTTGGTTTTGCAAAGCTAGTTAGTCTTAACAGCGATTACTTTGAAAAGCGACTTGTTCTGGGATGGTTTTGCACTGTAAAATCAAATTAAGCAGTTAGATTGGGCATGGTGGCTCAGACCTGTCGTCCAGCACACGGGGAGCAGAGGCTACAAGGTTGGGGCCAGCTTGGTCTGTAGTTTTCTCAAACCTTGGCTCAAAAAATCCAAATTCAGCAGTTAAAATATTAAGGTTTTTGAGCTGGGGTGTTGCTTAGTTGTTAGAATGATTGCCTTGCGTTCCCAGTCTTGAGTTACATCTCTGGCATGACATAAACTGGACACAGTGGCTTATGCCTGTAATCAGGAGTGAAGTCAAGATGGTCCAGGACATCCTTGGTTATATAGTAAGTTCCAGCCTGGACTACATGAGACCCTGTTTAAAAAAGAAGGTATGGTTTCATTAAACTGAACTAGTAACTTACTATGCTAAGTTACTCCCCGCCCCCTCCAAAAAAGAGTGCATAGTTGTTGGCGTCAGTACGGAGTCTTAGGTGTGGATTGAGGTTTCAGTTTTATAAAGTAGACCTTTGTGTCCAGCCAGGAGAAAATACTTTTTT